>NC_053023.1:494991387-495308199 GCF_003073215.2 Triticum urartu | reverse complement strand
TTATATGCATGATTTGATATCTTTGCAAGTCTCTTCAAATTATCGGTTTAGTTTGGCCTACTAGATTGATCTTTCTTGCAATGGGAGAAGTGCTTAGCTTTGGGTTCAATCTTGCAGTGCTCGATCCCAGTGACAGAAAGGGAAACGACATGTATTGTATTGTTGCAATCGAAGATAAAAAGATGGAGTTTATATCATATTGCTTGAGTTTATCCCTCTACATCATGTCATCTTGCCTAATGCGTTACTCTGTTCTTATTAACTTAATACTCTAGATGCATGCTGGATAGCGGTCAATGTGTGGAGTAATAGTAGTAGATGCAGAATCGTTTCGGTCTACTTGACACGGACGTGATGCCTATATTCATGATCATTGCCTTAGATATCATCATAACTATGCGCTTTTCTATCAATTGCTCGGCAGTAATTTGTTCACCCACCGTAATACATGCTATCTCGAGAGAAGCCACTAGTGAAACCTATGGCCCCCGGGTCTACTTTACACCATATAAGTTTTCAATCTATAATTCTAGTTTACTATCTATTTTGCAATCTTTAATTTCCAATCTATACCACCAAAATACCAAAAATATTTATCTTACTATCTCTCTTAGATCTCAATTTCGTAAGTGACCGTGAAGGGATTGACAACCCCTTTATCGCATTGGTTGCGAGGTTCTTGTTTGTTTGTGCAGATATTAGGTGACTTGCGTGTAGTTTCCTACTGGATTGATACCTTGGTTCTCAAAAACTAAGGGAAATACTTACACTACTTTGCTGCATCACCCTTTCCTCTTCAAGGGAAAACCAACGCATGCTCAAGAGGTAGCAGTCATCTTGCCCATGAGGCATGGTTCGCAAGTATCAAATGATTCATAATCAAGTGATTCCAAAAGTCGATCCGCATGGAGTTTCTTCATGCGCTTTACACCAATATGACCTAAACGGCAGTTGAGGGAGTCCTGGACTAAGGGGTCCTCGGGCGTCCGACCTGTTATCTATGGACCGGACTGATGGGCTGTGAAGACATGAAGGCCGAAGACTGCACCGTGTCCGGATTGGACTCTACTTGGCGTGGAAGGCAAGCTTGGCGACTGAAGATTCCTTCTCATGGAACTGACTCCATGTAAACCCTAGATCCCCTCGGTGTCTATATAAACCAAAGGGGATAGTCCGGAAAGGACATCACATATACTCATTACCATACCCACATAGGCTAGACTTCTAGGGTTTAGCCATTACGATCTCGTGGTAGATCCACTCTTATAACACTCATATTCATCAATATCAATCAAGAAGGACGTAGGGTTTTACCTCCATAGAGAGGGCCCGAACCTAGGTAAACATTGTGTCCCCCGTCTCCTGTTACCATCGATCCTAGACGCACAGTTCAGGACCCCCTACCCGAGATCCGCCGGTTTTGACACCAACAGCAGTGCCACAAGTATGTTGCACTATCATTATCAACTTTGCATATTTTGGCATCAATATTATGAACATGTATATCACTACGATTGAGATTCAATAAAACATTTACATTAGGTGTATGACCATAGAAAGTTTTATTCATGTAAACATAACAACAATTATTCTCTGACTTAGATGAATAACCGTATTTGCAATAAACACGATCTAATCATGTTCATGCTCAACACACACACACACACCAAATAACATTTATTTAGGCTCATCACTAATCCCGAAGGTAGAGGGGGTGTGTGATGGTGATCATATCAATCTTGGAAACACTTCCAACACACATCGTCACCTCACCCTTAACCAGTCTCCGTTCATTTTGCAACTCCTGTTTCGAGTTTCTAATATTAGCAATTGAACCGGTATCAAATATCCAGGAGCTACTATGAGCATCAGTAAAGGTACAAATCAATAACATGTATATCAAATATACCGTTGTTTACTTTGCCATCCTTCTTATCTGCCAAGTATTTGGGGCAGATCCGCTTCCAGTGACCATTTCCTTTCCAGTAGAAGCACTTAGTTTCAGGCTTGGGTCTAGCTTTGGGCTTTTTCACGAGAGTGGCAACTTCCTTGCCATTCCTTTTGAAGTTCCCTTTCTTTCCCTTGCCCTTTTTCTTGAAACTAGTGGTCTTATTAACGATCAACACTTGATGCTCTTTCTTGATTTCTACCTCGCCCGATTTCAGCATTGTGAATAGCTGATAGATCCATTTTGCATCATACTTTTATATTGATATTTATTGCATTATGGGCTGTTATTACACATTATTGTACAATACTTATGACTTTTCTCTCTTGTTTTACAAGGTTTACATGAAGAGGGAGAATAGGCAGCTGGAATTCTCGACCGAAAAGGGTGCAAATCTGAGAGACCTATTTTGCACAAATCCAAAAGTCCTAAAAATTTATGGAGAATTATTTTGGAATATATAAAAATATTGGGCGAAGAAAATACCAGAGGGGACCCACCAGGAGGCCACAAGCCCGGGGGCATGCCCTACCCCCCGGGCGCTCCCCTATGGCTTGTGGGCCCCCTGGCAGGCCTTTGGTACCCATCTTCTTCTATATGATGTCTTTGACTTGGAAAAAGCATAAGGAAGCTTTGGGGACGAAGCGCCGCCGTCTCAACGCGGAACTTGGGCAGAAGCAATCTAGGGCTTCGGCAGAGCTGTTCTACCGGGGAAACTTCCCTCCCGGAGGGGCAAATCAAAGTCGTCATCATCACCAACGATCCTCTCATCGAGAGGGGGTCAATCTCCATCAACATCTTCACCAGCACCATCTCCTCTCAAACCCTAGTTCCTCTCTTGTATCTGATCTTTGTCTCAAAACCTCAAATTGGTACCTGTGGGTTGCTAGTAGTGTTGATTACTCCTTGTAGTTGATGCTAGTTGGTTTATTCGGTGGAAGATGGTATGTTCAGATCCTTAATGATATTCAATACCCCTCTGATTATGAACATGAATATGCTTTGAGTAGTTAAGTTTGTTCCTAAGGACATGGGAGAAGTCTTATTACAAGTAATCATGTGAATTTGGTATTCGTTCGATATTTTGATGAGATGTATGTTGTCTTTCCTCTAGTGGTGTTATGTGAATGTCGACTACAGGAAACTTCACCATGATTTGGGCTTAGGGGAAGGCATTGGGAAGTAATAGGTAGATGATGGGTTGTTAGACTGACAGAAGCTTAAACTCTAGTTTATGTGTTGCTTCATAAGGGGCTGATTTGGATCCACATGTTTCATGATATGGTTAGATTTATCTTAATTCTTCTTTCATATCTGCGGATGCTTGCGAGAGGACTAAATCATAAGTGGGAGGCTTGTCCAAGTAAGGGCAGCACCCAAGCACTGATCCACCCACATATCAAATTATCAAAGTAACGGACGCGAATCATATGAGCATGATGAAAACTAGCTTGACAATAATTCCCATGTGTCCTCGGGAGCGCTTTGCCTTATATAAGAGTTTGTCCAGGCTTGTCCTTTGCTACAAAAAGGATTGGGCCACCTTGCTGCACCTTAGTTATACATGTTACTTGTTACCCATTATGAATTATCTTATCACACAACTATTTGTTGCCGATAAATTCAGTGCTTACAGAGAATACCTTGTTGAAAACCACTTATCATTTCCTTCTGCTCCTCGTTGGGTTCAACACTCTACTTATCGAAAGGACTATGATAGATTCCTGATAACCCACAAGTATAGGGGATCACAACAGTTTTTGAGGGTAGAATATTCAACCCAAATTTATTGATTCGACAAAAGGGGAGCCAAAGAATATTCTTAAGTATTAGCAACTGAGTTGTCAATTCAACCACACCTGAAAGACTTAATATGTGCAGCAAAGTATTTAGTAGAAAAGTAGTATGGAAGTAGCGGTAACAATGGAAAAACTAACAATAGTAGTTTTGTAGCAATCGTAAGAGTGGCAACGGAAAAGTAACTTAGCAAAGATCAATATGAAATGAGCTCGTAGGAAATGGATCAATGATGGATAATTATGTCAGATGGCATCCATCATGCAACAGTTATAACATAGGGTGACACAGAACTAGCTCCAATTCATCAATATAATGTAGGCATGTATTCCAAATATAGTCATACGTGCTTATGGAAAAGAACTTGCATGACATCTTTTGTCCTACCCTCCCGTGGCAGTGGGGTCCTATTGGAAACTAAGGGATATTAAGGCCTCCTTTTAATAGAGTACCAAACCAAAGCATTAGCACTTAGTGAATACATGAACTCCTTAGACTATGCTCATCACCGGGAAGTGTCCCGACTATTGTCACTCTGTGGTTGCCGGATCATAACACATAGTAGGTGACTATAACTTGCAATACCAGATCAAGCACACAAATATATTCATGAAAACATAATAGGTTCAGATCTGAAATCATGGCACCCGGGCCCTAGTGACAAGCATTAGGCATAGCAAAGTCATAACAATATCAATCTTAGAACATAGTGGATACTAGGGATCAAAGCCTAACAAAACTAACTCGATTACATGCTAAATCTCATCCAACCCATCATGGGCCAACAAGCCTATGAGGAGATTACTCACGCACGGCGGTGAGCATCATGAAATTGGTGATGGAGGATAGTTGATGATGATGATGGCGACGGATTCTCCTCTCCGGAGCCCAAAATGGACTTCAGAGCTGCCCTCCCGAGGAAGAACAGGGCTTGGCGGGGGCTCTGTATCGTAAAACATGATGAATCCTTCTCTCTATTTTTTCTCCCCAAACGTGAATATTTGGAGTTGGAGTTGAGGTCGGTGGAGATCCAGGGGGCCACAAGGACGGAGGGTGCGCCCCCACCCTTGTGGCCAGGGTGTGGGCCCCCTTCACTTGACTCTTTCACCAATATCTTTTATTAATTCCAAAAATCATCTCCGTGAATTTTCAGGTCATTCCAAGAACTTTTATTTCTGCACAAAAATAACACCATGGCAATTCTACTGAAAACAGCGTCAGTCTGGGTTAGTTCCATTCAAATCATGCAAGTTAGAGTCCAAAACAAGGGCAAAAGAATTTGGAAAAGTAGATACGATGGAGACGTATCAACTCCCCCAAGCTTAACCCATTGCTTGTCCTCAAGCAATTCAGTTGACAAACTGAAAGTGATAAAGAAAAACTTTTGCAAACTCTGTTTGATCTTGTTGTTGCAAATATGTAAAGCCATCATTCAAGTTTCAGCAAATATTATGAACTAACCATATTCAAAATAACATTTGGGTCTCATATGTACTCATATCAATGGCATAATCAACTAGCAAGCAATAATAATAAATCTCGGATGACAACACCTTTTCAAAACAATCATGATATGATATAACAAAATGGTATCTCGCTAGCCCTTTCTGAGACCGCAAAACATAAATGCATATCACCCCTAAAGATCAAGGGCTGAGTAGACATTGTAATTCATGGTAAAAGAGATCCAGTCACTGTCATATTCAATATAAATTAATAACAACGCATACAAATGATAGTGGTGCTCTCTAACTAGTGCTTTTTATAAGAGGATGATGACTCAGCAGTAAAAGTAAATAGATAGGCCCTTCGCAGAGGGAAGCATGGATTTACAGAGGTGCCAGAGCTCGAGTTTTGAAAGAGAGATAAATAATATTTTGAGCGGTATGCTTTCATTGTCAACATAACAACTAAGAGATCTCAGTATCTTCCATGCTACATACATTATAGGCGGTTCCCAAACAAAATGGTAAAGTTTATACTCCCCCACCACCAACAAGCACATTCCATGGCTGGTCCGAAACAATGGGTACCGTCCAACTAACAATAGTCCTGGGGGAGTTTTTTTTTGCAATCATTTTGATTTGATTTGAGCATGGGACTGGGCATCCCGGTTACCGGCCATTTTCTCGTGAATGATGAGTGGAGTCCACTCATCGTGAGAATAACCCACCTAGCATGGAAGATATGGACAACTCTAGTTGGTACATGAGAGATTCGAGCATACAAAACAGATTATCATTTGAAGGTTTAGAGTTTGGCACATGCAAATTTACTTGGAACGGTGGGTAAATACCACATATAGGAAGGTATGGTGAACTCATATGGAACAAATTTGGGGTTTATGGAAGTGGATGCACAAGGAGTATTCCCGCTTGGTACAAGTGAAGGCTAGAAAAAGATTGGGGAGTGACCAACTAGAGAGCGACAACAGTCATAAACATGCATTGAGATTAACCAACATTGAGTGCAAGCACGAGTAGGATATAGATCACCATGAACATAAATACCATGGAGGCTATGTTGATTTTGTTTCAACTAGATGTGTGAACATGTGCCAAGTCAAGCCACTCAAATCATTCAAAGGAGGATACCATACTATCATACTACATCACAACCATTTTAATTGCATGTTGGCACGCAAGGTAAACCATTATAAGCTCCTAGCTAATTAAGCATGGCATGAGTAACTATAATCTCTAATTTTCATTGCAAACATGTTTCATTCATAATAGGCTGAATCAAGAACGATGAACTAATCATATTTACAAAAAGAAGATAGGTCGAGTTCATACCAGCTTTTCCCCATCTCAATCATTTCATCACATATCGTCATTATTGCCTTTCACTTGGATGACCGAATGGTGTGGATAATAATAATAGTGCACGTGCATTGGACTAAGCTAGAATCTGCAAACATTTCTTCAAAGGAGAAGACAAGGTAATATGGTTTCTCCGTTAGATCAACAATCATGCATATGAAGCCACTCAACATTTTCATCGTGGTATTCTCCTCTCGACCCCCAAAGAAAAGAAAAGCATTTCAAAGAAACACACTGAAATATTTTTGGAGTTTTTGTTTTTCTTAAGAAGGTAAAACAAGAACGAGAAAAACTATTTACACGGGAAAGCTCCCAACAAGCAAAAGAAGAATGGGATTTTTTTGGGGGTTTTCTTTTAATATTACAACTAAGCATGCATAAAAAGTAAACTAACTACAACTAATTTTTTTAGTTTTTCTTAAGTTTTTTCAAACACACAAGAAGAAAGCAAGAAAAACAAATAAACTAACATGGATAATACAATGAAAAAGTATGAACACCGACAACTAAAATGAGTGTGTGAAGAATGTAATGTCGGTGAGAAATACGTACTCCCCCAAGCTCAGGCTTTTGGCCTAAGTTGGTCTATGCCGATGGATCAAAGTAGCCCTCTCCGGTATACTGAGGAGGATCTTGGGGATTCCACTGGTTAGCGAGCTCTTGTGGATGCCACTGATAAATAGACTCCTGATATGGATCAGGTGATGGCTCTGGCTTATGAGGTAGGGATCGTGTCCCCTCCTAGTATGCATGAATGTCTGTGGGCAAAATGAAGTACCTCCCTGAATGAATATCGAACAAAGTAGGTGCAGGAAAGGTAATAATTTGAATAGAATCCTCGCTAAATATCAAGTTATAAATGAGTCTCTTTTCCTCATCATGGCGAATAAACTTATGTGCTACCATGTTTTCATAATCTAAATATATAGTGGGTAGTAGTTTCTCCTCTTTCTCATAATGTCTAATGGGTATCTCAAAGTGTCTAGCAAGGAAGGAGGCGAAGATACCTCTGAAAATAGGACCCTTTGTACGGTTTAAACTCAACCGTTTAGCAACCATAACGCTTAAACTTAAACCTCTATCACGAAGTAAAGCGCGCAAAATAGCAAGGCTAGGAGCACTAAGGCCTCCACTCTCCCCATGACCAATTAAACATCTCCCAGCAAATAATGAATAGTAGCGCAAAACAGGAAAAATGTAAACTAGCCACTCTCGCTTCCGAAACCCTTCTCCTTTCCCCTATGGTGACTTCATTGATAAAATCTTCCACATCACTAGGACGTGGTTCCTCGATGCTACCCTCATAAGGTAATTTACAAACCTCACAAAAGTCATACATTGTCATTTCCGTGTACTCGTCATATAAATAAAAGTCTACCATGGGTGGTGATCTCCTAGCATGAAAATGAAAATTTTGCACGAAAGTATTAGTGAGTAGGAGATACTAATCACATTGGTCAAGGAGGAAGTCGGTGAAGCCTGCATTCTCGGCCAAATAATAGAAATCATCATAAATTCTGGCCGCCTGTAAGAATGCATCACATTGCCATTCACACGGCCGAATCTCCGCGGCACGAGGAAGATTATACTTGGGTTTCTCTTTCTCCTCATTTTCTTTTTCCTTTGAACCCCGGCTCGAGGAGCCTCTCAACTATCTCCTCATCATTTTCTTCCTCGAAGAACAATCCCCCAAAGCATTGTGAATGGAGCTTTGAGCAAGGAGATCGAAAATGGCAGCAAAATGAGCAGGAACACGAGTTTGAGCTATGGAGTGGGTTTTTCTGGAGGAAGACGAACTGGATGGGTGCTGGAATGAGTGGAGAGGGGCACGTGGGGCCCACAAGGACAGGGGCGCCCCCTCCACCCTTGTGGCCCACTGGTGAGGCCCCCTAGTGTGTCTTCAGTGCCACAAATTCTAAAATATTCTATAAAAAATCGTACTAAATTTTCAGGGCATATGGAGAACTTTTATTTTCGGGACATTTTTTATTTCATGGATAATTCAGAAAACAAACAGAAAATACTATTTTTCTTTATTTAATCTAAATAACAGAAAGTATAAGATAGGTACACAGAGTTTTGCCTTCTAAATTCATCCATCTCATGCTCATCAAAAGGAATCAATTAACAAGGTTGATGAAGTCTTATTAACAAACTTCTTCCGAATGACATGAAACCGGAGAACTTTCGAATAACACTAGGTTACCTCAATGGGGATATACATGTCCCAACAATAAGAATATCATTTTTCTTTTTGACAGTAGGGAGAGGAAATTCAAAACCTCCAATAGTAATCGTTGAACTTTTTCCGATAGAATTGATACTATGAACTTGAGATTGTTTCTTCAGAAAGTGTACCGTATGCTCGTTACCATTAACATGAAAAGTGACATTGCCTTTATTGCAATCAATAACAGCCCCTGCAGTATTTAAAAAGGGTCTACCAAGGATAATCGACATACTGTTGTCCTTGGGAATATCAAGAATAACAAAGTCCGTTAAGATAGTAATATTTGCAACCACAACAGGCACATCCTCACAAATACCGATGGGTATAGCAGTTGATTTATCAGCCATTTTGCAAAGAAATTTCAGTAGGTGTCAACTTATTCAATTCAAGTCTATGATACAAAGAGAAAGGCATAACACTAACATCGGCTCCAAGATCACATAAAGCAGTTTTGACATAGTTTGTTTTAATGGAGCATGGTATAGTTGATACTCCAGGATTTCCAAGTTTCTTTGGTATTCCACCCTTAAAAGTATAATTAGCAAGCATGGTGGAAATTTCAGCTTCCGGTATCTTTCTTTTATTTGTAACAATATCTTTCATATACTTGGCATAAGGAGGCATTCTAAGCATATCAATCAAACGCATACGCAAAAAGATAGGTCTAATCATTTCAGCAAAGCGCTCAAAATCCTCATCATCCTTTTTCTTAGATGGCTTAGGACGAAAGGCCATGGGTTTCTAAACCCATGGTTCTCTTTCTTTACCATGCTTCCTAGCAACAAAGTCTCTTTTATCATAACGTTGATTCTTTGATTGTGGGTTATCAACATCAACAGTAGGTTCAATCTCTACATCATTATCATTACTAGGTTGAGCATCAACATGAACATCATCATTAACATTATCACTAGGTTCATGTTCATTACCAGATTGTGTCTCAGCATCAGAAATAGAAATATCATTGGGATTCTCAGGTGTGGCTATAGCAGGTTCACTAGCATGCAAAGTCCTACTAGTTTTCTTGTTGTTTTTAGTACGAGGACTAGGTGCATCAGTATTAGTTCTTTGAGAATTTTGCTCAACTCTCTTAGGATGGCCCTCAGGATACAAAGGTTCCTGGGTCATTTTACCACCTCTATTCATAACCCTAACAACATTATCATTATTCCTACTATTCAACTCATTGAGCAAATCATAATGTGCCTTAAGTACTTGTTCTACTTGAGTTGTAACCATGGAAGCATGTTTACTAATAAGCTTAAGATCACTAGTAGTTCTACTCATATAATCGCCCAAGTGGTCAAGCATGTAAGCATTACACTTCAATTGTCCACTAACATAAGCATTGAAGTTTTCTTGTTTAACAATAAAATTTTCAAACTCATCCAAACATTGACTAGCAGACTTATTATGAGGAATATCACCTTCATCAAATCTACGGAGAGGGTTTACCTCTACTACCTGTGTTGGGTTATCAAGACCATTTATTTCTTCAATAGGCGGTAAATTCTTAACATCTTCAACTTTAATACCTTTTTCTTTCATAGATTTCTTTGCCTCTTGCATATCTTCATACTGAGAAATAGAATACCCCTTTTCTTTGGAGTTGGCTTTGGAGTTGGTTCAGGAAGTGTCCAATCATTATCATTACTCAATATATTATTCAATAGCAGTTCAGCCTGCTCAACGGTTCTTTCCTTGAAAACACAACCAGCAGAACTATCCAGGTGGTCTCTGGAAGCATCGGTTACTCCATTATTAAAGATATCAAGTATTTCATTTTTCTTAAGAGGATGATTAGGCAAAGCATTAAGTAATTGGAGAAGCCTTCCCCAAGCTTGTGGGAGACGCTCTTCTTCAATTTGCACAAAGTAAATATTTCCCGTAAGGCAGCTTGTTTCTGATGAGCAGGGAAATATTTTGAGAGAAGTAATAAATCATATACTAGTGACTATGCACATAACTAGTAGCAAGAAAATTAAACCATAACTTAGCATCACCCTTTAACGAGAAAGAAACAATTGAGAATATAGTAATAGTGAATTTTTTCCTCATGAGAAAATAGGGTGGCTATATCATTCAACTTAGTAAGATGTGCCACAACAGTTTCAGACTCATAACCATAGAAAGGATCAGATTCAACCAAAGTAATTAACTCAGGATTGAAAGAGAATTCATAATCCTTATCAGTAACAAAGACAGGTGAAGTAGCAAAATTAGGATCATATTTCATTCTAGCATTCAAGGATTTTTCTTTCAGCTTAGCTAACAGTTTCTTAAGATCCTTCCTATCATTGCAAGCAAAGAAGTCTCTAGCAGTTTATTCACCCATAATATAACTCTCAGGTACAACAGGCAATTAATATCTAGGGGGAGAATCATAATCTTCAGTTTCAGTAATTTCATTCTCTCTAACCCTAGCAAGTTGTTCATCAATAAATTCACCTAGTGGCACAGAATTATCAAGCAAAGAAGTAGTTTCATCATAAGCATCATGCATAGCAGAAGTGGCATCATCAATAAGATGTGACATATCAGAATCAATAGCAGGTGTAGGTGTCACAAGTTTACTCAAAACAGAAGGAGAATCAAGTGCAGAGCTAGATGACGGTTCCTTACCTCCCCTCGTAGTTGAGGGAAAAATCTTGGTTCTTTGATCTTTCAAATTCCTCATAGTGATCAACAAATATAAATCCCAAGTGACTCAGAGAATAGAGCTATGCTCCCCGACAACGGCGCCAGAAAAAGGTCTTGATAACCCACAAGTATAGGGGATTGCAATAGTTTTCAAGGGTAGAGTATTCAACCCAAATTTATTGATTCAACGCAAGGGGAGCCAAAAATATTCTCAAGTATTAGCAGTTGAGCTATCAATTCAACCACACCTGAAAGACTTAATATCTGTAGCAAAGTAGTATGGAAGTAGCGGTAACAATGGCAAAAGTAACAGTAGTAGTTCTGTAGCAATCGTAAGAGTGGCAAAGGAAAAGTAACTTAGCAAAGATCAATATGAAATGAGCTCATAGGCAATGGATCAATGATGGATAATTATGTTGGATGGCATTCATCATCCAACAGTTATAACATAGGGTGACACAGAACTAGCTCCAATTCATCAATGTAGGCATGTATTCCGAATATAGTCATACGTGCTTATGGAAAAGAACTTGCATGGCATCTTTTGTCCTACCCTCCCGTGGCAGCAGGGTCCTATTGGAAACTAAGGGATATTAAGGCCTCCTTTTAATAGAGTACCAGACCAAATCATTAGCACTTAGTGAATACATGAACTCCTCAGACTACGTTCATCACCGGGAAGTGTCTCGACTATTGTCACTCCGGGGTTGCCGGATCATAACACGTAGTAGGTGACTATAACTTGCAATATTGGATTGAGAACACAAATATATTCATGAAAACATAATAGGTTTAGAAAATCATCGCACTCAGGCCCTAGTGACAAGCATTAGGCATAGCAACATCAATCTTAGAACATAGTGGATACTAGGGATCAAACCCTAACAAAACTAACTCCATTACATTGTAAATCTCATCCAACCCATCACGGTCCAGCAAGCCTACGATGAGATTACTCGCGCACGGCGGTGAGCATCATGAAATTGGTGATGGAGGACGGTTGATGATGATGATGGTGATAGATTCCCCTCTCCGGAGCACAAAATGGACTCTAGATCTACCCTCCGGAGGAAGAACGGGGCTTGGTGGCGGCTCCATATCGTAAAACGCGATGAATCCTTCTCTCTGATCTTTTGCTCCCCAAACATGAATATATGGAGTTGGAGTTGAGGTCGGTGGAGGTCCAGGGGGCCCACAAGGACGGAGGGCACGCCCAGGGGGGTGGGTGCCACCACCCTTGTGGCCAGGGTGTGGGCCCCTACACTTGATTCTTTCACCAATATTTTTTATTAATTCCAAAGATCATCTCCGTGAATTTTCAGGTCATTCCGACAACTTTTATTTCTGCACAAAAATAACACCATGGCAATTGTGCTGAAAACAGCGTCAGTTTGGGTTAGTTCCATTCGAATCATGCAAGTTAGATTCTAAAACAAGGGCAATAGAGTTTGGAAAAGTAGATACAATGGAGACGTATCAATCCCCTATACTTGTGGGTCATCAATAGCTCAGAAATTGTTTTAGTCATTCCTTGCATATTATTGCTCATCACGAAGCTCTAGTAGCTTGGTGATAGTGACTGGAGAACTCTGTCAATCACTATCTTATCTGGAAGACTAATTCCCACTTGATTCAAGCAATTGTAGTACCCAGACATTCTGAGCACATGCTCACTGGCTGAGCTATTTTGCTCCATCTTCTAGGCAAAGTACTTGTCAGAGTCTCATACCTCTCAACACGGGCATGAGCCTAAAATACCAATTTCAGCTCTTGGAACATCTCATATGTTCCATGGTGTCCAAAATATCTTTGGATCCCCCATTCTAAGCTGCAAAGTGTGGCGCACTAAACTATCAAGTAATCATCAGATCGAGCTTGTCAAACGTTCATAGCGTCTGTATCAACTCCTGCAGTAGGTCTGTCACTTAGCGGTGCATCAAGGACATAATTCTTCTGTGCAACAATAAGGATAATCCTTAGATCACGGACCCCGTCCGCATTATTGTTACCATCATCTTTCAACTTAGTTTTCTCTTGGAACATATCAAAAAATACAAAGGAACGGTAACACGAGCCGTTGTTCTATAACATAGATATGCAAATACTCTCAAGACTAAGTTCATAATAAATTAAGTTCAATTAATCAAATTACTAATGAACTCCCACTTAAATTAGCATCCCTCAAGTTATCTAAGTGATACATGATCCAAATCAACTAACCCATGTCTGATCATCACGTGAGATGGTGTAGTCATCAATGGTGAACATCTCTATGTTGGTCATATCTACTATATGACTCACGTTCGACCTTTTGGTCTCCCATGCTTCGAGACCATGTCTGTACATGCTAGGCTCGTCAAGTTTAACCCAAGTATTCTGCTTGTGCAAAAATTGGCTTACACCCGTTGTATGTGAACATAGAGTCTATCACACCCGATCATCATGAGGTGCTTCGAAACGACGAACTTTAGCAACGGTGCATACTCGGGAGAACAATTTTATCTTGAAATTAAGTGAAGGGATCATCTTATAATGCTACTGTCATTCTAAGAAAAATAAGATGCATAAAGGATAAACATCACATGCAATCAAAATATGTGACATGATATAGCCATCATCACCTTGTGCTTTTGATCTCCATCTCCAAAGCATTGTCATGATCTCCATCGTCACACCTTGATCTCCATCGTTGCGTCGGGGTTGTCTCGCCAACTATTGCTTCTACCACTATTGCTAACGCATAGCGATAAAGTAAAGCTATTACACGGTGCTTGCATTTCATACAATAATTAAGAGATAACCCTAAGGCTCTTGTCGGTTGTCGATCTTAGAAAACATGATCATCTCATACAACAATGTATATCACATCACGTCTTGACCATATCACATCACAACATGCCCTGCAAAAACAAGTTAGACGTCCTCGATTTCGTTGTTGCAAGTTTCACGTGGCTGCTATGGGCAACCGAACCATTCTTACCTACACAAAGCCACAACGGTGATTATCAAGTTTGCTGTTTTAACCTTCTTCAAGGACCGGCCATAGTCAAATTCGATTCAACTAAAGTAGGAGAAACAGACACCCGCCACCCACCTTTATGCAAAACAAGTTGCATGTCAGTCCATGGAACCGGTCTCATATGCGTGAACATGTAAGGTTGGTCTGGGCCGCTTCATCCCACAATACTGCCGAATCAAAATAAGACGTTGATGGTAAGCAGTATGACCATCATCGCCCACAACTCCTTTGTGTTCTACTCGTGCATATCATCTATGCATAGACCTAGCTCGGATGCCACTGTTGTTGGGGAACGTTGCATGGAAAACAAAAAAAATTCTTCGCACACGCAAGATCTATCCATGGACATGCGTAGCGACGAGAGTGGGGAGCATCTACATACCCTTGTAGATAGCTAAGCAGAAGCATTTATCAATGTGATTGATGTAGTTGTACTCTTCGCGATCCGATCACGATCCAACCGATCTAGTGCCGAACGGACGACACCTCCGAGTTTAGCACACGTGTGGCTCGATGGCGTCTCCTCCTACTTGATCCAGCAAGCGGGAGAGTATAAGTAGATGGGATCACAATCAAAACGACAGCGTGGTGCACTACAAAAAAAGACACATCCATGACATTTTGGGCTGAACGAATTTTTTTCTGTCATACATATGACACTTCTATGACGATAATTGTGACAAAACCTGGTATCATCATAGATGTTGTGGGCTCCCACTTCTATGACAAAAAATCATGACAGAAAATGGGCTTTTCGTCCTGGGCGGGCCGGAGACGCAGCTGCATGACATTCTTTGGGCCGTCCATGACGGAAAAAACCGTGGTAGAAGCGAGGGGGAGGAAAATTTCGAGGAGTTCCCGGTTATGGTGGGAGGTCGGGGGCCGAGCGATGCGCATTTCTCTCATACACTCACGCGTGTGTGTGCGAGGCGTTGGCTCTAACTGAACCCGAGGAAGGTGTTGGGCTCTAACTGACCCCGAGCGATTGCACTGCAGGCTACGTGTTACTGAACCCGAGCGATCAATCGATGGCTGTTAACTAAACCCGATCGAGCGATTCCTTCGCTACTGCTGCTAACTGAAGCCGATCGATTGGATGAACAGTGAGCATTGCGGGGGAGGGGGGTTGGATGAACAGTGAGCGATGGCGTTGCCTCTGGATGAACAGGACACCGTGGTGTGGTGGAGGGCTAGATGAACAGTAGACGGTGGAGGGGTGCCCGTGGAGGGGTGGTTGAACAGGACCCCATGGTGTGGAGAGCTGGATGAACAGTAGACGGTGGAGGGGTGGTTGAACAGTAGCCGGTAGAGTAGCGCATGGTGGAGGCTGGATGAACAGGAGCCCGTGGAGGCTAGAGGAGGTCGACGGTAGCCCGTGGAGGCTGGAGGAGGTCGACGGTGGAGATGAACAGTATCCCGTGGAGTCCCGTTTTGCGTACGCCACACCCCTCCCGATGAACAGGACCCCCGTTTCGACCGTAGGAGGTCCGTTTCATCCGTTTTGCGGTACGCCACACCCCTCCCGATCAACAGGACCCTCGTTTCGACCGTAGGAGGTCCGTTTTGTCCGTTTTGCGGTACACCACACCCCTCCCGATCAAAAGGACCCCCGGTTCAACCATAGGAGGCCCGTTTCCTCCGTTTTGCGGTACGCCACACCCCTCCCGATCAACATGACCCCCGTTTCAACCGTAGGAGGTCTGTTTCCTCCGTTCTACGGTACGCCAGGCCTCGTTTCCATCGCCTGTTCCATCCAAGCCCTCCCGATGAACACGACCACGCATTCTGTTCCGACCCAGCCGGTTGGCTCCCACGCGTTCCGTTGCCTCCCGATGAACACGACGCATTCCGTTGCCTCCCGATGAACACGGCGCATTCCGTTGCCTCCCCATGAACACGACGCATTCCGTTGCCTCCCCATGAGCACGACGACGATGTTGTTTCTCCGTTCTGACCCAACCATGTACACGAGCCCTCGCCGTATGCGCGAGTAGGCGTTCGAGACCCCGCCCGTATGTACACCCTGGTCGTATTTTCTTTCTTGCACCCTGGCCGCTGTACGTACGTGTACATGCTACGTGCGCGCCTCTACTATGACACGTGCGCGCCTCTACATCCACCAGTATATATGTACGTACACGTTCGTGACCAGAATGACAACGCTACGTACGCTTTGACCAGGTGGGTCCCGACTGTCAGGCACTTCCTTGCGTGCGAAGATGTAGCTGGTGGGTCCCAGCAGTCAGGGGGCGAATCGTTCTTTTCCCGAATGCACTTCCTTGCGTGCGAAGATGTAGCTGGTGGGTCCCAACAGTCAGGGGGGCGAATCGTTTTTTTGCCTGGACGCACTTCCTTGCGTGCGAAGATGTAGCTGGTGGGTCCCAGCAGTCAGGGGAAAAGTTTTTTTTCGCGAAATACAGTGGCCCGTCCGGTGGGTCCCAACTGTCAGGTGGAGGAATCATTATTTTCCGCGTAATAAGGAGGCACTTCCTTGCTGCGGCCGTGGACCTAGCTGTCAGCCTCTCCACGTACAGTCCACGTCCGATGGAAGTCGTTCCTTGACCATGTTGACCACGCCACGCCGAGAGCACCAGGGCGGTGGACAACGCGAGGCCTAGGAAGGGGACGACGCGGAGCCGGGGAAGACGCGGCAGTGGAAGCCCACGCGGAGAGGAGTACGAGGGTTCACTGGTTCAGCTACGGTGTGAGGCTGCCGTCGCCGCAAGGCCTGACCAGCGGTGGGAATAGTAGGGGGCGGTGAGGCCTCCGCGGCAGCACATCCAGCCATGGGAGGCAGGAGCATGCGGCACGACCGGCGCTGCTTTGGGCGGCTGGAGCAAGAAGACCAAAGGTTGAAGAAGCACTACGGCCGTTGGATGGACATCGTACAGTCAGTGGAGCTAGAATCGTTTATATTGACTAAGTTGACAAAGCCCTCCGTCCCCGTCAACTTAGTAGGCCCACAAGTCAGCCTCCCACCAAGGTGGGTCCCAGCTAGTAGGGGGGTATTCATATTTTTGTGCGTAATAAGGAGGCACTTCTGGTGGGTCCGAGCTGACAGCAGGGGGAACATTTTTTTGCAAAATACGGTGGCCCATCGAGTGGGTCCCAACAGTTAGGGGCAAACGTTTTTTTCGCCAAAAACTGGTGGGCGTCCGGTGGGTCCTTGCTGTCAGGTGGAGGAATAATTATTTTCCACGTAATAAGGAGGCACTTCCTTGCGGCTGCCGTGGACCCAGCTGTCAGCCTCTCCACGTACAGTATTCTTCTGATGGAATTCGGTCGTTAACCACATTGACCACGCCGCGCCGAGAGCACCATGGAGGTGGGCGACGGCGAGGCCTAGGAAGGGGACGACGCGGAGCCGGGGAACACACGGCAGTGGATGCCCACGCGGAGAGGAGTATGAGGGTTCACTGGTTCGGCTGCGCTGTCGTCGCCGTAGAATAACAGGGGTGTGGGTGAGTGGAGTGGAGGGATGGTCTGTCCAGCGGTGGGAGTAGTATGGGGGCGGTGAGGCCTCCGCGACAGCACAGCCGGCCACGGAGGCAGGAGCAGGCGGCACGACCGGTGCTGCTTTGGGCGGCTGGAGCAAGAAGACCAGAGGTTGAAGAAGCACTACAACCGTTGGATGGACATCGTACGGTCAGTCGAGCTAGAATCGTGCATATTGACTAAGTTGACAAAGCCTTTCGTCCCCGTCAACTTAGTAGGCCCACTATACTGGGTCCCGGCTAGCAGGGGGAGTATTCATTTTTTGTGCGTAATAAGGAGGCACTTCCTTGCGTGCGAAGATATAGCTAGTGGGTCCGAGCTGTCAGCAGTGGTAACATTTTTTTCGTGAAATACAGAGGCCCTTTCGGTGGGTCCCAGATGTCAGGTGGAGGAATCATTATTATGCGCGTAATAAGGAGGCCTCTCCACGTACAGTACTCTTCCGATGGAAGTCGTTCCTTGACCACGTTGACCACGCCGCGCCGAGAGCACCAGGGCGGTGGACGACAGCGAGGCCTAGGAAGGGGACAACGCGGAGCCGGGGAAGACGCGGCAGTGGATGCCCACGCGTAGAGGAGTATGAGGGTTCGCTGGTTTGCTGCGGTGTGAGGCTGCCGTCGCCGCAGAATAATAGGGGGCGTGGGTGAGTAGAGGGATGGCCTGGCCAGCGGTGGGAGTAGTAGGGGGCGGTGAGGCCTCCGCGGCATCGCGGCCGGCGACGGGAGGCAGGAGCACGAGGCACGACCGGCGCTACTTTGGGTGGCTAGAGCAAGAAGACCAGAGGTTGAAGAAGCACTAGGACCGTTGGATGGACAGCGTACGGTCACCGGAGCTAGAATCGTTCATATTGACTAAGTTGACAAAGCCCTTCGTCCCCGTCAACTTAGTTGGCCCACAAGTCAGCCTCCCACTATTGTGGGTCCCACCTAGCAGGGTTATTCATTTTTTGTGTGCGTAATAAGGAGGCACTTCCTTGCGTGCGAAGATATAGCTGGTGGGCCCGACCTGTCAGCGATGGGAACGTTTTTCGCGAAATACAGAGGCCCTTCTGGTGGGTCCCAGCTGTCAGGTGGAGGAATCATTATTTTGCACGTAATAAGGAGGCATTTCCTTGCGTGCGGCCGTGGACCCAGCTCTCAGCCTCTCCACATACAGTCCACTTCAGATGCATGTCGGTCGTTGACCATGTTGACCACGCCATGCCGAGAGCACCAGGGCGGTGGACGACGGCGAGGCCTAGGAAGGGAACGACATGGAGGCAGGGAAGACTCGACAATTGTTTTTGTTTCCCACGCGGAGGGGAGTACGACTGTACGAGGGTTTACTGGTTCGTCTGCCATCGCCGGAGAATAACAACAGGTGTGGGTGAGAAGAGGGATGGCTAGGCCAGCGATGGGAGTACGGTGGGGCGGTGAGGCCTGCGCGGCAGCACAGCCGGTCGCGGGGAGGAGGGAGCAGGCAGTCCCGCCGGCACTTGTTTGAGCGGCTGGAGCAGGAAGGGCAGAGATTGAAGAAGCACGACGGCCGTTGGATGGACATCCAATAGTATACAGGCCATCTGTGGAAAGCCTCAAATCTGTGGAAAACAGCATACAACCCATCTGCCATTATTTCAAATAATTTACAGCCCATTTGCTAATTCTTATGGGTTTTTTTGGAGCCCATATTCTTTTTGTTAGCATTACAACCCATATTGTGGCCACGGTTAAAAAATTATACGAAATTTTGCATATGTCGGTGCGGTCTGAACTGTTTTTAATCCCGAAATTTCGAGTCACATTCAGACTGATTTTAAAAATAAATGTATATCAATATAAAATCCAATAAATTTTCCACACATAAAAATCAATGCAATTTAAAATCTCGAAATGAAAAAAAGATATTTGAAACTAATTGCCGGTTTGATGTGTTTTAAAAATGTACAACCCATTTCTCATTACTGATAGGCCATTTTTTCGGCCAGCCGAATGAAGCTCTCCTCGTCTTGAAAGATTTGCAGCCCAACAGGCCTGATAAAGCGACTTACTTGACAAATCACAAAAAAACTGGGCTAGCCATTTTCAGAAAGAAAAAAAAACTACTGGGCTGGTCTGTGGTAAACATAGAAGAAAAGGCTGTCTAGACAGGCCAGAGTGTCCCGCACAGCCCAGTTGACACCCTGCTTCCGTCTCAAAAACAAATTAGATAAATGCCACTGCAATTTCCAAACTTTGAAAAATGCCACTGTAATTTTTTCAAACTTTGAAAAACGCCACTGCAGTTTGCAAACTTTGAAAAACGCCACTCCAGACTTCGAAAAATGCCACTAGAAATGGCATGAATTGGCATTTTTCAAAGTTTGGAAATTGCAGTGGCATTTCTCGGATACACCAGATTTGGAGTGGCATTTATCAAATTAACCCAAAACAAAAATAACTTGGTGAGCTGCTAGGTCCCTGGTGTCAGCCGCTCGTTGTGCAATTCTCTCGTTTATTGACTATGTTGACAATGGCATGGGACCCAGATGTCAGAAATCCACTAGGAGGAGACATTTTTTATTGGCTTGAAATAAGGAGGCACTTGCTTGCGTAGTGCCATGACCTTGGAGGGTCACTGCTATCATCCTCTCCACGTACAATCATCTCCTGATTGTGTACGCGTCAACTTGATAGGCCCACAAGTCAGCCTCTAAACCCGTGGAGGACAAATACAACCCATTTAAAAAAATAACAGCCCATTCCATACGTTCAAACGGAAAGTTCAACATTCAGAGCAAAGTAACAGGTCTGATCCACATATAGAGTACTGAACTTCCACGTTGACAACCATCATAGCCAAGTTAACTATCTACTCCCACTAATACTCTAGTAGCGTACAAGTACTAACTTACTCTTAGCTAACTAGACGATGCCGGCCGCCATCTATGGTACACGCTAAACGCTGGCACCGGCATCGTGCGCCTCGCCTCGGACTTGCAAGAGGTGCGATAGGCCGCGTTGCTCGCGCGTGTTGGCCCTTTCCATGCCGGCGTGGTCCACCAAAGCTTCGGCTTCCAAGCGGGAAACCCACTTGACGAGCTGGTAGTAAAAATTGGCGTCGCGAACGCGTGCGTGCCCGACAGCCTCCAGGGCTATTTGCCGGGCGCCGGCCTCCACGTAGTCGGCCCAGTTGCGGGTGCTCTGCTCGCGACTCAGAGCATCAGTGCGCTGCTGCTCCATGTCCTGCTGGCGGTGCAAATCGGCGATACGCTGCTCCTCCGCCAGGAGGTCACTCTCCAACAACTCCTGCTCAGCGGTCGCGCTCCAACAACTCCTCGATCTCCGCATTGCCATCTAAAGACAGATAGAATGCCTCCTCCCTCCGTCTGCCTTTCGGTGAAAACCCGAACACTAGTTCCGGCGGTGACCGCCTCCGTAGTCGCCTACCACGGATGGGCGGGGGCATGGCGGATGTGGCGAGCGACGTCGGGCCGGTGGGGGCTTATGAGGATATGGCGAGTTGGGTCACGGTGGCACCGGTGAAGGCCGGGAAACAGTACTTATAGGCGGAAGGTAGCGCGACGGTCATCAGAATTCAATGCATAATGGCTTAGCGCGCCAGCTTGCCGTGGAAAACTAGAGAAACTGAAATTATGACTGTGCCGTCCCGTCTCATCTGGGTCGCACGCCGGCATGGCGGTCAAACGAGTGCACTCGAATCATCTCCCTCCTTGTCAATAATGATTCCACGGATTTAAAAAGCCCGCAACAATTAAAGCGTATCTTTTTTCGCATCAATTAGCTGCCTTAATTACGGCCGGCTGCATGCAAGCACTCAGAATCGCTCGCAGGCAGTACGCGAAGCAGCATGCAACGAGTCGCAGCCGAGGGCACGCATGCAGCCACTTGAATCGCTGCAATTAATTAGGCTTAAACTTCTGCATGCCATTAATTATTACCATGCCTTGGTCTTGCTGCTTTGCTCACGAGACTAATAAACCCGGACGGAGGGAGTACCTTGGTTGGTGAGAGGTTTGAATTAAGCCCCGCAAACTGGAAAGGAGGTACTAGTACGTGCGTGATCCGCTATTTATTCGTGTAGGATCGAGTAGGTCGTTTCTTGAATTGAGCCTTGCAAACCGGAAATGAGGTAGTACGTGCGTGATCCGCTATTTATCCGTGTAGGATCGATGGTGTAGCTTGTCAGTTTCTTTAGAGGTAGGCATTTTTATTCAAAAAACTGCCACTTCGCATCTTGCGTTGCAAATAAAACTGCCAGGAGCGCTCTTGTAGACTAGCTAGTGATCGATCAGTAACTTGTAAACACTGAGCGAACAGAAATAAGTAAATGTTAATGCATCTCAATGATTCACAGATCATATACAAATATGTAGCTCCAAAAGCAAAGATCAGCCACTTCGGATCTTGCGTCGCAACTAAAACTAACTAGTACGATTCCCATACATAAGATCAACATGTTAATGCATCTCAATGATTCACAGATCATATACAAATATGTAGCTCCAAAAGCAAAGATCTAGAAAAAACATCTGTTCTTCCTACTAACATGGATGCTTCTCTTGGCCAACATTCAGTACAGACTGAAAGACAAATTTGTTTGTGAAGTCTACAATTCCTCTTGCAAACGTAAGTGGTTTCACCAACAGCTGGAACCATGAGAATGAACCACACATGATGGAGGAACATCCACTGCAATATGATTTGGTCTTCTCTCGATCACACCACGAGACTATTTTCAGAATACAAACTTTAACTTAGGCAAAATGATGCACATTGTATAATCATACCAAAGCAATGAAGCACCTAGTGTTGGCCAATAAATAGTACAGTACTACTTTTCTGCAGTCCATAAAGTGACTATCCAATCTTTCTGTGTCTATTTTCAAAACGCATTGCATGCAGTGACTATACTATTCTCTTGTGCAGTTGTAACACCCCGGATGTAATTTACCTAATATGTACTCCAACTCTTGCCGTTTCCGGCGCTAAGTTATTTTATTTCCTCAGGTTCGGGTTTTTGTCTCCGTGTGTTGTTGTCGTTGTCATGCATCTCATATCATGTCATCATGTGCATTGCATTTGCATACGTGATCGTCTCATGCATCCGAGCATTTTCCCGTTGTTCGTTTTGCATTCCGGTGCTCCTATCTCCTCCGGTGGTCCTTTCTACCTTCTTTTCGTGTGTGGGGGTTAAACATTTCCGGATTGGACCGAGACTTGCCAAGCGGCCTTGGTTTACTACCGGTAGACCGCCTGTCAAGTTTCGTACCATTCGGACTTCGTTTGATACTCAAACGGTTAACCGAGGGACCGAGAAGGCCTCGTGTGTGTTGCAGCCCAACACCCTTCCATTTTGGCCCAAAACCCACCAAAACCCTCTCCATCGTCTAGAGCGTTCGATCACGATCGCGTGGCCGAAAACTGCACCTTATTTGGACTCTCCTAGCTCCCTCTATGCCTATATAAAGAACCCCCTCCTAAATTCACGGGTCTTCTTTGCCCCCTAACCTTAGATCAGCTCCACCTCGCCGCCGGACGCGTCCGATTCGGACCGGACGTTGTCCGCCCGCCGCCGCCAACCTACCAGACGACGCCACGTGTCCCGGGCGCGCCCACATCGCCGCCCCCTCCGCCGCCGGCCCGCCAGGCCCGAGCGGGGCCCTCCCCGGCCCGCGCGCCCGCCGCCGCCTGTCGCCCGCTCCGCCACGCCGCCTCCCGCGCCCGGCCGCGCGCACCCGCTGCCGACGAGCTCCGCACCGCCGCCCGGTCGCTGTTCCGCCGGCCTCCGCCTCACCTACCGTCGCCGCCGCGCCACGTCGGCTCCAGCGCCGCCCAAGCACCGCCCGGACCTCACTGCCCGTCCTCTCCTCCACTCCGGCAAGCCGCTGGCCTCCTCCATGCCAACTCCGGCCGCCTCCCTCGCGAACTCCGGCAAGCAACTCCGGCGAACCTCGTTGCGCGTGCATACCGGATCCAGATCTGGAGCTTTGCCTCGGTTGACTTTCTCCCGAAACCCTAGATATTTTGCATTTTTCATCATGCGATAACTCCGCATCAGTAGCTCTGTTTTGGGCGTGTAGCATATCAAAATGTTCATCTCTGGGAGCACATCATTTCATCTCATTGCATAATTTTCATTTGAGCTCATCTTGATGCCCGAAATGCTGTTGGAAGAGAGCTATTTGAGATAATTGTCAGATCTGCTGCACCAAATAGCTATTTGTCCATTTTTGCCATGATTAATGTGTGCATGATATGCTCCTAAGCTCTACATGACTTTTGTTATATGCTTTGCCATCTTTACAGAGGTGCTATCCACGTATTTTTGTGATATGTGTGGTGACTAGCACAAGCTTGCAAAGTAGTGCATTCGTTAATGCTGATTTCAGGAACTTAGAATTTCACTAAGTCCTTGATCTGTTTTTTTATCAATATGCCATATGTTCATGTTGTTTCCTAGTGATCCGTGCCTCTTTTGAGGATGATCAGTAAGGATGATTTGTTAATACTGTGGTTCTCTATCCATCCATGTCTTTGTTTGCAATTATGGAGCACCGTAGCTTGAGTCAATCGAGCTCTACTTTTGCTATTTCGTGAATTCTGGCAGATTATTGACTTGTTAGCGATTTTGCCGAGGATGTTGTTGTTGACCCGTGCATGCTATGTTGTTGTTCTTGCCATGTCTAGTTTATATAATATGTATTCTTGATGGGTGTATGCTTAGTTTTTCATGCCATGCTCTGTAGTGAGTGCATCGAGCTCGTAAACATGCCTACTCGTTAACAGATTTGCATGTTCCAGTTTTTCTCCAAGTCTGTAACCTGATTACGTTTTTGCCATATTCACATGCTTGCAATTTTATTTTCTTATCCCTTTTGGCTCAAGGTCACTAAGGGACTTTTGTTAAGATATTTGAGTAGCTTCATGCCATGCCTTGCTTTGCCATGTTAAGTTCCTGTGGCATATAGTTTTCATACTCCAAAGTGTGCTACCTGATCTGAAATTCCAGACTTGTGTTAATTTCACTAAGTCTGAAACCTGTTTATCATTTGCACTTTTGCCATGCTTGTTTGAACCTGTTAATGGATGAATTAGCCATACCTCAGTGTTCATATTTTATCAAGCTTTATGAGTGGATCCCGGCCATGTATTTTGTTGCCATGTTTGAGTGCCGTAGCATAATTAACTTGATACATTTAGATGGCTACTTGCTGTTTATCGCAGACCGGTGCCATATTTGTTTTGCTTGCCATTTCCAAACCGTGCATCCGATTCCGGTGTTCTTTATATCGATTTCAACCGAAATCACCTCACCTTTCCAGTGGAACACTTGGATTTCCATGTTGAGTCCAGGGTCAATCATTCCGTGTCAAATCTTGCATATGCATCACATTTCACATCCCGCATAGCATACCATGTTTGCATCATGTTGTTTGAGCTTTGCACGTGGTTGATTGTGTTCCTTTTGCTTGTTTGTCTTGTTTGGGTAGATCCGGGAGACGAGTTCGATAACGAGGAGCCCGTTGAATTTGCTTACGAGGATCAAGTCAACTCTGACAACTTTGCAGGCAAGATGATCATACCCTCGAAATCACTTCTATCTTTGCTTGCTAGATGCTCGCTCTTTTGCTATGCCTATGCTACGATGCCTACCACCTGCTTATCATGCCTCCCAAATTGCCATGTCAAACCTCTAACCCACCATGTCCTAGCAAACCGTTGATTGGCTATGTTACCGCTTTGCTCAGCCCCTGTTATAGCATTGCTAGTTGTAGGTGAAGATTGGAGATCGTTCCTTGTTGGAACATTGTTTATTGTTGGGATATCATTATATTATCTTGTTATCTTAATGCATCCATATACTTGGTAAAGGGTGGAAGGCTCGGCCTTTTGCCTAGTGTTTTGTTCCACTCTTGCCGCCCAAGTTTCCGTCATATCGGTGTTATGTTCCCGGATTTTTGCGTTCCTTACGCGGTTGGGTGATAATGGGAACCCCTTGACATTTCGCCTTGAATAAAACTCCTCCAGCAATGCCCAACCTTGGTTTTACCATTTGCCACCTAGCCTCTTTTTCCCTTGGGTTTCCGGAGCCCGAGGGTCATCTTATTTTAAACCCCCCTGGGCCAGTGCTCCTCTGAGTGTTGGTCCAAACTAGAGTCCTGTGCAGCACCCCCTCGGGGAAACTCGAGGTTTGGTTTTAGTTGTATGGAGAGCTCATCTGACTGTGCCCTGAGAACGAGATATGTGCAGCTCCTATCGGGATTTGTCGGCACATTCGGGCGGTGTTGCTGGATTTGTTTTACCTTGTCGAAGTTGTCTTGTAGAACCGGGATGCCGAGTCTGATCGGAATGTCTCGGGAGAAGGTATATCCTTCGTTGACCGTGAGAGCTTATCATGGGCTAAGTTGGGACTCCCCTGCAGGGATTTGAACTTTCAAAAGCCATGCCCACGGTTGTGGGCAGATCGGAATTTGTTAATGTCCGGTTGTATATAACTTGAACCTTAACTTAATTAAAATGAATCAACTGCGTGTGTTACCGTGATGGTCTCTTCTCGGCAGAGTCCGGGAAGTGAACACGGTGTTGGAGTAATATTTGCCATAGGTTGTTCTATAGTAAGTCGTTCGTGCTTTGCCTTCTCTTCTCGCTCTCTTTTGCGAACAGGTTAGCCACCATATATGCTAGTCGCTTGCTGCAGCTCCACATATTACTTTGCCTTACCTATAAGCTTAAATAGTCTTGATCGCGAGGGTGCGAGATTGCTGAGTCCCCATGGCTCACAGATTACTTCCAAACCTGATGCAGGGCCCGATGATTCCGTTCCAGATGATGCGCTTGAGCTCAAGTGGGAGTTCGACGAAGACTCACGCCGTTACTATGTGTCTTTCCCTGATGATCAGTAGTGGTGCCCAGTTGGGGCGATCGGGACCATGTTGCATGTTGGGATTACCTTACTTGCGACATTGCTTTCAATGTGGTTATGCCTCTAAGTCGTGCTTTGACACGTAGGAGATATAGCCACATCGAGGGCGTTACAAGTTGGTAATCAGAGCCTTCCCCGACCTTAGGATCCCCCACTGCTTGATCGAATTAGCTGACATGTTGAGTCTAGAAAAATGTTTTGAGTCATTTAGGAATTATATATCGGAGAGTTTAGGAATTCTTTTTACTCCCCAGTCCCTTCATCGCTCTGGTAAGGCATCCTGACGTAGAGTTTTGACTCTTCTCTTCTCAAATTTCACTAAAGTTTTTTTAGGATCACGCAGGTATCTTGGAATCGTTGCGATGGTTTTGTGACGAGAACATTGTTCTTGGTGTCTCCTATCATTTAGGGGTTGTGGCAGTGTCCCGGGGAGTTGAGCTCCGAGGTGTTGTCGTCACAATTTTATCGTTGCGGTTCTGGAATACCTGAGTTTAGTTCGCCGACATCGAAAATCTCTTTTATGCAGTTGTTGGTGAGATAACCTCGACGCCACCCAGTACTGGGGCGGGAGTTCGGGAGTATTGCCATAACTTGTATAACGGATGCTTTTCGAAGGTTGAGGTAGACGATTTCCGAAGTTTTCTTGGTTATGTGTTGAAGGATGGATACAACTGGATGTAGGATTTGCTAGATTTGGGTGAGATATTATGCTTCCCCTGTATCCCCAACACCTGATTGCATAACCGGAAAGGTTCGGGAGTTTCATAGGTAGGAATTCTTGTAGCTCTAGTTCTTCTTCCACGGATATTTGGTTTGAGATTGGGTGATCCTTACCGAGTATTCGTTCTTGTTCCATACCTTGTTGGTTTATTCTTCTACCTAAATTCTAAGTGGCTTCTCAATTTATGGATATGTGACCATTTCAATTGGAATGCATTCGTTCATTTTGTTCGGATGTGAAGACTATATGTTGCAATTTATACCCGTTGGTTCAGCTTCAATTTTTGTCTATTAGTGTGCTAATGGATGTCAACCTCTTCAGGATGGCTCCTCCAACGCGCACGACTCCGAATCCTGATCCGCCACCACCACCTCCTCCTCCGGAGGCATGGCAAGCTATGATGGCCGCTACCAATCCAAACACATAGCTGATCATGCAAATTCTTCAAGAGCGCAACCAAGCGAACCAAGGCAACCAAGGCAACCAGGGCAACAATCAGAATCACTTTTCTACACTCAACTAGTTCCTTGCTAACCAGCCAAAGACCTTCAGCAATTGCGTTGAGGCAACTGACGCTGATGATTGGCTCGTGGACTTGTGCAAGCATTTCGAGTGCAGTAACGTCAGACCTGAGGACTTTGTCAAGTTCGCTTCCTTCCAACTCAAAGACCAAGCTGCAGAATGGTTTCAGCAGTACAAAGATTCCAGAGGAGGCCGTGTGATTACGTGGGATGAATTCCATCAAGACTTCAAAACTCATCATATTCCTCAGAGCGTGGTTGAAAGCAAGCGTGAGGAATTCTGCAACCTGAAGCAAGGCTCTATGTCTGTCTATGACTGCAACAAGATGTTTCAGAAGCTCGCCCGTTTTGCTAAGCAGGACGTCCCTGACGAGAAGAGCATGATATACCAGTTCAGGGGTGGTCTCAGAGAAGAAATCCAGCTAGCTATTGTCCTCTTTGAGCCCAGGAGGTACGATGAGTTTTACAACATGGCATTGAAGCAAGAGGCTGCTCAACTGAAGTGCGATGCTTCCAAGAAGCAAGTCAGAGATGCTAATCCTTCTTCCTCAACTCAAGTGGCTAAGCAGCAGAAGTATTGGCTTCCTCCTCCTCCGTTCCGCCAGCCTTATCAACAGAAAAGCAAAGGTGGCAGTGAATCTTCCCACCCACCCAACCCTGGCTTTCAGAACAAGACTTCGTCTCAAGCTCCAAGATCGAGTGCTCCGTATCACCGTCCGCTTTCAGAGGTCACACGCAACTAGTGCCAACAGAAGGGTCACTATGCCAACAAATGCTTCAACCAGAGGCGTCTCCCTCCTCCTCCTCCTGTGAGATCGGCAAGTACAGATGTGGTCAAGCATAACCCCAAGTACGGCAAGGTCAACATGGTGAATGCAGCTCAGGCAGAGGACTCATCAGATGTCATCATGGGTAACCTTCCTGTTAACGATGTTCCTACAAAAGTTCTTTTTGACACTGGTGCATCGCATTGTTTCATTTCCAAACCTTTTGCATCAAAGTATTATTGCGATTATCAGTATCTGCAAAATTCTTTGCAAATCGTGTCACGGGGCAAGCAAATGACAGCTAATTTCTGCGTCCCGGATATTTCTATCACGTTGGGCGACTACAAATTTCTAGCTTCTCCTATTGTTCTGGGCGACTCAGATATTGATCTTATTCTCGGAATGGATTGGCTTTCTAAGCATAAGGCGCATCTTGATTGTGCTGCCAGGCAGATTCAATTGACTCATTCGTCTGAGGATGTAATTGTCTTTGCTGCTCGGGATAATACCATCCGTCTGTTTTCTCTCAATGAGGAGGGTGAACTAGATGCCATCTCTCAAATTCCAGTCGTTTGCGAATATCAAGATGTCTTTCGAGAAGAGCTTCCAGGAATGCCTCCGCACCGGCCAGTTGAATTCGTCATCGATCTTGAGCCTGGCACGGAACCGGTGTGCAAACGTCCTTACAAGCTCAGACCTGAAGAGTTGAAGGAGCTGAAGAAGCAACTCAATATTCAAGAGCGAATGGGTCTTATCCGACCTAGTTCTTCTCCGTGGGTTTGTGGAGTACTTTTTGTGAAGAAGAAGGATGGAACGGACCGACTTTGTGTTGACTACCGTCCATTGAACAAGAAGACTATCAAGAACAAGTACCCACTTCCCAACATCAATGAGCTGTTCGAACAACTCAAAGGTGCCTAAGTATTCTCCAAGCTTGATCTCAGTATGGGCTATCACCAGATTCGAATCCGTGAGCAAGATATTCCCAAGACGGCTTTGAGAACAAGCTATGGTTCATACGAATACACTGTCATGTCTTTTGGCCTCGTCAACGCTCCTCCGACTTTGTCTCGCATGATGAACTTCATCTTCAACGCCTACACAAATGACTTCGTTTTGGTCTATCTCGATGTCATTCTGGTCTTTTCGAAGAACAAGGAAGACCATGCCAAGCACTTGCGTTTGGTGCTCAATAAGCTCAGGGAACATCAGTTCTACGCCAAGTTCTCAAAGTGCGAGTTTTGGCTCGATGAGGTTCTATATCTTGGGCATATCATCTCTGCCAAGGGCATTGCGGTGAATCCTGAGAAAGTGTCTGCAATTGTGAATTGGGAACCACCTCAGAATGTGAAGCAACTCCGCAGCTTCCTTGGTCTCGCAAGCTACTGTCGAAGGTTCGTGGAGAACTTTTCTAAGATCGCGAAGCCCCTTTCAAACCTTCTCCAGAAGCACGTCAAGTACGTTTGGTCTCCGGAATGTGACATCGCTTTCAACACCTTGAAAGAGAAATTGGTCACTGCTCCAGTTCTGACTCCTCCTGATGAATCCAAACTGTTCGAGGTCTTCTGCGATGCCTCTCTTCAAGGTCTTGGTGCAGTGTTGATGCAAGAGAAGAAAGTTGTGGCTTATACCTCTCACGAGTTGAAGCCCAACGAGAAGAACTACCCCACTCATGACCTCGAGTTGGCGGCAGTTGTGCATGCTCTTTTGACTTGGAGACATCTCTTATTGGGAAGAAAAGCGGACATTTTCACCGACCACAAGAGTCTCAAGTACATCTCCACTCAGCCTAATCTCAACCTCAGGCAGACTCGTTGGGTTGAAATGATTCAAGAGTATAATCCGAGTATTGAGTATACTCCAGGCAAGGCCAATGTGATTGCTGACGCATTGAGCAGGAAGGCTTACTGCAACAGTCTGATTCTCAAGCCTTACCAACCCGAGCTTTGTGAAGCTTTCCGCAAACTCAATCTGCAAGTTGTTCCTCAAGGTTTCCTTGCCAACCTTAAAGTCTCTCCTACTTTGGAAGACCAGATTCGCGAGGCTCAACTTCTTGATGCTATGGTGAAGAAGGTGAAGATTGGGATTGCCAAGAGTCAACCCAAGTACAAGTGCTATCGCCTTGATGACAAGGATACTCTCTTCTTCGAGGATCGTATTGTTGTGCCCAAAGGTGACCTTCGTAAAGTTATCATGAACGAGGCTCACAATTCACTCCTCTCCATCCACCCTGGGAGTACGAAGATGTATCAGGACCTCAAGCAGGCTTATTGGTGGACTCAAATGAAGCGCGAGATTGCTCAGTTCGTGAATGAGTGTGATGTCTGCAGAAGAGTGAAGGCAGAACACCAAAGGCCAGCTGGTCTCCTCCAACCTCTTGCCATTCTAGAATGGAAGTTTGACCACATTGAGATGGACTTCGTGACTGGGTTTCCAAAGTCCAAGCATGGCAATGATGCTATATTCGTTGTCATCGACAAACTCACTAAAGTGGCTCACTTTCTGCCTATCAAAGAGTCTATCACTGCAGCTCAATTGGCGGAGCTGTATACCTCTCGGATTGTCTCTCTACACAGCATTCCACAGGTGATCTCTTTAGACCGTGGCAGCATCTTTACCTCCAAGTTTTGGGAGTCTTTTCAGAAGGCCATGGGCACCAACATCCGCTTCAGCACAGCTTTCCATCCTCAAACTAGTAGTCAAGTCGAGCGTGTCAATCAGATTCTTGAAGATATGCTTAGGGCTTGCATTATCTCCTTCGGTATGAAGTGGGAAGATTGTCTTCCATATGCCGAATTCTCCTACAACAACAGTTTTCAAGCAAGTTCGGGCAAGGCCCCATTCGAAATTCTGTATGGCAGGAAGTGCGTACTCCTCTCAACTGGTCAGAAACCGGTGAACGTCAACTTCTGGGAAATGACTTAATCACAGAGGCAGAGGAGATGTGCAAAGTCATTCGTGATAACCTAAAAGCAGCGCAATCGCGCCAGAAGAGCTACTATGGTAGTAAGCACCGTGATTTGGCTTTCGAGATCGGAGATCATGTTTACCTCCGCGTCTCTCCAATGAAAGGTACTCATCGCTTCGGTATCAAAGGGAAGCTTGCCCCTAGATACGTGGGTCCTTTCAAGATCGTCAGCAAGAGAGGCGATCTCGCCTATCAACTCGAGCTTCCTTCAAACTTTGCAAATGTGCACGATGTGTTCCATGTCTCTCAGCTCCGCAAGTGCTTCAAGACTCCTGATCGCACCATCAACGTCAAAGACATTGATCTCCAAGAAGATCTCTCTTATCGTGAGCACCCCATTGCTATTCTTGAAGAGACTGAACGCAAGACTCGCAATAAGTCAATCAAATTCCTCAAAGTCAAGTGGTCACACCATTCCGACCGTGAAGCCACCTGGGAACACGAGGACCACCTCCGTTCTGAGTACTCGGCATTCTTCCAGTCCTAGATCTCGGGATGAGATCCTTTCGTAGTGGTGGAGTGTTGTAACACCCCGGATGTAATTTACCTAATATGTACTCCAACTCTTGCCGTTTCCGGCGCTAAGTTATTTTATTTCCTCGGGTTCGGATTTTTGTCTCCGTGTGTTGTTGTCGTTGTCATGCATCTCATATCATGTCATCATGTGCATTGCATTTGCATATGTGTTCGTCTCATGCATCCGAGCATTTTCCCCGTTGTCCGTTTTGCATTCCGGCGCTCCTATCTCCTCCGGTGGTCCTTTCTACCTTCTTTTCGTGTGTGGGGGTTAAACATTTCCGGATTGGACCGAGACTTGCCAAGCGGCCTTGGTTTACTACCGGTAGACCGCCTGTCAAGTTTCGTACCATTTGGACTTCGTTTGATACTCCAACGGTTAACCGAGGGACCGAGAAGGCCTCGTGTGTGTTGCAGCCCAACACCCTTCCATTTTGGCCCAAAACCCACCAAAACCCTCTCCATCGTCTAGAGCGTTCGATCACGATCGCGTGGCCGAAAACCGCACCTCATTTGGACTCTCCTAGCTCCCTCTATGCATATATAAAGAACCCCCTCCTAAATTCACGGGTCTTCTTCCCCCCTAACCCTAGATCAGCTCCACCTCGCCGCCGGACGCGTCCGATTCGGACCGGACGTTGTCCGCCCGCCGCCGCCGACCTACCAGACGACGCCACGTGTCCCGGGCGCGCCCACATCGCCGCCCCCTCCGCCGCCGGCCCGCCAGGCCCGCGCGGGGCCCTCCCCGGCCCGCGCGCCTGCCGCCGCCTGTCGCCCGCTCTGCCACGCCGCCTCCTGCGCCCAGCCGCGCACACCCGCCGCCGACGAGCTCCGCACCGCCGCCCGGTCGCCGTTTCGCCGGCCGCCGCCTCACCTACCGTCGCCGCCGCGCCACGTCGGCTCCAGCGCCGCCCAAGCGCCGCCCGGACCTCGCCGCCCGTCCTCTCCACTCCGGCAAGCCGGCGGCCTCCTCCACGCCAACTCCGGCCGCCTCCCTCGCGAACTCCGACAAGAAACTCCGGCGAACCTCGTTGCGCGTGCATACCGGATCCAGATCTAGAGCTTTGCCTCGGTTGACTTTCTCCCGAAACCCTAGATATTTTGCATTTTTCATCATGCTATAACTCCGCATCCGTAGCTCCGTTTTAGGCGTGTAGCATATCAAAATGTTCGTCTCAGAGAGAGCACATCATTTCATCTCATTGCATCATTTTCATTTGAGCTCATCTTGATGCCCGAAATGCTGTTGGAAGAGAGCTATTTGAGATAATTGTCAGATCTGCTGCACCAAATAGCTATTTGCCATTTTTGCCATGATTAATGTGTGCATGATATGCACCTGAGGTCTACATGAGTTTTGTTATATGCTTTGCCATCTTTATAGAGGTGCTTTGTGATATGTGTGGTGACTAGCACAAGCTTGCAAAGTAGTGCATTCGTTAATGCTGATTTCAGGGACTTGAAATTTCACTATCCTTGATCTGTTTTTATCAATATGCCATATGTTCATGTTGTTTCTTAGTGATCCGTGCCTATTTTGAGGATGATCAGTAAGGATGATTTATTAATATTGTGGTGCTCTATCCATCCATGTCTTTGTTTGCAATCATGGAGCACCGTAGCTTGAGTCAATCGAGCTCTACTTTTGCTATTTCGTGAATCCTGGCAGATTGTTGACTTGTTAGCGATTTTGCCGAGGATGTTGTTGCTGACCCGTGCATGCTATGTTGTTGTTCTTGCCATGTATACTTTATATAATATGTATTATTGATGGGTGTATGCTTAGTTTGTCATGCCATGCTCTGTAGTGAGTGCATCGAGCTCGTAAACATGCCTACTCGTTAACAGATTTGCATGTTCCAGTTTTTCTCCAAGTCTGTAACCTGATTACGTTTTTGCCATATTCACATGCTTGCAATTTTATTTTCTTATCCCTTTTGGCTCAAGGTCACTAAGGGACTTTTGTTAAGATATTTGAGTAGCTTCATGCCATGCCTTGCTTTGCCATGTTAAGTTCCTGTAGCATATAGTTTTCATGCTCCAAAGTGTGCTACCTGATCTGAAATTCCAGACTTGTGTTAATTTCACAAAGTCTGAAACCTGTTTATCATTTGCACTTTTGCCATGCTTGTTCGAACCTGTTAATGGATGAATTAGCCGTACCTCAGTGTTCATCTTTTGTCAAGCTTTATGAGTGGATTCCGGCCATGTATTTTGTTGCCATGTTTGAGTGCCGTAGCATAATTAACTTGATGCATTTAGATGGCTACTTGCTGTTTATCGCAGACCGGTGCCATATTTGTTTTGCTTGCCATTTCCAAACCGTGCATCCGATTCCGGTGTTCTTTATATCGATTTCAACCGAAATCACCTCACCTTTCAAGTGGCATACTTGGATTTCTAGGTTGAGGCCAGGGTCAATCATTCCGTGTCAAATCTTGCATATGCATCACATTTCGCATCCCGCATAGCATACCATGTTTGCATCATGTTGTTTGAGCTTTGCACGTGGTTGATTGTGTTCCTTTTGCTTGTTTGTCTTGTTTGGGTAGAGCTGGGAGACGAGTTCGCTAATGAGGAGCCCGTTGAGTTTGCTTACGGGATCAAGTCAACTCTGACAACTTTGCAGGCAAGATGATCATACCCTCGAAATCACTTCTATCTTTGCTTGCTAGATGCTTGCTCTTTTGCTATGCCTATGCTACGATGCCTACCACCTGCTTATCATGCCTCCCAAATTGCCATGTCAAACCTCTAACCCACCATGTCCTAGCAAACCGTTGATTGGCTATGTTACCGCTTTGCTCAGCCCCTCTTATAGCGTTGCTAGTTGCAGGTGAAGATTGGAGATCGTTCCTTGTTGGAACATTGTTTATTGTTGGGATATCATTATATTATCTTGATATCTTAATGCATCCATATACTTGGTAAAGGGTGGAAGGCTCGGCCTTTTTCCTAGTTTCCGTCATATCGGTGTTATGTTCTCGGATTTTTGCGTTCCTTACGCGGTTGGGTGATAATGGGAACCCCTTGACATTTCGCCTTGAATAAAACTCCTCCAGCAATGCCCAACCTTGGTTTTACCATTTGCCACCTAGCCTCTTTTTCCCTTGCGTTTCCGGAGCCCGAGGGTCATCTTATTTTAAACCCCCCCGGGCCAGTGCTCCTCTGAGTGTTGGTCCAAACTAGAGTCCTGTGCAGCACCCCCTCGGGGAAACTCGAGGTTTGGTTTTAGTTGTATGGAGAGCTCATCTGAGTGTGCCCTGAGAACGAGATTTGTGCAGCTCCTATCGGGATTTGTCGGCACATTTGGGCGGTGTTGCTGGATTTGTTTTACCTTGTCGAAGTTGTCTTGTAGAACCGGGATGCCGAGTCTGATCGGAATGTCTCGGGAGAAGGTATATCCTTCGTTGACCATGAGAGCTTGTCATGGGCTAAGTTGGGACTCCCCTGCAGGGATTTGAACTTTCGAAAGCCGTGCCCGCGGTTATGGGCAGATGGGAATTTGTTAATGTCTGGTTGTAGATAACTTGAACCTTAACTTAATTAAAATGAATCAACTGCGTGTGTTACCGTGATGGTCTCTTCTCGGCGGAGTCCGGGAAGTGAACACGGTGTTGGAGTAATGTTTACCGTAGGTTGTTCTATAGTTCGTCGTTCGTGCTTTGCCTTCTCTTCTCGCTCTCTTTTGCGAACAGGTTAGCCACCATATATGCTAGTCGCTTGCTGCAGCTCCACATATTACTTTGCCTTACCTATAAGCTTAAATAGTCTTGATCGCGAGGGTGCGAGATTGCTGAGTCCCTGTGGCTCACAGATTACTTCCAAACCAGATGCAGGGCCCGATGATTCAGTTCTAGATGATGTGCTTGAGATCAAGTGGGAGTTCGATGAAGACTCACGCCGTTACTATGTGTCTTTCCCTGATGATCAGTAGTGGTGCCCAGTTGGGGCGATCGGGACCATGTCGCATGTTGGGGTTGATCTTTTATTTTGGTACCGTAGTCGGAGCATGAGTGTATTGGATGATGTAATGCTATTTATGTACTTTGTGTGATGTGGCGAGTGTAATCCAACTATGTACCTTTCCCCTTATTATCTATTTACATGGGTTGTTGTGAAGATTACCTTACTTGCGACATTGCTTTCAATGCGGTTATGCCTCTAAGTCATGCTTCGACACGTAGGAGATATAGCCGCATCGAGGGCGTTACAACAGTTCAACCAAAATTGCGGACACTTTGTTTGTTTGCCAAATAGCAACGGGCAGACATCTCTGTGTGCACAAATATCAAGCAGCTAGTAAACATATACCACACCTTGTATTTTCGGTTTAAACATGTCTCTTCCGCTTAGCATATGTCATGTTCTGCACTGGACATCTGATACAGTTATGTTTTGCCCTGGACAATTTCATACTGAATTGATTTGCTGGTTCAGAGCAGAAATATAGCACCTATTCTTCATGAGACCAAGGATATCCATGTTCGCAGTGATGGAAGAGGTGAAATCGATACAACCGAAATTGAGCATGCAATCATTGAATCCTGTCCTGCACCTCCAATGTAGGTCCACCCTGCCAATAAATTCACATGCAAACCACTAGTATTACTATCTAATGATTGTACAAAAAGAGTAGCAAGATAGTAGCAAACCATGTACCTTAGTAATGAACAGCTCATAGTTCCACCAATTGGATATAAAGGTTTTGAAAAAAAACATGCTCCTAATGTTGAACCAGTTGGACTTTTTGTGCAGTTCCACTAAAATCGAGCATCCCTGTTTGCATAGATATTGGAAGTGTGATTACTCTAAAAGTGGCACTAGTTGAAGCATAGACTCACAAATATAAGCATTCCAATTTCTTAATGTGAAAAGGTAGCAAGACTGTTTCTAACCACCTGTTTGAAGGAATAAATAAAGCAACATTGGCTGATGTCAGGAAGGCATACATAGTTTTTTCTAAAAAACCGAGCCATTCCTGACCTTTCCCCTTCTTTAAGCAAATTTTGTGCAGTTCTACTAAAATAAAATGCCATCACTGCCTTGACAATTCAGTGACACTGTACAAAAGGAAATGACTTAACATTACATCATGATGTCAGGTATGTAGTCGATAGGCATTAGAGACAAACATACAGACCTCCTCCGATAACATAATGAACATTAATTTTAACAAAGGTGTGACTAGCTTTACCGGGATAATTTGAGTTAACTCTACACCCTTTATTCCTTAATATAAGACGTCTTCGCGGTTCAATTTAAAGTACCCAAACGTCTAGTATTTAGAAAACAGGTAGTAGTTTTCTTGAGCACATATCTGGGAAAGCTTGCCACACTTTATTTATGTCCATACGCTAATGCAACACCATTCGAATACTACAAATATACACTAATCTAGTGGCTAGTGCAACAGTAGAGTAGTTAGTTTATTACAGGGTACGTATAATGGTTTTACTGAACAGATTTCAATAAACTCTAGAACTGGAAGGTTTCTATAAGAATTAACAATACAAAATGTAAAGGTAACAAGTTTCAACATTGGCATACTAGCTGTGCATGAGCATTAAACCAAATACAAAAGTTTGAAGGTAACTAGCATTATTAACTAATGACAATATAAAAAAATTACAAACCATGTACCTCCAAGGCAAATATCATTTCGAACTCGGGGGGACCTTAAAAATTGCTATCCCAATCTTGATAATTGATCAAACATAAAAACTTGATCGAACAAATCAAGAGAACAGCCGGAGGAGGAGGTGCCCACTCTTGACCTTTCCTCTTGTCTTCATAATTATCTGTGCAGTTTAACCAAAATAAAATGACATTAGCGCCTTGGCATTTTGGTGACACTGTTCAAAAAAAATTAACTTATCTCATGAAAGTGAGGTATGTAATCTATAAGCATTAATAGTGCAAAAATCTGAAGGTAGTAACAAGTTTCATCGTTGGTATACTGGCTGTGCAATAGCATTAGAATGCCTTAGCTGAAAAATCTTTAATACATCCACAATCAACAGCTAACCCTGAAATAATCCAGTGACATTAAATGGCATTGCTTAAATTTATCGGTGGCATTAGACTGAGAGCGGCATTAGTTAAATGTGGCATCACTTTAGTAGTAGCATTGCTCCACTTGACTGCTGGCATTATACTAACAGCAAAAAAAGTGGCAATAAGAGCATGGGAGGCCCATTCAGACAGTGGGCGCACCGGTATGATGTACCTCCACGGACGCAGAGTGGTGAGGGAGGTATGGTTGCCCAGAGCAACAAATATCCAGGCAGCATATGTGGATTACGTCCCATTTTTGTTCTCTTTAGCCACCTTTTTCCTATGCGAGGACAGCAAACCGATCGACCTGGTCATTCTCTATTGCGTTGTCATGCCTGTCTACCCTTCTTCAACCAAGAGACACGAGACTCGTTCCTTAGCTATTGATTTCCCCTTTTCAACCTAGATGCGGGTTTGATGCCTACTCTCTTGGACAGTACATTCTCCCTTCCTTTCCTTATTCAACCCAGACATGGATTAGTCTGCATGAAGTAGGGTTTCCTTTAATAGTGCAAATTATGGTTTTCGTCTGCGTGGCTAGCAGAGCAGAGGATAGCAAATTGGGAAGATGGTGGAGTGGAAAAAGATCCACATGCAACGACGTGGTAGATGGGGCAATAGAACAAGGTTATGGTTTGAAAAGAGGTAGCATACTTGAGGGTCAACGGGAAGTGGCTTCGCTCGTGGTCGTCGTCCTCCGCACACACTACAACAGCGAGCTTGGGGACGGAGGCCATCCCGCGCGGGCGCTAGGTCTGAGAGGACGGCCTTGTCGTCAGTGCGTGACCTCGCTCGCCGACGACGAGTGCGTCAACGATACACGTCCTTTTCCTCCTCGGCGGATCTGTGACCACCAGTGAGGAGGGAGAGAGGGGCCATCTTTTTTAGATCTGGAGAGAGGGTGGTAGTGTGAGAAGCAAGTGGGCAGCCCTTAGCAAGAAAGCGCTCAAGCTCCAGCCTATATATCTTTTTAATACTACTAGTTCTAGAGGTGGAGTAGTGGTAGAGTAGTTTATATTTTCTCTGCGTACAGTACTAGTTAGTCGTGCTTCAAAACTGATCGGCACGCCATTAAAAAAATAAAGGTCAATAACTAATGCAGCACCTCGGGCCAACGCGACCAGATCGCATTTTGCACGAGAAATTACACGCCATGTTTCATTGACATGTGGTCCCATTCCAACATATCAGTGAGACGACGGCGAGTAGTAGGAGTATTTCCAAACAGACGTGTAGGCCGGGGCGCCTCTTCGTGAACCGTGGCAAACTCGCAACCGTCCACCGACTCTTCGCCTTTCCCTCTCGATTTGGAACTGCTGTCGCACGCTCTTACTCTCCCTCCTCCATTTTCCTTCAGCCCTTCACCCTTTCTTCTGCCATTGTTCGATCGTCTTCTCCATGGAGGGAACAGGCCGGAAACGACCCCGTTATTCTTGCCCCGATCTGAAAGATGACGTGGTGGAGGAACTCATTGATCGGTGCGACGTCATCACCTCGGCTAGCATGGCAGGTTCGTTCAAGCCCAGTCTCGACTCAATTAATAACATCATTACAAAGAACCCAAGAGTCAAGGAGCGGTTTGATCTCCCCTATCTTCTTCGCCGTGACCCTAATGACTGGCGCCGGCACGACGGAGGCCTCGCCCTGTGCAAGTTGATGCCGCTTGATAATGATACGTATGATGTTAAGATGCCATTGCTTGAGGGCAAGGCTTGGGCAGGCGCAAATGGAGATTGGGTTGTTTACATTGGGTCCAACTGCGAATGGGAACTTGTGAATGTGTACACTCGTGACCGGGTTCCACTTCCAAAAATCTCAGTAGACTGCCCAGAGGTTGAGCACACCGGTATTGTACGCACGTTCAAATATGATCATGGTGACTGTATTCTATGGAAGATAGCAATTTGTCGAGTTCCCAACCGCTCTTGGAATTACAACAACTATCAAGTTGTTGCTATCTTTGACAAGCTTGTTGCCGTCCTTGGTGGTTTGACTCGATGGAAATTGCTCAAAAATCAGTTTTTGTACATGGATGAGTACTGTGATGCAATTCAATACGAGGGCCTTGTGTTTGCTGCCACCACTCGTGGCACTGTTTTTGCATGGGATCCTCGTAGTTTCGGTATGTTTGTCTTCCACCGTAATTTTAATTGTTTCATCCACATGCATGCAGGTTAGCAAGTTTCCCTTTACTAATTAACCTTCTTCTTGTGTTTCCAAGGTCTTGTGAACATCCCACCACCTATACTTGAAAAAATTTATAACCAAGGGGGAGATGACGATGGTGATGATCATGAGCATGAGGACGAGCAGCGCCCATATACTCTATGGCACCTGGCAACTAATTCTGATGGATCGCCTCTTCTTGTGTGTATACAGCCCACTGATGATGTTACTGCTAAGGAAGCAGGTGTAGTCTCCCATGGTCGCACTCTCCGGACCTACTCCAACACCCGTTGCATGGTATTAGGGATGGATACTAGTGTGCTAGTGCCAACTCCTTCTCCCTGGTACAGAATTGATAGTCTTGGACAAAACTCGCTCTTCCTTGGACAAAACTATCCAATGATGGTGAAAGGCGATCCAACTACTGTTGACACAACGTTACTAGTACCATTTATGAGAAGCAACTGTGTCTATACCTCGGACATTTGGGTGGTTCCCTACCCTGGTACAGATATAGTAGGCCGCTTCAGCCTGGATGATCAGTCCTGCGTTGGTTTCCAGATCGACAATCAATGGCCCGTCCCAGAGAATCAGTTGTGGTTCAAAGCAAGCGTTTCCAACACTGAGGAATGGTTGAGTTGAAGTTCATTTCATTGCTTGTTATTTGTTGTGTGGTGAAAACTTTAGTATTTATAATGTATCCTCGTTGTCGATGTGGGTTGATGACCTGTTGTATGTAATAAAATGATATGCCTGTGATAAACTTACTAAATTTATGAATGGCTTTCGAGTCGCTTCTCTGAGTGAGTGGTGTGACGAGGCAAAAAATATTTTCTGAATACATAATTGTACGTGCATTGCAACAGGTTATCGGATGAGGCCAATCAACAATAGTAGTACACTATTTGTACTAGCTTCACATGCTTCGCGCGTTGGGCGGGTGTTTTTACTGTAGCCATATGTTAATGTGTTCGTTGTACATAACCAGCACCTCGAATCCTCGATACTAGTACTATATAGTAGGAGTAAGTAGTAGGAGTAGTAGGGTGGCATGGGCCAGAACAAGCATTCACGTCCAGGAGTACGGCACACGCCACCACCACGACATCCATCTGACACCATATTATTTCTTGGAGTCCATGCTAGAGCAATCTCTTCAACCTCGTCGTTTCTCTAACTTCAGCCATCACGCGGCGGGCGAGGTGGGGGTTTGCCAATAGTCGGTTTCCTTAACTGTGGTCCCACTTGTAAGGCCAACTCCAATGCACGACCCCAAACGGAACTCCATTTTGCATGAACTCCAACGATAATTTTGACTAGAAAAGCAAGACCAAAGAAAACAAGAACCACAAGAATACATTTTACTACTCCTGTAAGTTGGATTAGTGCCTTCTCGATGCATTCATTGCTGATCTGCGGAGGCTCGATCTTGTGTGCTTCTTTCTTCTTCGAGTGTAAAGAAGTAGACGTTGCTTCCTCGCATCTAGTCTCATGTCTAGCCTCTATTCTAGTAGGAGTATCAACAAGTGCACTAATCTCATCTCTAGCCTCTGTGCTAGCTAAAAGTGATAGAACATCTACTAAATTGCGCTCTATCAATATATGGATGTACTCTTCTTCCCAATACAAAAACTTGCATCCATTCTACTCCCTCCGTTGCACAATACATGCCTTCTATTTGTCAAAATATATATGTATCTAGACATGTTTTAGTATATAGGTACATCCATTTTTGGACAAATGGAAGTCAAGTATTTTGGAACGGATGGAGTACAGAATAAAAAATTTAAGTTAGCACAACTAGTCTAATCCGAGAGCACAACCTAAGATTTGGTCGGGTTCTTCCCCCTTTTGCCGACACGTGGGACATCTAGCATCCAGGTCGTGTCATGAAAGAAAATAGAGTGGTAGTTGAAGCCATGAGATGTGCATCTTGGGTTAAACTGTAAATAGAATCTTACTACTCTTGAGTAACTCCAAAAGCGGCCACCGAAGATCTTTATTGGATTTGTTTTTCATCACCAACACGTCGAGGTGAAAGATGTGAAGGTTTAGTGGGTCCTCTTGCATTTTCACTGACATGTGGGGCCTCATGTGAGCAAACAGACGATGGGCTCCGCGCGTCCGCTGGCTGGCTGAGAAGAGAGATAGAGGAGGGCTGAGCACGGACTGCAGGAAATTTGTTCTACGTACCTCGATATAGGCTCGATATAGTGGGGTGGCATGGGCCATATAAGGATGGCAATGGGTCGGGTTTGGATCGGGTTGAACAATCTCAAATCCATATCCATGTCCATGAAGACAATCTTTGTCCACCCATGAAAAAAACCATGGGTGAAAAATTGTGTCCATGTCCAAATCCGATGGATATCCATACCCATTGGATATCCATTGGGTCCTCTCGAGACATATAAATAAGGCATAACACAATATTAACATAAACTCTTCCATTCTTCACCTCATGGTAGGCTAGGCTTCACTTATGGTAAATCAACATCCACTAACAACCTAAGATCATTTAGTATTTTTCCAGCAGATGAGAATGACGAGTCATTTAAGGAGGGAGTAAAAATAAGGGAAGGGATGTTGGATTATGTTACAGAGGGGATTGAATGTAAACTAAAAAAAGTTACGATGGGGATTGTGTAATTTCTTATGCATGTTTTAGATAAAAAAACTGTAAAATTGTTGTGGGACATATGACCGTGGGGCAGGGATAGCAGATTTTCCCCCATTAAGTCATACTATCGGGTCGGGTTTGGGTATATCCATGGGTACAAGATTATAACCATGCCCTATCCACGAACAATCGGGTCGGGTTTGGGCGCCGCCCATGGACACAAAAGCATATCCAAACCCTATCCATTCGGGTCGGATATCCATGGATATCCATGTCCATGGATAAAATTGCCATCCTTAGGGCCATAACTAGCATTCATGTCTAGCAGTACGACACACGCCACCCACACGAGTCCCATCCAACACCAATTTTCTTGGATTCCATGCTACAGCCATCTCTTCTCCCTCATGTTTTCTCAGCCATCACGCGGTGGGCGGGGTGGGGGTTTGCCGATAGTCGGTTTGCTCAACCGCGGTCCCACTTGTAAGTGAAAATGCAACACCGCACGCATTCCCGCTTGAGCGGCGTGCCGGACCAACCGTGTGGGGGTGCGACACGAACACGGCAGGCTTTTCCTTTTGAACTCGTAACTTGTAAAATTTGGTTCTGCTCCATGGCGCGACCGATAGATAGAAAATAACGATTTTGCCTAGAGTAATGAGAAGTTTGGTTCTGGTGCCGTTCATGCATGGAGTACGTAAAAAAATTATGAAGTTGATGCGAAAGGTAAGATAATTACTGTAGTATCATATACTACTACATGGATTTGACGGAAAGATAAAAATACATACGGATCCATCAACGACATCCTCACGCCCTAGTGCGCCGGGTCACCAACCGACATGTGAGGGCAGCGGTGTTGGCGGCGAGCTCAACATGCTTCTGAACAGTGTCGTCCAAGGTTGCCCTGCGGTCCAAGAAGGCCAGCGTCCTATCGTCCTCCTCTTGCATGTAGTAGTCCTTGTGGACGATTTGCGCGTAGACGTGGGTGATTATGTCGATGGTGTCTTGCTGTGCTAGGCGCTGTGCGCCGAGCGCGACCTCGAGGTGGACATTCTCCAGCGCGACGGCGGGCAGTCGCAGGGCCACCAGTGCGTCGAAGAGGTTGTCACCATAGTGGCCGTTGAGGGTGGCGGGCATCACAGAGCCTGGGCGCGTCGGCTGGAGGCTTACGTCAAAGTTGTCCGCAAGCTTCTTGACGACAGTGAACTTGTCGAGGAAACCGACGAGGACCTCGTCGAACAAGGAGATGAAGCTGTCGTCCAAGCAGCCCCTCGCCCTGGCGGCCTCAAGCAATACTACCTGGAGACGTTCCTCGGTGCCGGGCCACAGGCCGACATCGTGGACCATCTGGCACAGCCGGCTGATGCTCGCGCTCATCGCCTCCATGGGTCTAGCTTAGCTACTAATTCGAGTGATCACTCTTGCCCTTGGTTAGCGTGCGTAGGTGTGTAGGATTTCGTACTACTCCTCGGCCCTCTACTACACCCGCCTTTGGCTGTATGATAGGTGGGCTAGCCACCCCCTGGGCCCACATGTCACTCACCCAAAGGCAGTTGCCGTAAGTCAATGAAGCTGCGTCCCCTTCCGTGCTGGTGCAGTATAGCCATCTCACCGGACCTCTAGTTGGGGCCAAACGAGAGAAGTTTGATGTTTACTGGTTTATTGGTCCCCTTTGCATTTTGCGCCAAGTTTTGACCTTTGATTTAACTAATAAAATGTTAATGCATGTAAACAAAAATGTTGTGTAAGTCACCTTATGAAAACCAAATAATCCCAAAATACTTAGGCACGGTGCCTTAACTCCCTCCTTGTTTCTTATTTCGTGACATATCAACCAATGAGAGATGTGGGCCGTGCATGCTTTCAATGACTTGAGACTACCAAACATGACATGCAGTGTTTAGTTCATTGCATGTAATCCTATTAGTACTCTAGTTACCAAAAAACATTAAGTTCTCTCGCTGATAGGAATAAAACACCATGTATTTATTTATAGAGGGAGTAGTGCATTTTTTGTGACATGCATTACTAGATATTGCTAGTCAAATACTAAAATCCAGATGGATGTGGTAGTACTCCTAAATCCAGACGGTGGTGCTACTAGTACTAGTAGTAGTACTACCAATGTAGTAGTAGGAGTACTAGCATTGTACTACCCGTTGGTCAAATTATTACGTGTTGCTCCTCACAGTGAAGTGACAAGACCCTGCGCCGGAGATGACACCTGAGTATAGGCGCCGTGTTCGGCGTACCATAGTTAGCCTCACCGTCTGCAGTCACTATCATCATGGTTGTAGAGCTAGCCTGCTTACAACTAGCCCTGTTCGACATAATTTCCCGTGCGTAGATGCCCGTGCATTGCACGGAACACCAAGATTGGGGGTGGACGGCTCCGGCAGCGGCCATCGCGCTAGATTTTTCCACGGCCTTCTAGATGTGGTGGGTAGGAGATAAGGCTGATTGTGAGAGACGAGGAGTTGTTTGTAAAGAGGGAACAGGTGCAGGCATCTTTTTGCAAAAATGGAGAAGCTTGGTTTGTATGCGTCAGATCTAGATCCGGCGGCTATTAGTGAAAGATGGGAGGCACAACAACATCACCAACTCAGGACCTGTTTGATTCGCAGGATTTTGAAAACGCAGGAATAGGACACGGCAATATTACAAGTTTCAAACTGATATTACAAATGTTAGGAGTTATGCTGCACCTACGAAGAGGGAATTACTAGGAAGTTTACGTAAGAACTTTCCTTACTTTATGTGGATGCAACATTATCGTACAAACTAAAATCCACCACCCTGAAAAGTCACTAATGGGAAAATAAGTTTTCGAGTCTCTGGCCACCTGATGTTTCAAAAACAAATTCAGCTTCTGCGGAGACTTTGTCATTTAGGCTTAGACGCTTGCAGTGATCAGCACGCCATTCATTGTTGCGCCAGAGAACGCCAAACCTCATTACCTTGAGCACACTTGCCTCCAGAACAAAGAACCTGGCCAATTTAATCTCAGATGTGCTGCCTCGGTAGTCGATCAAATCAATTTCTATAAGATGGAGATCAAGGCATTCGATGAGATTGTTATAGTGCAGCACATTTTTCACTTCCGGGTCTTTTTTATCTGCAAAAGAAGAGAACATATTAGAGCAGCTGGCTGCATAAGATTGTCGTGTCATCAAGAGGTACCAATATCATTCGCTCATACGATAGGGTTGGCTGGCTAGTGATATTTTTTCACTCTCTCTCTCTCTCTTTGTTTCCTCTCATTTAACTCGGAGCACGTGAAGAGCTTGGGCATTTGTTGCCTTCCACTATGTGGCCGATGCCATATTTCACAAAAGTATGCCACATAATACGCATCGATGTCAAATCAAAAGATTTTGGCACCGCTCTCGCGATGTGAGAGAGTTGGCACCACTGTGCACACAGACCCACATGTATAAACAAATCAATCAAACCAACTACACCAGCCTCTCACTCTCCCAAACAAGTGTTTTTTTATTTCCTCAGTCCTCTCTCTCTCCCACGTATTGTTTTTTCATTGCGTGAGTTAATTTGGCACCGGAGCATAGTAGGTGATCCAGATTGGGGCACCAGGTGAGCAATGGAGGGGCATCGATGCCAAATGCATCACAAGTGAATTTGGCACATGTTTTGGCCTACATAGCCCACTTTTGTACTCCCTCTCTGTCCCAAAATTCTTGTCTTAAATTTGTCTAAATACAGATGTATCTAATTACATTTTAGTGTTAGATACATCAGTATCTAAACAAATGTAAGACAAGAATTTTGGGACGGAGCGAATACTACCTCGTATTTAGTATAAAATTTTGACCATATATTTACCTAAGAAAATGCCAATGCAAGCCACTAAAAATTACACCATTTGAAATTATGTTCAAATACGAATCCAACGATATAGTTCTTAGTGACATGCATTAACATTTTGTCAGTTAAATCTATGGTCAAATTTTGATACTACAAAATTGGAAGAGTAAACCAGGACGGAGGTAGTACTTGCTCTTAGGGTAACCATAGAGTTACTGGAGTAGTCTAAGTTACTTTCCACTATGACTAGCCTAGGCTACTATAGTAGTACAACATAAAAACGATGCAGGTGATCACGTGAGAAAAAAATACTAAAAACATTTATTTCGGTGCAGTGTGTAGATGCAGTTTTGAACACTACACTTGTCATCGTAATTTGGGAAAATTACGAAAAAATTGAGCTACGTTGTGATTACCGCTTACTTATAGGAAAGAAGTTTCACTTCGATGAGTAGCTTCTCCATGCACGGAAAGCATGTAAGGAATCCAACAACTTGATCCAGATTGGGGCTGATAGATTTTAGTGCTAAGATCTTCACTGTGCGCATGGACTGGGTTAAGCTTGTGGGAATCATTTTCTGGAAGACAGTCATAAATACATCAAGAAGAAATTTAAAAATGTGAATTTCAAGAAGACAGAGAAGAAGATAAGTGTCGTACCTGAACGATTATGGATCCAATAAAGAGCTTGGAGAATTTGGCAGACGAGTACACCACCACTGTCAATTTTGGCGCGTCAATGACCCTGATTTTTGTTGGACCTTCTAGATCCAATACAAGCAATCTCTCAAGGAAAGGCGCATTCTCAATGACCATAACGTGGAACAGCTAGAGTGATCTCTTCCCAATTGATGTCTTGTTGTGGGGCCAGCAAGACACATAAATCCATCGGAGATTCGTCGAGGCGATGTGGAGGCTAATGAACCCGTGGATCTGCTCAAGACGAAGGTAATCAAGCGCAGTACAGCTGCGGAGCAGTTGATCCATAGCCTTCTTCGAGATGACAACGTCGAAGAGGTCGAGCTCCTTGAGTTGAGGGAGAAGAAGGGCGGGCGCGACATTAATCTAGGGAAGATAGCAGGAGCTGAAGCTGGCGCGACGCAGCGTTGGCATGAGGCGAAGTGCAGACGGCGACAGAGAGCGACATCGTCCAGCTTCAAAGCTGAGCTCCTCGAGCTGATCTAGGGCGGGGGATAAGAACCACTCGTCGAACTTGGGTTGGACCTTGCAGTTGGTACTGAACATGAGGATGTCAAGGTGTCTGGCTGGCCCAGGGTGCGATGAAAGGATCTTGGAGACTGCGGCCATGCGTTTGCAATCCCCATCGCAGAGGCAGCTATCGATGGTGAGGTTGAGGGGGACGCAGCGCCAGAGGGGGCGCCACCGCCGGGAGAGCAGGGCAGTCCGCACGGCAGATTTTGTGGGGTGAAGGCCGATGATGACGAGCAGCATGTCGTCGGGGAGGCTGCTGATGAAGTCCAGGCTCACCGGATGTGGTTTTGGCTCGAGCCGCCTCCGCTTGTTGGCTGCCTCGCCGTCCATCTCAACCGGCGGCGACGCTGGTGTACACGTGTGCTGGTATGTGTTGTGTGTTGGGTGTGCGCGAGTGCGTCCTTCTGTGCATGCCGCCGCGCAGTGGTGAATTGTGCGCGAGTGCGTCCTTCGCGTGCAAGAAGTTTGTCCTCAATGCACCCTTAATTTACTAGCGTGCGGGGTGCTACCCTGAGTGGTTTCAACTTTGTTTACTTCACGCGTGTCAGATGGGCCTCTAGTTTACTTATTTTCACCCACTGCCACATGTGCCAGCACACGAAGATACAGAACACGAGATGACAAGGCAGCATGTGGATTGGTTGACCGGTCAACTAAACAATATACGGAGCTATACGCTGACACAGTGAGCGTATAATCCGTTGGTAAAGAGAGTTCGAGTGAGAGGGGAGGCCCGTGAGAGATAGCAAAGAGAGAGAGAGAAAGAGCTACTCCCTCCGTTCGATAATGTAGTTCCAACATTTTTTAAGTCAAACTTTTGAAACTTTGACCAAGTTTATAAAGAAATTACTTATATCTACAATACCAAAGATAAATGATAGTATGAAGTAAGTACATGTTGTGATGAATCTAATGATCGTTCCAGATGTAAATGTTTTTCTCCACATATACCTGGTCAAACTTTTCTGAGGTTTGACTTTTCAAAACATCCATATGCTTATGGACGTGACAGAGTCCCTAACTAGAGAGAGAGAGAGTGAAAAAGTGTGTGTGCGTGTGTGAAAGAGACATGGACAACACACGATAAAAGTAGAGAAAAAGCGTGCGTGTCTTATGCAAACATATCACACATGCATCTTCGACAACGGAGGCAAGGTGAGGAGATAGTGTGTGGTTGTTTGGAACCGAGAGAGCAAGACCCCTAGCACGTGGCAAGAGGGGTCAGACAAACAAGGGAGAGAGGTCGAGAGAGACGTACAGAGAAAATGCAGACATGGGGAGGAGAGAGTGTATGTTTGTCATAGAGAGATCCCCTGGAGATCGTGATGGGACTACATGGGTTGGAGATCGAGTGACAAGGTGTGTGCATGATAGAAGATGCCCCAAGAGATATCGAGATAGACGTATGGTTGGAAGGAGACAATACGTGTGTTCCTGATGGCTAGTAAGAGATAATCATACTTAGGAGGGGGGGGGGAGTGCTTGCGCCTATGATGGAGTGAGGGATTATGGTACTTAGGGGGTGCGTGTCACATGGAGAGAGAACAAGGGCGGAGAGTGCTGGATGGGTCTATATGTATAGCGCGAGCGAGACATGTGTATGTGTGAACTAGGGAGATATAAGGCCAGTTTGGCTTGTGTCCTGAGCATCTTTTGCCTGGCCTGGGGTTGTGGCTGGATTTCATGCACGCTTGTTTGGTTTCTACCCTATGAAAAAGAAAGCCCGCCTGGCCTGGGTTCCCTTGCACTTTAATTAGCTTGGCTGAACTCCAGACACTGCAAGTAGCCTGGCCCAGGTGACCGATTTCGAATGCCTGGCCGTGCCTGGTCGTGTGGCCATGAGGCTAACAGCAACATGGATGGATATTAGCATTAAATAATTGATGCATGGATTGATTGATGGGACGTTGATGCTTTGCCTGGCCCAGGCATGAACCAAACGCTTCAGCACCACACAAGCCTGGCCAGGCAGAAATATTTTACATCTCACGTCCACACCAGGCAGTACCGGCCATCAAGGCATGAGGGTTAGGTCACGAACCAAACTAACCAATAAAGTTTGAGAGAGATTGAGGAGCCCTGATAAGGCTGAGTGGTGCGTCAGATAGTTGAGAGGGGGAAAGAGATATTCCATCCGCTCGATAATGCAGTGCATGTAAATTTTTTAGAAGTCAAACTTTGGAAACTTTGATCAGGTTGACGCAAATGTTATTTATATCTACAATACCAAAGATACATCATACAAAACTACATCTCATGGTGAATCTAATGGTATATGTTTGCCGTACTAGATGTAATTCTTTTTTGTCCACGTACATGGTCAAACTTTATGATGTTTGACTTTTCAATAAATCTATATGCTATGGACCGATGAGAGTGCCTCAGTCGAGACAGATCAAGTGCGTGTGAAGGAGAATGAGTAAGTGTGCAAAAGGAGTATGTGTGTGAAAGATAAAGTGACAACAAACGATAAATTAGAGAGAGAGTGTGTGTTTTTTTCGTTTCTTATGCGAACATATCACGCATGCATCTCCGAGATGGAAAAGCGAGGCAAGGAGATACACGAAGATAGCTAGTGTGTGATTGCTTGCAACGGAGAGAGACACCCCTGTAGCACATGTCCAATAGAGGTCTGGGCAACAAGGAACGAAGGTCGAGAGGGACACATGGATGGCATGGACGCATGGGGAGGGAGAGAGGGTGTGTTTGTGATAGAGAGATCCCGTCGAGATCGTGAGGGGACTATATGGGTGGGAGATCGAGGGAGTGCGTGCGTGATAGAAAGACACCCCGAGAGAAATCGAGATAGACCATGCACATGTTTGTGATGGAGACTAAGATTAGCTAGTCATATACATATAGGGGGACTGCGTGTGCCTACAATTGAGTGAGAGACCATCATACTTGGCTAGCTGGGCATGAGATTGTGTGTGTGCGCGTGTGAGATGGAGAGAGAACGAGGGGGAGAGATAGAGTTTTAGATGGGCCTATCGAGTGCGAGTGAGATATGCATGTGTATGTGTGACCCAGGTGGATGTAGAGTTTGAGAGAGGGGGGGAAGAGCTCCGAGATGACATAGTGGTGCGTGATAGAGTTACAGGCAAAGAGACAAGGAATTTGTGTGCGTACGATGAGTGCACCCAAGATATCTAGCTTGGACTAGCTAGAGTATCATACATAGTGTGCGAGAGAGACCTATAGATGGTGTATATATGCATGCGAACTAGAAAGACCCCCCCCCCCACACACACAAAGAGAGAGAGAGAGAGATGGAGAGAAAGGGAGAGGGACCAACAAGGTTTTTGTGTCGGATGCGTGCGACAGAATTGAAGATTGTCGGCGAGAGAGAGAGAGAGAGAGAGAGAGAGAGAGAGAGAGAGAACAGGAGTCCAGTAGAGGGGGAGGTCGCGTTTTATGCATCAAAGACTGATATAAACCATGTTTCGATATAAAATTGCATTCAAATATTTAAATTGGAGAACATGTTGTCTGCAATCCACACATGAACGGATATATGTGTATATCAAACAAATTCATTAATTTGACTTTCAACATGTTCATGGAGTACTATAATAGTGTACAACATGCTACTCGATTGAGGTGTTCAATTTTGGATTTAGTTCACTATTTTGACCTACTGAATGAGCTATTTCATTGAATCGAGATATTTCATTTTGGGTTTGATTCGCGTTTTTGAGTGGGTCAACTATTTGTCATATAGTAAATCGCTAGCAACGAGCATGTAAAAACACATTACTCCCAAGCATCTTCTCTCCATCTAAAAAAGAAGTGGCAAGCTAATATTTCAAAATTTGATCCGAATCAACTTGGTAAGGTAGCCGTGGATGCTCGTTCTCCCAAAATTTGAACGAACCGTTAAACATCTTCTCTGCTCGGTGGAATTCGCCCGAGTAAATAAATGGGAGACGCGAAATTACCATCCTATGTGGGACACACATCAATTGGCCCATTATACATCGAGGGTAGGTTCGTAACTTCATCCAAGCGCGCCTTCTCCTCAGCCGAAATGACATGTGCCGAATAATTCATAAACCATGGTCAGCAAAACATGCTCTCCTCGCCCGAAATAGCTCGCGCCCACTATTTCAAAACACGCTCTCCTCGCTCGAAATCGCTGCGCCCACTATAGTTCAACACGCCCTCCTCGCCCGAAATCGCTCCCGCCCACTATTTGGGGAGAAGCAAAGTTACTCTACTATCCCCGACCCTCAGTACACAGACCCAAGCCGAGAAGCCTATAGGCAAGGGTAGAACTGTAACCCCCCCTCACATTTCAGACAAATACGTCTGTAAGACATGGTTCCCCTCCCCTCCCAATTCCCCCCCCCCCGCCCGCCCGCCCCCATTCATACCTCGTGGGTGCCAAATCACCTTCTCCCCGGGAAGCTCCCTTCTCCCGAGCCGTGAAACCTCAGCCCCACCTCCATGGCGCCCCCACCGCACCAATTTCACAGCCGCCCTCCTCCCTAATGCCGGAGACACTGTCCATTTGCCGTCGTGCAATGGGCCGTGTGCCTCTTACTCCGTGTTGCTGGTGCTGCCTCGACGACGGCCGTGTGAACCGTACCGGAGCCGATTCACCCCCGCCGTTATTCACGGTGCCAGAGCGGCTCCAACTTCGGATTCGTCCAGAGTCCTGGCGCTGCTTCCGCGTAGCCCTCGATCGCCGCGACATCGCTCTTTCCCTGCCGCCGGTCGCCACCGCAACCGCGCCGGCCTCACGGACTCGGCAGCTGGACCTGCCTACTTCACCATGCCGCCAGACAGGTCGCACCCTCATCTCAAATCACTTTATTTAGGCGTTAGTTGTCTGAATTTTTATTCTGGGCCAATCGATTCCCAATGGGAAGCAGCACCCCTCGAGGCGGCGGAGCTCCTAGGCTACCGGTTGGCTGGTGTCTAACATAAGGGTGCGGGGCCGCAAGTTCGCCACGGAACCAGCGCTTAGATGGCTATCTTTTAGAGTTGCGTGGGTTGAAGGTACTGCCGCCGCCGGATCTGGATGATGGGGAGTCTTTGTGGATTGGCCCAGGGGCGGCGCAACCACGGCAGTGCGGTGGGGCGGGGAGCGGGGTTTTGGCCGGGGCCACGGACGGTGGAGGCAGGCTGCTCTGCTGTTGGTCGCTGGATCTTCGGGGAAGATTCCGAACAGTGTCAGCCGAGAGGCACAAGACGGCCAGCCATCCGGCGTAGATCAGACAGTACCAAAATAAAATAAAATCATGTGACCCCAATTTAGTCTTCAGTCAACAGACGTGTGACCACTCTCGTACCTTGCTGTTGATCTCTTAGTGTATTTCTTCAGATCAAAGAGATATGTCGTTCTTAACATTATGCATTATCTGCATCTTCAGACACACCGTCTTCCGACTCACCGCAGTAGCTCCAACAAGGGAAGCATACACAGAAGGGAGCTATAGTCCCCACTCAACAGTTCCCTACATCGAATGCGCATGCCCGACATGGACAGCCACAACAACTGCAGGGCCATCGACAAGTCAGCACATGATGCTCACTCCTATGGATGGCAGCTAGATAGGTTGCACCCTCATCTTACTTGTGTGCAACATTTATGGCTTTGTTATTCATCTAAGCATGGAAAATAGATCATCACATTTCACTGTATATTCATGTTGATCTCTTACGGGTCTTGTTCAGGAGTTAACGTTGTTCCATAGTTCAGCTAAGATACTTGTTCTTTAGGTAACGTTGTTCCATAGTTATCATCCATCAGCCAATGCTATCCCACAGGCTGGTGATTATAGTATTATACCACTTCTAGTATTACCTATGTTGTTCTTTAATACTTTTGTGTGCCATCTAGTTAATCTTGAGTACAAACGATACATATTTTGTAGCTTTCATCTGTGTTCTCCCTTTAGTTTATGAGACCTGTTGCTGCTAGTTAACCCCAGTCCTACTATTTATGTCGTCTCCTACAGGCACTCATTACATAAATCTAACTACTAGTTGTCTTCCATGCATGTTAGATATAATTGCACACACTGATATATCCATAAGAACCTCATGGAGCAATGTAAAGGCCAATAAACTTGATGTCAATGATACCCAATATGATGGAACATGTAAAGGCAGTTCTTCAGAAGACTTGCAGAAAGATGATGAATCCTCTTCACCCCACAAGGTCCTTGCTCTAACTTGGCCTGTGATATGGGTACAACATGCATATAATGTCCTAGAGTGTATCTACTCTGTTGCAATGCCATGTGCTTAGCATGCTGATCATGCATGTAAATATGTCATGCCTTCCTGTTTTCAGTACCTATTCCATTCATGATAACATGTTTTCGAATTCAAGTACTGTTATTCTACTCTATCGCAATGCCATCTGCTTAATTTGGACATCATGCTTCTGAATATCTTATGCATTGTTATTCATCAGTATGTACTTCATCTGTCTACCATACCATGCTTTTTTACATTGAAGTGTTGTTCTAGTGCTCTGTTGCAATGCCATCTTATTTTCCCAATCATACACGTGTATGTTGCCTTAGTTATTTCTGTACGTATTCCGCTAGCATACATTTTTACATTCAACTAGTGTTTTTTGCCGTGTTGTCCCGTCGTATCCCTAGCTCTTACACCATACTCCCTCCGTCCGGATTACATGTTGCCGAAATGGATAAAAAAGGATGTATCTAGAACTGAAATACGCCTAGACCCGTCCATTTTTTCCGGATGGAGGGAATACATGTCAATATGTCATGCCTTTCTATTCTTCAGTACCTATTCCATCTCTCTGCTGTCGCATGTTTTATAATTAGAGCACCATTCTTTTATACAAGGCATGCAAGGGGAAGACGACTATGTTAGAATCTGAAGGGTTACAAACAAGGCCTTTGCAAAAGATCCAAACGCTAGGAGATAATAAACCAACTCCAGTTTTTATAGATACTGCTCCAGCACAGAGAAACCCAACTCCTACTGATAATAAGCAGATTCCAGTGGCCAAAGAACTAGTCCGCTCCAGTCCAGCAAAAATATGTCAATTCAATTCTAAGAAGCGTGTGCGTATCCTTGCATCATAAAATTTTATAGCATGTTGATCATATTTTCTACATGTTTCTTACCCATCTCTCTTTTAGAAAATAAGCTTAACAGATAGAAGAATTTCTACAATGGTATCGTTTATGAGGAAAGATTCTTGCAGGAATTCTCTATGCTCCAATGTAGATGTAAGTACCTATTGTATATCACTATATTTTTACATCAACATGTATTTTGTTAATCGGCGTGAATCCAACGTTTATCTGATCTAAATTTAGTTGTAGCAAAATGTATGATTAAAGGCCACAATGTTGATTTTTGCAAGGAAAACTGCCTAGTAGTTTTGCATCCTGAGCTGCATGAGTGTACTGTCTCATATCAGTGGGTTTGAATACTTTGGTTCTGCAGTGGGTTTTTCAGTGTTTTTTTACTGTGTTGTCCTGTCGTATCCCTAGCTCTTACATCATACTCCCTCCGTCCGAATTAAATGTCGCAGAAATGGATAAAACTGGATGTATCTAGAACTGAAATACGCCTAGACCCAGCCATTTATTTCCGGATGGAGGGAATACATGTCAATATGTCATGCCTTTCTATTCTTCAGTACCTATTCCATCTCTGCTGTAGCATGTTTTATAACTGAATCACCATTCTTCTATATAAGGCATGCAAGGGCAAGATGGCTATTTTAGAATCTGAAGGGTTACAAACCAGGTCCTTGCAAAAGATCCAAACGCCAGGAGATAATAAACCAACTCCATTTTTCATAGATATTGCTCCAGCACAGAGAAACCCAACTCCCACTGATAATAAGCAGATTCCAGTGGCCAAAGAACTAGTCCGCTCCAGTCCAGCAAAAGAATGTCAACTCCATTCTAAGAAGCGTGTGTGTATCCTCGCATCATGAAATTTTATAGCATTCTGATCATATTTTCTACATGTTTCTTACCCATCTCTCTTTTAGAAAATAAGGTTAAACGATACAAGACTTCCTCCATTGGGATCGTATTCGAGGAAAATATCTTGCGGGAATTATCTGTGCTCCAATGTTGATGTAAGTACCTATTGTATATCACTATATTTTTAGATCAGCATGTATTTTGTTAATCGGCGTGAATCTAACCTTTATCTGATCTAAAATTAGTTGTAGCAAAATGTTAAAGGCGCCAATGTTGATTTTTGTAAGGAAAACTGCATGGTAGTTTTGCATACTGAGCTGCATGAATGTACTATCTCATATCACGCACGTTACTGAATTGTAGTGCTTCTCTGGTTGCCCATTCATTCATTGTGTCAATGTTGCTTTCATATTACATTACCTGGCTGATGATAGCTGTGCCATATTGTGTTAGTTTGGTGTAGGCTAGTTGCCCAAACGTTCGTTGTGTCAATGTTGCTTTCCTATTATGTGACTTGGCCAATGATAGCAATGCTAGTGTGTTAATTTTGTGCAGGCTGCTGAAGATAAGAAGACAAACTCTGAAAACAGCAAGGCAACCCCATTGTTTCTTTCCGGTAAATCTAGGCCAGGTAATATGGCAATAACTCATGATTAATCTATTTGGTTCCCGTCCATATTTATGTTATGATGCAGTGGTCGAGACACTCTCCACTATCAATAATACAAGCCTGCCAAAATCACCATCTGAATATGTTCAGTATCCTCTGTCTCGAATGCAACGGAATAAATGTATGTTTGTGAACCAATTAATGGCTGAAGCAATGATGGAAATGGTGGATGAATCAGAGGTGCAGAGTCGTGCGACACAACAACTAATCAATGTTTTCAGAGATAGTGTAGCAAAGCAGCAAGAACTTGCCCACATGCTTATGGGCGTCATCTGTGCTGAGGTTGCAGATTGTGACGTTGTAGATGGTTAGGTTCTGCTCATTTATTTGCACTGGCATCAATCTTTGATTGCCCAGTGGATGTAATTTCCCGTAATATATGCTGGATGTTTAACGTTATTCCCTGTATGCCGTACCTTTGCTTGATCGGTTTTGGTCCTGTGCATAATTTCTCGTCGTAATGGGCTCAAATTATCTAATTTGGCCTAAAGACATGAACGAACTTTAGTGGGCCCATTAAGTTAATGGGTCGTTACTAGGCCAAAAGTTAATGGTCAGCCCTCTTACCTCCCGGGTCGTTAACAGGCCGACATCGAAGCGGGCAACAGGTGGCCTCAATTTATTTCACGGGCCGTTAATAGGCCATTACTAAGTTTGGGCTACATATGGACCAACTATACTGTAGGCCTTTAGCAGGCCGAAAGAGACAGCGGGCTTGTACTGGACCATGAAGAGAATGGGCCGCTAAGAGGCCGAAAGTCAGGTCGTATTGTAAACGGCCCAACTGTGTTGTGGGCCTTTAGCAGGCCGAAAGAGAAACCGGGCTGGTATTGGACCATGAAGGGCATGGGCCATTAAAAGGCCAAAACTAAGGTCCGACTACAAATGGCCCAACTCATTTATGGTTCGTTAACAGGCCGAAAGGCACACAGGGCCGGGAATTGACCCAACACTTAAATGGGTCGGTAAAAAGCCAAAACTCAGGTCCGACTACAAATGGCCCAACTGATTTATGGGTCGTCAACAGGCTGAAAGTGACACCGGGCCAGAAATTGGCCCAACACTTAAATGGGCCGCTAAAAGGCCGAAACTCAGGTCCGGCTATAAATGGCCCATCAGATTTATGGGCCGTCAATAGGCTGAAAGACACACCGGGCCGGAAATTAGCCCAACATTTAAACGGGTCGCTAAAAGGCCGAAAGATGTACATCCTGAAAATTGGCCCATCCATTAAATGGGTCGTTAACAGGCCGAAATCTCATCGGGCCGATATTGAGCCCAAATATATAGCGGGCTGTTAACGGGCTCAAACTGACGATGGGCTGCAATGGTGTCAAATCTTTAATGGGCCATTGACGGGACGAATTGGCACATCTCGTATGGGCCGTGGGCTTAAATGGACCTAACACAAGTAGGCCTTATATGCGTCGGCCTGCTAATTTTTACTGGGCCTGCCTTTTTCACCGGAATGGGACACTGTTGGGCCGTGCCACGTGTCGACCTATCATAGGTGTCTCCTGTCCAATGAGTGGATGACATCTGTCTCAACGGTGAGGCAACACATGTTTCCTTCGGCCAATCAGAATTTTACACGTGGAAATTTCCCATTGGTCAGGGCTGTTAACGGGTTATCGGATCCAAAATCCGACCCGATAGCTTAACGGTGTTCCGTTACGGTGGATGCCACGTGTCGGTCACGCTTGACGAAAGCACTTCTGTGACGCGCGATTTATCGTCATGGAAGTGGACACTTCCGTGATGATAATTTTGGTAATGTCATGGAACACTTCTATGACAGCACAGGTATGACTATCTTGATTCTGTCATAAAATCGTCATGGATGTACATGCATGACAAAAAACGCGACCTACTATGACAAACACGTATCATCATGGAAGTGTATTTTTTGTAGTGGTGGTGATGGTGGTGGTGGAGCACCGGCAGCGCTTCGCTAAGCATCGCCGGGATGAGGCAGTGGAACTACGGAGTAACGGGAGAGAGGGGTGCCAAGGGCTTGGTTTGTCCTCTTGGGGCGCCCCCTCCCCTCTATATATAGGTGGGGGGGCGTGGGAAAAATCCCCTCCAAGCCCTAGGGCGCAGCTAAGGGGGAGAGGACTTGGACTCCAAGTTAATCCTATTCCTACTAGGACTCCTTCCTTTTTTGCCTTCCCTAGCCACATGGGCTTTTGAGGACTTGGTGATTCTAGCCCAATAAGTCCAAGGTGACTCCCTGCAGCCCATTCTAGCCCTTGGGTCGTGGTGGACCCACTTGTGGAGTTTCAGACCCCTCCGGAATCCTCCGGAACCTTCTGGAAGCTTCCCGGTACAATACCGAAAAACTGCACCTTTTTCTGGAACCCAAAATATGACTTCATATATATAAATATTTACCTCCCGACCATTCCGAGACTCCTGGTGATGTCCGTGATCTCCTCTGGGACTCCAAACAACATTTGGTTACCACTCATCAAATATCCCAATACTAGTCTAGCATCAACGAACGTCAAGCGTGCGACCGTGCGGGTACGGAAATTATGTAGTTATGACCGAGACACCTCTCTGGTCAATAACCAATAGCGGGACCTAGATGCCCATATCGATTCCTACATATTCCACAAAGATCTTTTATTGGTTGAACCTTTATGACAACATACGTAATTCCCTTTGTCTACCGGTATGTTACTTGCCCGAGATTCGATCGTCGGTATCTTCATACCTAGTTCAATCTCATTACCGGTAAGTCTCTTTACTTGTTCCATAATACATCATCTTGTAAATAACTCCTTAGTCACTTTGCTTGCAAGCTTCTTGTGATGCTATATTACCGAGAGAGCTCAGAGATACCTCTTCGTTACACGGAGTGACAAATCCCAATCACGATTCACGCCAACTCAACAGACACCTTCGGAGATACCTGTAGAGCATCTTTATGATCACCCAGTTACGTTGTGATGTTTGATGGCATGCAAGGTATTCCTCCGGTATCCGGGAGTTGCATGATCTCATGGTCGAAGAAACATGTATTTGACATTAAGAAAGCGGTAGCAATAAACTGAACGATTATATGCTATGCTAACGGGTGGGCCTTATCCATCACATCATTCTCCTAATGATGTGATCCCGTTATCAAGTGATAACTCATGTCTATGGTTAGGAAACCTTAACCATCTTTGATCAACGAGCTAGTCTAGTAGAGGCTCACTAGGGACACGATATTTGTTTATGTATCCACACATGTATTTAAGTTTCCGGTCAATACAATTCTATCATGAATAATAAACCTTTATAATTATTTAGGAAATATAAAAATAAACATTTTATTATTACCTCTAGGGCATATTTCCATCAGCTAGCATCCACAGGAGATTAACTATGGACGGCATACTCTTAGTGAAATCTATGTATGCGGACCTAATTGACTCTGGTCCTATTCCGAAACCGATACATATTTGGAAGATCAAAGTGTCGTTAAGAACCAAAGTCTTCATGTGGTTTGTTCACAAGGAGGTGGTTTTGAGTAAGGACAATTTGGCAAAACGTAATTGGGAGGGTATTCAAAGATGTAGTTTTTGTGATCAAAATGAGAATATCAAACACCTCTTTCTCGATTGTCCGCTGGCCAAACTATCATGGCGTTCAATTCATATAGCCTTTAGTATTACCCCTACGAACAACATTCACATGTTATTCCGGACGTGGCTAAATTGAGTAGAGACAAATATTGCAAGACATATTCAGATAGGAGTATGCGCACTACTTTGGGCTATATGGAATTGTAGAAATGATATGGTGTTTAACAGACAAACTCGTACCAATTTTTGACAAGTTATCTACATGGCCACTACATGGATCCGTATGTGGTCATTACTCACTCCTGCGGAAGCCAGGGAGCCTTTGGTTATTGGGTCTACCCAATGGGAGATGGTAGCTCGGGATATCTACAACCGGTTTGGATGGCGGTCCGGTAATAGGATAGGCGTGTATGCATCTCCTGCTATTTTAGCCGGTTGTGGAATTTTTTTTCCTTTTGTTTTCATTTTCAACTCCGTGTGAGTTTGTACTAGACCATAGACTTTTCAGGTACTTTTTTTAATAAAGGGGTTGCATGCATCATTCTGTTGCAGAGGTCGGGGGTGATCCTCCTTTCTTAAGAAAAAGCAAGCTACCTGCGTACCTCTCTGTTAAGTTAGAAAACACCTAACAACAATATGTCTCCATATATCATTCTAGTCAGTTGCCATGTGATGTCTACTATGCAACTTTATTCTTGTAGACACGTGTTGGGCCTCCAAGCACAGAGTTTGGTAGGACAGTAGCAATTTTCCCTCAAGTGGATGACCTAAGGTTTATCAATCCACGAGAGGTGTAGGATGAAGATGGTCTCTCTCAAACGACCTTGCAACCAAATAAAAGAAATCTCTTGTGTCCCCAACACACCCAATACAATGGCAAATTGTATAGGTGCACTAGTTAGGCGAAGAGATGGTGATAAAAGTGTAATATCAATGGTAGAAATATATTTTTATAATCTGAATAAATAAAAACAGCAAGGTAGCAAATAGTAAACAGACATAAAAACAGTATTGCAATGCTTAAAAACAAGGCCCAGGGTCCATACTTTCACTAGTGCAATCTCTCAACAGTGCTAATATAATTGGATCATATAACCGTCCCTCAACGTGCAACGAAGAATCACTCCAAAGTTCCTATCTAGCGGAGAACATAAGACGGAAATGTTTGTAGGGCACGAAACCACCTCAAAGCTATTCTTTCCGATCAATCTATCCTAGAGTTCGTACTAAAAATAACACGAAGCTATTCTTCCCGATCGATCTAACCAAGAGTTTGTACTAAAATAACACCAAAGCAAATTCAGATTCATAATATTCAATCCAACACAAAGCATCAACCCATGTGCATAGATTACCCCAATGTCACCGCGGGACATGTTGTGATGTCATATGGTCAAGACATGATGTGATATACGTTATTGTATGAGATGATCATGTTTTGTAAAAGTCACTAGCAACCGGCAGGAGCCTTATGGTTGTCTCTTTATTGTATGAAATGCAAACGCCATGTAATTGCTTTACTTTATCACTATGCGTTAGCGATAGTTGTAGAAGCAATAGTTGGCGAGACGACCACGACACTACGATAGAGATCAAGGTGTCAAGCTAGTGATGATGGAGATCATGACGGTGCTTTGGAGATGGAGATCAAAGGCACAAGATGATGATGGCCATATCATGTCACATATTTTTGATTGCATGTGATGTTTATCTTTTATGCATCTTATTTTGCTTAGTACAGCGGTAGCATTATAAGATGATCCCTCACTAAAATTTCAAGGTATAAGTGTTCTCCCTGAGTATGCACCATTGTGATAGTTCATCGTGCTGAGACACCACATGATGATCGGGTGTGATAGGCTCTACGTTCACATACAACTGGTGCAAGACAGTTTTGCACATGCGGAATGCTCGGGTTAAACTTGACGAGCCTAGCATGTACAGACATGGCCTCGGAACACTAGAGACCAAAAGGTCGAACGTGAATCATATAGTAGATATGTTCAATATAGAGATGTTCACCATTGATGACTACTCCATCTCACGTGATGATCGGACATGGTTTAGTTGATTTGGATCACATAATAATTTAGATGACTCGAGGGATGTCTATCTAAGTGGGAGTTCTTAAGTAATATGATTAATTGAACTTAATTTATCATGAACTTAGTCCTGATAGTTTTTGCATATCTATGTTGTAGATCAACGGCTCGTGCTACCGTTCCCTTGAATTTTAATGCATTCCTAAAGAAAGCTAAGTTGAAAGATGATGGTAGCAACTCACGGACTGGGTTCATAACTTGAGGATTATCCTCATTGCTGCACAGAAGAATTATGTCCTTGATGCACCGCTAGGTGAAAGGCCTGTTGCAGGAGCAGATGCTGATGTTTTGAACGTCTGGCAAGCTTGATCTGATGACTACTTGATAGTTCAGTGTGCCATGCTTTACGGCTTAGAATCGGGACTTCAAAGACGTTTTGAACGTCATGGACCATATGAGATGTTCCAGGAATTGAATTTAATATTTCAAGCAAATGCCTGAGTTGAGAGATATGAAGTCTCCAACAAGTTCTATAGATGCAAGATGGAGGAGAAAAGTTCTATCAGTTAATACATACTCAAAATGTCTGGGTATCATAATCACTTGACTCAGCTGGGAGTTAATCTTCCAGATGATAGTGTTATTGACAGAGTTCTTCAATCACTGCCACCAAGCTACAAAGGCTTCGTGATGAACTATAATATGCAAGGGATGGATAAGACAATTCCCGAGCTCTTCGCTATGCTCAAAGCTGCGGAGGTAGAAATCAAGAACGAGCATCAAGTGTTGATGGTTAAAAAGACCACTAGTTTCAGGAAAAGGGCAAGGGAAAGAAGGGGAACTTCAATAAGAATGGCAGGAAAGTTGCCACTCCCGGGAAGAAGCCCAAGTCTGGACCCAAGCCTGAAACTGAGTGCTTCTATTGCAAAGGGACTGGTCACTGGAAGCGGAACTGCCCCAAGTATTTGGCAGATAAGAAGGATGGCAAAGTGAACAAAGGTATATTTGATATACATGTTATTGATGTGTACCTTAATAATGCTCGTAGTAGCGCCTGGGTATTTGATACGGGTTCGATTGCTCATATTTGTAACTAGAAACATGGGCTACGGATTAAGCAAAGATTGGCTAAGGACGAGGTGACGATGCGCGTCGGGATGGTTCCAAGGTCCATGTGATCGCCGTCGGCACGCTACCTCTACATCTACCTTCGGGATTAGTTTTAGACCTGAATAATTGTTATTTGGTGCCAGCGTTGAGCATGAACATTATATCTGGATCTTGTTTGATGCGAGATGGTTATTCATTTAAATCAGAGAATAATGGTTGTTCTATTTATATGAGTAATATCTTTTATGGCCATATGAAGAGTGGTCTATTTTTATTGAATCTCAATTGTGGTGATACACATATCCATAATATTGATGCCAAAAGATGCAAAGTTGATAATGATAGTGCAACATATTTGTGGCACTGCCATTTAGGTCATATTGGTGTAAAGCACATGAAGAAACTCCATGCTAAGGGACTTTTGGAATCACTTGATTATGAATCATTTGATGCTTGCGACCCATGCCTCATGTGCAAGATGACTAAATTTCCGTTCTCCCGAACAATGGAGCGAGCCACTGACTTATTGGAAACAATACATACCGATGTATGCTGCCCGATGAGTGTTGAGGCTCGCGACGGGTATCATTATTTTCTGACCTTCACAGATGATTTGAGCAGATATGGGTATATCTACTTGATGAAACACAAGTCTGAAACATTTGAAAAGTTCAAAGAATTTCAGAGTGACACTATAAAAAATACACTTCGGTGATGATACATGTTTGTCACAGTAGGTCACGTGTTCTGTCATGCATGTACATCCGTGACGGTTTTATGACAGAATCAGGATAGTCATACATGTTCTGTCGTAGAAGTGTTCCATGACATTACCGAAATTATCATCACGGAAGTGTCCACTTCCATGATGATAAATCGTGCATCATGGAAGTGTTTTTGTCAAGGGTAACTGACATGTGGCATCCACCGTAACAGGTCTCCGTTAAGCTATCGGGTCCGGTTTTGGATCCGATAACCCGTTAACAGCCCGGACCAATGGGGATTTTCCATGTGTAAAAATCTCATTGGCTAGAGGAAACACGTGTTGGCTCACCGTTGGGACAGAAGTCATCCACTCATTGGATAGGAGGCGCCTATGATACATTGACACGTGGCACGGCCCAACAGAGGCCCATTCCTGTGAAAAGGCCGGCCCATTTGACTTGGTCAAAAGGTAAGAGGCCGGACCACGGAAAGTCTATTAACGGCCTGTTCGTATGTAGCCCATTTACGGCCCGCTAACTCCCGGCCCGTTACGGCCTATCGGAATTAAGCCTAGTAGCTTCATTCGGGCCGTCCAATATGATTCTAGCCCGTTGTAACTTTTGGCCCATGTATGCCCATGATGTCTTTTGGCCCATATGAGGCCCTTTGTAACTCTTGGCCCATTAAAGGCCTGAGATGAAACTGGCCCATAATGAATAGTGTATCACTTTATACCCATTAACGCCCCATTATTCCATCGACTGTTTCCAGCCTATGTTAACTTTCGGCCTTCTAAGGGCCCATTTATTCTCGGGCTCATTTCTAGAATTCGGTTAGACGGTCTGTTACTGGCCTATTCCGTTTGTGGGCCAAATTCAGCCCATGGTTACATTCGGCCCGTTTGTGGCCCGTTAACTCGTTGGGCTGTTTTCACAACGTTATCAAATACGGCCTATTAACGTCCTGTTATGGTCCATGAATAGTACGACCCATGTTTGGCAAAATGATTATATGCCCCGTAGAAAGCCCATGGATCCTACGGCCCGTGGAAGACCAATGGATCCTTCGGCCCATGGAAGACCAATGGATCCTACGGCCCATAGAAGGCGCATGGAACATACGGCCCGTAGAAAGTCCATGGATCCTACGGCCCGTAGAAGGCCCATGGATCCTATGGCCCGCAGGAGGCCCATGCTTACAAAAGTCCGTGTGTTGCCATGAATATTGTGGCCTAGTTACCAAAAATAGGTTATTGCGGCCACTAGAAAAATGTGAAAAATGAACTGCAGTGACTACAAATACACAACTAAACAAGACAATAAGGAAATAAATAAGCAAGCAACTAACGCTAGCCTATTACAGCTATTACACATATTACATCCACTGGGCATCAAAGTTCGCCACCCGTGCAAATATAGGGAACAAAGCAGCATATTAATTCACTGGACATCAAAATTGGCCACCAGTGCAAATAAACGCAGCAGCGAAACAAGTCCATGACTGGAACAACTTCATAAGAGCTCAAGAAACATTATCCTGGGTATCCACCATGCTGGCAATAAGCTTAGCAAGCTTATTAGCTTTGTCTTGTTTGGCGCTAAAATCCTCCAACACTTGCTGTTGCACCAGAAAGTATGCATCTGAATGCTCCAGGGACTTCCACAGTCCTTCTGCTTCTTGTTGCAGCATAGCTAATCGATGTCTTTTAGCTTGTAGTTGAGACTCAAGAAACTGAATTGATTCAGACAGTGAGTTTGAATAGCTTGTGCAAGCGGTAGCGGCCAGTAACTCGAACACTAAACCAAGACAGGACTTTTGGGTTTTCTCACTGTCTTCAAGATAGTTTTCCTTAGCTATTTTATCAGTTTTGTTGGAGACCAACAAGGATGTCTCACTATCCTGAACATTATCTGCATTACTTCCTTTACCATTGCTTAATAAGGCACTCTTCCCCAATATTATGCCAGCATTCTAAAAGAAGAAACAAGCAGACACATAACATGTTTAGCATGTACTAGTATATGAAACTCATTTCGGCGAACCAATTCATTAGTAAGGTGGACACGATTAAACTACCAAGTCTTGTATTGCCAAGTAGTACATTATAAAAGAATTAAACAAACATATATATATATATATATGTCCTATGGTCACTTCATTGTCTTGCCAAATGAAAATAGAGACACGGTTCAAATCATATCAGTTCAAGGGAAAGCAGCACTTGAAGAATACAAAGTGTGGGAAACTACACAACATAACAATATTTCAGATGGGTACCACGGGTGTACATGTACAACAACACTATTGGCTATGTTGTGATGCTAGTAATGTGCATGATATGAGAAGTAAACTGTATACACAATTGAAATTGAAATCAACATAGCTATTTATAAGAGCAAACATGTTAAAGAAACATGCGTAAACATACCTGTTGTGCCATTGGAGTTTCCATTGGATCGTTCAATTTAAAAATAAGTTTGTATGAGTAAATACAGTGATACAAGAGCAAAGTAGTATGCACGATAGCAATGGAATCTTAAATGAGAATAGTTGTTCTTTAGGTTTAAGCACTTGTTCTACATGAATAGAGTACAGTAAGACGCAAGCATATAGTACTTAAAATAAAATGAGCTCATAGACCTTACCACATTCTTGGTTCAGGACCAGTACAGAACAAGGCGTTCCCAGTCATCGTCCAGTAAATGTGTCTTAGGAGAATGTAAGGAATTTGATGAGTTTCTTTGCCAGTGAAGTACGTTTTCTTCAGGTAATTCCGATACTGCCACCAAGCATTCTTGAAGATAGCAGTGGTATGAGCACAGGTTACCTCATCCTGAGTTTCCAAATCGGTCCTTCTCTATAGAGAAAAATGGGAAAATTTGCGGTATTATAACCATCATGGAGGTAGAATGTATCGGACAAAGCAAAGTAATTGCCATGAATAACATTACTTACACATAACTCCTGGACAAACACCTGCAACTTGCATTTTCCTTCATCTTCAGTATAATATTTCCATGATGGGAAGATACGCACATAGGATCTAACAACATCAAATGTGATAGATGCTAAACTATGAATGGCTGGTTGTGCTTCCTCCATAGGAATAGGTGTACTAACTGGTGGAGTTGGGGTTCGCCGTGGTAGTATTGGCGCTTTGGGCACTGGAGCTGCCTTACTAACTGCTCTTGTTTGGGAGCTCTATGGTGGAGGTGGTGTTGTGTCAATAGGAACTGGGTTACTATCTGCTGGGGTTGGGGTTCGATTGGGTGAAGCTGGTTCTCTGTCCATCATAGTAGGGGTAAAATCTGCGAGAGTCTGGGTTATGTGTCGTAGGGCTGGTTCTCGTGCATGTACAACCCGGGTGCTATCTCCACCAAGAGGTAGCACTGTTTTATTTGAAGACCGTGTTTTTACTCCACTAGATACTGCCATCACCAGCTCCAATTCAAATGGCTGATAAATAGGAAACATATATAGTTGAATGTACATACATTGTATGAGAGACAGATGCAATAGATAGTGTGGAAAAAAGAGGGCATGAAATAGTTGACATGTATATTGTTTAACTAAAACGGATAGCATGGCATAATTTCACATATATGATGTCTATCTAAACTGGATAACATAGCATAACATAATTTAAAGATATGATGACTAACTAAACAGGATCGCATGACATAATTCACATACATGTTATCTATGTAATCAAGATCGCATGATCTAATTCACATTTGTGATTTATATGCTAAGCAGAGGGCATTCACATATATGTTGTTTGAACTAAGAACATGGTGTTGAATATTGTGTATATGATGTCTAAACTATGCAATGCAAGACACCATATGCATGATATGACCACTATAATCGTGCCAAGTTAGAGCATACACCTCGGTGGGGAAATAGGACTGGTCATCTGTCTCTGAATCCATCTATGAGGAGCTATCGGGACCCAGCAAGAGATCTGCTTCGACCGGTAGCACTGTCTGCTATGAAGGCCTTGGTTTCACTCCAGATTTTTCCATCACCCACTCAAATGGCTGATTCACAGGAAGAGTAGTTTAATGTACAAACATTGTCGACAAATGGAAATTTAATGAAGAAAAGGATGGGAAAGATATCATTCAAATATATGATGCCTGGTTAAACATGATGGCATTGCACATTTCACATATATTATGGATGGCTAAAAGACATGAGACTGCATAATTCCCATATATGATATTGAAACTAAACAGGTGGCATTACAGAACATGTCCAAACTAAGCAGATGACATACATGATGTCGAAAGTAGGCACTGCAAGGCAACATATGCATGATATGACTAACATCGTCATGCCAAGTTAGAGCAAACACCTTGGGGGTAAATAGGAGTGGTCAGCTACGTCTGAATCTGCCTCAGAACAAATATCTTCCTCTAGATTACAATCTGGAGAGGGGGGGAGGGTTTGCCATTGAACCCACCATGGAGCGATGTCTGCATGACATTGTATTGTTGTGCAAAACTCTTCTCTTTTTCTCTACATGTTCAGCATGACTGTGTACAATATCTGACATGCATACAAAAAATATAGTGAGATTATGTAAGGAGAGCATGAAAGAATCTAGAGTAATGGTAACAACCAGTGGATGGATCCAAAAATAATGATAGCAGGCTGATGATTGATTTAAATTAATAAAAAAACAGATGGTGATTGCTTTACTATTTGTTTCCCACCCAAGATGAACAAGATAGGCATACCCTAGGTGAACCAAATATTAGACAGAGATACTATTCATTGCTGCCTCGATATGTACCCCACAACTAATTTAGAACTAAAGTTTGAACATCAATTTGGACCTAACTTGGAGTCTAAGAGGTGAATAGGATGATAAAGTAGCAGGTAATATTAAGAAATGCATAACATAAGCAAAAACAAAAGAGTGCGACCTCTCTTATGGCCCCGTGTACTCCTCAGGTTCATCTACTGAGTCGATGATGGTGATGCCGTTGCGGTAGGTGCCGATGGTAGGGAAGGAGATCTGAGGTGGCGAAAGACGGTCAGGAGTCGTGATGTCTGGTTTGGTGGATGCTTCTGTCGATGGAGCAGCTCAGGTGAGGTGGACGATGTCGCGGCAGGAGCAGGACAAACCACACAAAGTTTTCTTCGACACCTACCTGTAACTGAAGTAATTTTGTAAGGGCTCATTTGGCTTGCATGATTCTAAAAACGCAGGGATAGGAAAAACACCGGAATAGGATAGGAATGCACATGGGAAACACAACATTTGTGCACACATGATTTCTGTCAACTTGGGTGTTTGGTTCACGGGAATTGGAAGAGCATAGGAATGCAAAGAAACATGGCCAAAATAAAGTGAAACCATATGAAAGCGTGTACAGTTAGAATGTTATTCTGCCACTAATGCACTTGGTCTTGTTTTCATGCATAGGATTTTGAAAAGTAGGTCCAGGTGGATGTTTTGCTCCATTCCTTTCAAAAAAATGCATGAATAATTGAATAGTAGAGTGCCATAGGAAAATTTCCTATTGCAGTGTTTTTCCGTTGAACCAAAATAGCCCTAATGGATTGACATGAATGTAGAGTAATAAGTGATGCGACAAGTGTACAACCTCTTTGCCATAGCCGTGTCAACCTCAGCATCATTGGGTTGGTCACTGAAGAAGTTGAGGCAGAGGTGGCTATCGGAGGTGTGGAGGAAGATCTGACGAATCTGTAGACAGGGTCCAGGGCACTGCTCTGTTGTGATGGATAGTTTCGTTGTTGGAGCAGCTCCGGCGAGCCGTAAGACGTCGAGGCTGAAGCAGCACAAGACAGACATCGTTAATCTCAAGTGGGATTCTAACAACATCTCCAATAGATGATGTAAAATTCATTACCAAAAATTGATAGATGTAAAATTTACATCACCAAAAACCACCGGACTACAACAGATGAGGTAAAAACTGTTGACTCTGAACTTAACTGTCGAAACTGAAATTTACTGTGGAATCTGAATGTTACTGTCGAAACTGAATGCAATGGTAGTAGAGAGGCACTTCACATGTAGTTTAGGGAGGGCTTGCGGTTTATCTTCAACCTGCACCCCCCTGAGCTGCCAGCCACCACCGGCCGAACTGCCGGCCCCCGGCGCCCGCGGCCGGCGGTGCTCTTGCACCGCCCCGAAACCACTCCCCGCCGCCGGTCTGCCACCGCCCCGGCCAGCCCTCTAGCCCCCCCTGATACGTCTCCAACGTATCTATAATTTTTGATTGCTCCATGCTATGTTATCTACTATTTTGGGCAATATTGGACTTTATTATCCACTTTTATAATATTTTTGGGACTAACCTATTAACCGGAGGCCCAGCCCAGAATTGCTGTTTTTTGCCTATTTCAGTGTTTCGAAGAAAAGGAATATCAAACGGAGTCGAAACGGAACGAAATCAAATGGAGAAGTTATTTTTGGAAGGAAAGCTACCGGATGGAAATGGCCCCACGTCAGGAGCCAAGGGAGGTGCTCACGAGGGTGGGGGCGCCCCCCTAGGGCGCGCCCCTGCCTTGTGGGGCCCCCGAAGCTCCACCGACGTACTTCCTGCACCCATATATACTCACGTACCCTAAAACTTCCAGAAGAGACAGTAGATTGGGAGTTCCTCCGCCAGAAGCCTCCGTAGCCACCGAAAGCCAATCTAGACCCATTCTGGCACCCTGCCGGAGGGGGCAATCCCTCTCCGGTGGCCATCTTCATCATCCCGGTGCTCTCCATGATGAGGAGGGAGTAGTTCTCCCTCGGGGTTGAGGGTGTGTACCAGCAGCTATGTGTTTGATCTCTCTCTCTCTCTCTCGTGTTCTTGAGGTGATACGATCTTGATGTATCGCGAGCTTTGCTATTATAGTTGGATCTTATGTTTCTCCTCCCCCTCTACTCTCTTGTATTGGATTGAGTTTCCCCTTTGAAGTTATATTATCGGATTGAGTCTTTAAAGATTTGAGAACACTTGATGTATTTCTTGCCGTGCGTATCTGTGGTGACAATGGGATACCACGTGATTCACTTGATGTATGTTTTGGTGATCAACTTGCGGGTTCCGCCCATGAACCTATGCATAGGGGTTGGCACACGTTTTCGTCGTGATTCTCCGGTAGAAACTTTGGGGCACTCTTTGAGGTTCTATGTGTTGGTTGGATAGATGATCTGAGATTGTGTGATGCATATCGTATAATCATACCCATGGATACTTGAGGTGACATTGGAGTATCTAGGTGACATTAGGGTTTTGGTTGATTTGTGTCTAAGGTGTTATTCTAGTACGAACTCTTGGGCTGTTTGTGACATTAATAGGAATAGCCCAACGGATTGATTGGAAAGAATAACTTTGAGGTGATTTTGTACCCTACCATAATCTCTTCGTTCGTTCTCCGCTATTAGTGACTCTGGAGTGACTCTTTGCTGCATGTTGAGGGATAGTTATGTGATCCAATTATATTATCATTGTTGAGGGGACTTGCACTAGTGAAAGTATGAACCCTAGGCCTTATTTCCTATCATTGCAATACCGTTTATGCTCACTTTTATCATTAGTTACCTTGCTGTTTTTATATTTTCAGATTACAAAAACATTTATCTACCATCCATATACCACTTGTATCACCATCTCTTCGCCGAACTAGTGCACCTATACAATTTACCATTGTATTGGGTGTGTTGGGGACACAAGAGACTCTTTGTTATTTGGTTGCAGGGTTGCTTGAGAGAGACCATCTTCATCCTACACCTCCTACGGATTGATAAACCTTAGTTCATCCACTTGAGGGAAATTTTCTACTGTCCTACAAACCTCTGCACTTGGAGGCCCTACAACGTCTACAAGAAGAAGGTTGTGTAGTAGACATCAAGCTCTTTTCTGGCGCCGTTGCCGAGGAGGTGAGTGCTTGAAGGTATATCTTTAGATCTTGCAATAGAGTCTTTTAGTTTCTTGTTTTATCACTAGTTTAGTTTATAAAAGAAAATTACAAAAAAATGGAATTGAGTCTACCTCATACGCTTCATCTTTTTAATATCTTTCGTGAGTATGATGGAAATGATAATTGTGCTCAAGTGCTAGAAGAAGAAATGTATAAAATGTTTGGCACTAAATATTTGAATGATGAGCATGATTGCAATGTTGTTAGTACACATTATTTGAATATCCATGATGCTAATGATGTGAAAAGCCACAAGCTTGGGGAAGCTATGTTTGATGAAGATGTTATTTTTTGTCCCCCAAGTTTTGATGAGCAAATTTATTATGATGAAAGCATGCCTCCTATCTATGATGATTATTGTGATGACACGTATGCTTTAAAGAATAATGATAACCATGAAACTTGTCATCTTGATCTTAATTTTCAATCACATGATAGTTATTTTGTTGAGTTTGCTCCCACTATTATTCATGAGAAGAATTTTGCTTGTGTGGAGAGTAATAAAATTTATATTCTTGTAGATCATGAGAAGAATGCTTTAGGTGCTGGTTATATTGTTGAATTCATTCATGATGCTACTGAAAATTATTTTGAGGGAGGAACATATGCTTGTAGGAATTGCAATAATATCAAGTTTCCTCTCTATGTGCTTAAAGTTTTGAAGTTAGGCTTGTTTTACCTTCCTATGCAAGTTGATTCTTGTTCCCATAAGTTGTTTGCTCACAAAATCCCTATGCATAGGAAGTATATTAGACTTAAATGTGCTAGTCATATTCTTCATGATGCTCTCTTTATGTTACAATTCTTATCTTTTATGTGAGCATCATTGAAATCATCATGCCTAGCTAGGGGCGTCAAACGATAGCGCTTGTTGGGAGGCAACCCAACTTTATTTTTGTTCCTTGCTTTTTTTTCCTGTTTAGTAATAAATAATTCATATAGCCTCTGTTTAGATGTGGTTTTATGCATTTTATTAGTGTTTGTGCCAAGTAGAACCTTTGGGAAGACTTGGGGGAAGTCTTTGCGATCATGCTGTAAAAAACAGAAACTTTAGCGCTCACGAGAATTGCTGCCATTTTTATTTGGAGAGCTCTATTTAGTTAATTATTTTTGCAGATTATTAATAGATAAATTCCTCAGGTCCAGCAATTTATTTTAGAATTTTATGAGTTCCAGAAGTATACGTTTGATCCAGATTACTACAGACTGTTCTGTTTTTGACAGATTCTGTTTTTCATGTGTTGTTTACTTATTTTGATGAATCTATGGCTAGTAAAAGAGTTTATAAACCATAGATAAGTTGAAATACAGTAGGTTTAACACCAATATAAATAAAGAATGAGTACATTACAGTACCTTGAAGTGGTGATTTATTTTCTTGTACTAACGGAGCTTACGAGTTTTCTGTTAAGTTTTGTGTTGTGAAGTTTTCAAGCTTTGGGGTAAGGATTCGATGGACTATGGAATAAGGAGTGGAAAGAGCCTAAGCTTGGGAATTACCAAGGCACCCCAAGGTAATATTCAAGGATATCCAAGAGCCAAAGCTTGGGGATACCCCGGAAGGCATCCCCTTTTCGTCTTCGTTCATCGGTAACTTTACTTGGAGCTATATTTTTATTCACCACATGATATGTGTTTTGCTTGGAGCGTCAATTTATTTTGTTAGGATTTGCTTGCTGTTATTTAGAACAATGTTTTGCATCTTTTATTTCAATAAAAGTGGCATTTATAGCCTTTACTATACCTATTTTAGAAGTCCACATGTTGCTGTTTGAAAACAGAAAGTTTACCGCTGTTGCAATAATTCCCTAGAAAATTCAGAATGTGATAAAATGTTGAAACCTTTTGCATATTAAGCTACGATAAATTTACTACAGTGTGAATTTTCTTTAATAATTTTTGGAGCTAGGGAAGTATGGATGTTGCTGCATTCTTTACAGACAATCCTGTTTAGGCAGATTGCTGTTATGTTTGCATATGTTTGCTTCTTTAATGATTCTATTTGAGGATAGGACTATTAAATATACAGAGGCATTTAGTATGAAATGTTGAATAATAATTTTAGTGATTTGCTACAGTAGAGTATGATAAGGTTTTGGCAATGGTTTATACTAACTTATCTCATGAGTCCTTGTTGAGTTTTGTGTGGATGAAGCTTTTGAGATTTAGGGAGACCGTGATATGAGAGGAATTAAGGAGACACAAAATCTCAAGCTTGGGGATGCCCAAGTGTAGGATCTAGAAGTAGATGTGTCTAGAGGGGGGTGATTAGACACATAATGCTCAAGTTGCAGTTTTTAAGCTTTTTCGGTTTAAGTGGAGTTTTAGGCACAATTTCAACACACACGATACATATCAAGCAAGCATGCAAAGAGTATATGAGCAGCGGAATGTAAAGCATGCAACTTGCAAGAATGTAACGGGAAGGGTTTGGAGAGATCAAACACAATTGGAGACACGGATGTTTTTCCCGTGGTTCGAATAGGTGGTGCTATCCTACATCCACGTTGATGGAGACTTCAACCCACGAAGGGTAACGGTTGCGCGAGTCCACACAGGGCTCCACCCAAGGGTAACGGTTGCGCGAGTCCACAAAGGGCTCCACCCACGAAGGGTCCACGAAGAAGCAACCACCCACAAAGGGTCCATGAAGAAGCAACCTTGCCTATTCCACCATGGCCAACGCCCACACAGGACTTGCCTCACTAGCGGTAGATCTTCACGAAGTAGGCGATCTCCTTGCCCTTACAAACTCCTTGGTTCAACTCCACAATCTTGTCGGAGGCTCCCAAGTGACACCTAGCCAATCTAGGAGACACCACTCTCCAAGAAGTAACAAATGGTGTGTAGGTAATGAACTCCTTGCTCTTGTGCTTCAAATGATAGTCTCCCCAACACTCAACTCTCTCTCTCATAGGATTTGGATTTGGTGGAAAGAGGGTTTGAGTGGAAAGCAACTTGGGAAGGCTAGAGATCAAGATTCATATGGTAGGAATGGAATGTCTTGGTCTCAACACATGAGTAGGTGGTTCTCTCTCAGAACATATGAGTTGGAATGGTGTGTGTGTTCTGATGGCTCTCTCCTGATATGAGAACAAGGTGGAGGGGTATATATAGCCTCCACACAAAATCCAACCGTTACACACAGTTTTCCAATCTCGGTGGGACCAAATCAATAAACTCGGTCTGAACGAAAATGTAAACCTAGTGACCGTTAGAGATTTCGGTGGGACCGACTGGATCAACTCGGTGAGACCAATGTGCTAGGGTTAGGGTAAATCCAAAACTCGGTTTGACCGATTACTCAAACTCAGTGGGACCGATTTGGGTAACAAGTGAAACTGAGATTTGGCCAAGCAAACTCGGTGGAACCGATTGCATATCTCGGTGGGACCGAGAATATTGCAATGGGTAACAGAGGGTTTGCAAGCCCATCTCGGTGAGACCGAGATCCCATCGGTGAGACCGAACTGATTAGGGTTTGGCAGTGGCTTATGACAAGTGAAACTCGGTGGCGCCGGATAGGAAAAATCGGTAGGACCGAGTTTGGCTTAGGGTTTAGGTCATATGTGGAAGTGGGAAAGTAGCTGAGGGTTTTGGAGCATATCACTAAGCACATGAAGCAAGAGGCTCATTAAGTAACACCTCATCCCTCCTTAATAGTATTGGCTTTTCCTAAAGACTCAATGTGATCTTGGATCACTAAAATATAAAATGAGGAGTCTTGAGCTTGAAGCTTTAGCCAATCCTTTGTCCCTAGCATCTTGAAGGAGTTCCCACAACCTTTAGTCCATGCCACTCCATTGTTGAACTTATCTGAAACATGCTAGATTGAGATGTTAGTCCAACAAGAGATATGTTGTCATCAATTATCAAAACCACCTAGGGAGCACTTGTGCTTTCACCAAGGCACCCCAAGATAATATCTTAAGAAGTCTCAAGCGTCTAAGCTTGGGGATGCCCCGGTTGGCATCCCACCTTTCTTCTTCAACAACTATCGGTTAGTATCGGTTGATCCTAAGTTTTTGCTTCTTCATATGATGTTTGCTATTCTTAGATGCCATTTTATTTTGCTTTGCTTGCTGTTTGAATAAAATACCAAGATATGAAATTATTAAATTTTAGAGAGTCTTCACATAGTTGCATAATTGTTCAACTACTCATTGATCTTCACTTATATCTTTCGGAGTAGTTTGTCGATGCTCTAGTGCTTCACTTATATCTTTTAGAGCATGGTGGTAGTTTTATTTTGAAGAAATAGATGAACTCTCATGCTTCACTTAGATTATTTTGAGAGTCTTAAATAGCATGGTAATTTGCTTAAAATCCTAATATGCTAGGTATACAAGATTAGTAAAAACTTTCTTATGAGTGTGTTGAATACTAAGAGAAGTTTGATGCTTGATGATTGTTTTGAGATATGGAGGTAATAATATCAAAGTCGTGCTAGTTGAGTAGTTGTGAAATTGAGAAATGGGTGTGTTGAAATTTGCAAGTCCCGTAGCATGCACGTATGGTAAACGTTATGTAACAAATTTGAAACATGAGGTGTTATTTGATTGTCCTCCTTATGAGTGGCGGTCGGGGACAAGCGATGGTCTTTTCCTACCAATCTATCCCCCTAGGAGCATGCACGTAGTACCGAGGTTTTTTCTGAATTGTAGATTTTTGCAATAAGTATGTGAGTTCTTTATGACTAATGTTGAGTCCATGGATTATACGCACTCTCACCCTTCCATCCTTGCTAGCCTCTTCAGTACCGTGCATTGCCCTTTCTCACATTGAGAGTTGGTGCAAACTTCGTCGGTGCATCCAAACCCCGTGATATGATATGCTCTATCACACATAAACCTCCTTATATCTTCCTCAAAACAGCCACCATACCTACCTATTATGGCATTTCCATGCCATTCCGAGATATATTGCCATGCAACTTTCCACCATTCCATTTGTTATGACACGCATCATCATTATCATATTGCTTTGCATGATCATGTAGTTGACATCGTATTTGTGGCAAAGCCACCGCCCATAATTTTTCATACATGTCGCACTTGATTCATCACAATCCCGGTACACCGCCGGAGGCATTCATATAGAGTCATCTTTGTTGTAGTATCGAGTTGTAAATAAATAGAAGTGTGATGATCATCATTTTCTAGAGCATTGTCCCAAGTGAGGAATAAAAAATAAAAAAGAGAAAGGCCATAAAAAAGGAGAAGGCCCAAAAAATGAAAATGATAGAAAAAGATAGAAGGGACAATGCTACTATCCTTTTACCACACTTGTGCTTCAAAGTAGCACCATGATCTTCATAGTAGAGAGTCTCTTGTTAGGTCACTTTCATATACTAGTGGGAATTTTTCATTATAGAACTTGGCTTGTATATTCCAACAACGGGCCTCCTCAAGTGCCCTAGGTCTTCGTGAGCAAGCAAGTTGGATGCACACCCACTTAGTTTCTTTTGTGAGCTTTCATACATTTATAGCTCTAGTGCATCCGTTGCATGGCAATCCCTACTCCTTGCATTAACATCAATCGATGGGCATCTCCATAGCCCGTCGATTAGCCTCGTTGATGTGAGACTATCTCCTTTTTTGTCTTCTCCACATAACCCCCATCATCATATTCTATTTCACCCATAGTGCTATATCCATGGCTCGCGCTCATGTATTGCGTGAAGGTTTATAAAGTTTGAGATTACTAAAGTATGAAACAATTGCTTGGCTTGTCATCGGGGTTGTGCATGATGAGAGCATTCTTGTGTGACGAAAATGGAGCATGACTAAACTATATGATTTTGTAGGGATGAACTTTCTTTGGCCATGTTATTTTGAGAAGACATGATTGCTTAGTTAGTGTGCTTGAAGTATTATCATTTTTATGTCAATATGAACTTTTGTCTTGAATCTTTTGGATCTGAATATTCATACCACAATTAATAAGAATTACATTGAAATTATGCCAAGTAGCACTCCGCATCAAAAATTCTGTTTTTATCATTTACCTACTCGAGGACGAGCAGGAATTAAGCTTGGGGATGCTAGATACGTCTCCAACGTATCTATAATTTTTGATTGCTCCATGCTATGTTATCTACTGTTTTGGGCAATATTGGGCTTTATTATCCACTTTTATATTATTTTTGGGACTAACCTATTAACCAGAGGCCCAGCCCAGAATTGCTGTTTTTTGCCTATTTCAGTGTTTCGAAGAAAAGGAATATCAAACGGAGTCGAAACGGAACGAAATCAACTGGAGAAGTTATTTTTGGAAGGAAAGCTACCGGATGGACTTGGACCCCACGTCAGGAGCCAAGGGAGGTGCTCACGACGATGGGGGGCACCCCCCTAGGGCGCGCCCCCTGCCTCGTGGGGCCCCCGAAGCTCCATCGACATACTTCCTGCACCCATTTATACTCACATACCCTAAAACTTCCAGAAGGGACAATAGATCGGGAGTTCCGCCACCAGAAGCCTCCGTAGCCACCGAAAGTCAATCTAGACCCGTTCCGGCACCCTGCCGGACGGGGCAATCCCTCTCCGGTGGCCATCTTCATCATCCTGGTGCTCTCCATGACAAGGAGGGAGTAGTTCTCCCTCGGGGCTGAGGGTATGTACCAGTAGCTATGTGTTTGATCTCTCTCTCTCTCTCGTGTTCTTGAGGTGACACGATCTTGATGTATCGCGAGCTTTGCTATTATAGTTGGATCTTATGTTTCTCCTCCCCCTCTACTCTCTTGTAATGGATTGAGTTTCCCCTTTGAAGTTATCTTATCGGATTGAGTCTTTAAATATTTGAGAACACTTGATGTATGCCTTGCCGTGCGTATCTATGGTGACAATGGGATACCACATGATTCACTTGATGTATGTTTTTGTGATCAACTTGCGGGTTCCGCCCATGAACCTATGCATAGGGGTTGGCACACGTTTTCGTCGTGATTCTCCGATAGAAACTTTGGGGCACTCTTTGAGGTTCTATTTGTTGGTTGAATAGATGAATCTGAGATTGTGTGATGCATACCGTATAATCATACCCACGGATACTTCAGGTGACATTAGAGTATCTAGGTGACATTAGGGTTTTGGTTGATTTGTGTCTTAAGGTGTTATTCTAGTACGAACTCTAGGGTTGTTTGTGACATTAATAGGAATAGCCCAACGGACTGATTGGAAAGAATAACTTTGAGGTGGTTTTGTACCCTACCATAATCTCTTCGTTCGTTCTCCGCTATTAGTGACTTTGGAGTGACTCTTTGTTGCATGTTGAGGGATAGTTATGTGATTCAATTATATTATCATTGTTGAGGGAACTTGCACTAGTGAAAGTATGAAGCCTAGGCCTTATTTCCTATCATTGCAATACAGTGTACACTCACTTTTATCATTAGTTACATTGCTGTTTTTATATTTCCAGATTACAAAAACATTTATCTACCATCCATATACCACGTGTATCACCATCTCTTCGCCGAACTAGTGCACCTATACAATTTACCATTGTATTGCGTGTGTTGGAGACACAAGGGACTCTTTGTTATTTCGTTGCAAGGCTGCTTGAGAGAGACCATCTTCATCCTATGCCTCCTACGGATTGATAAACCTTAGGTCATCCACTTAAGGGAAATTTGCTACTGCCCTACAAACCTCTGCACTTGGAGGCCCAACAACGTCTACAAGAAGAAGGTTGTGTAGTAGACATCACCCCCCGCGCCGAGCTTTTTCTCCGGCGATTCCCACGTGAGTGCCCCACCACCGCCCCCCCCACGGGCGACCACCGCCCCCACCTAGAACCCTAAGATAGATAGTGGGGTACCTCTCCGGTGAGCCCCCCTCCCCGTTGCGGGTGGTTCTTCCTTAACTCCGGTGAGCCCCCTCCCCGTTGCGGGTGGTTCTTCCTTAACTCCGATGAGCCCCCCCCCCCACCCCTTGAAAATCGACTGACCCAAAAGTCGATTCAGTCGACTGTAGTGTAGCTAAATTGGAGTAGAGCGGCAGCACGAGCGAGGGGGAGAGCAGCAGCAGCGCAAGCGAGCGAGAGCCGGAGCAGCAGTAGTAGATCCGGCTGGTATGGACACCGCCGCTGAAGGGGCCTCGCACTGGGGGAGAGCCACCATGGAGATGTCATCCGCGGCACCGGCTTCGAGGTAGCTGCGTCATGGGGGTGCGGGATGGAGCACCGTCGGCGCCGGGAGGTCGAGTTAAGGATAAGGTGCGATGCAATGAGTGTACAACCTCTTTGGTGGCGCCGAGTAGGCCTCGGCTTCCTCCGAGGAGTCGGTGAGGATGTTGTGGTTCCGGTGGAGCAGGTTAAGGCGACGCTGTGGGGATGGAGCAGCCGCGATAGACGAGGCGATCGTCGGAGCAGCTCCTTGGAGGTGGAGGACGGGGCGGCTGAACCGATGGGACGACGAGATTGACGATGGATCCTCATCCGGGGAGGTGGATGAGGACGTCGAGTTGTTGCGGTGGACGACGTTGTCGGGGAAGAGGCTCCGACTGGGTAGCGGTGAGGTGGCGGACGGAGGAGGGTGGGGTTTCACGGCTGGAGCGGAGAGGTTATGGCGTCCTGGGATTTCGAATGGCAAAAAGGATGCGATGGGAGGGGAAACCATGAATTAGGGATGCGCTTGTCCAAAATGTAGGGTGTGTTACAAAAGTACCCCCACCAATTTGAACTAGCGGCCCTTTTGGCTCAGGGTTAGAAGGGGGATTTCACGTATCGGGATTTGGCAGCTGGAGGGAGTTTTCGCACGCGTTGTAATTTCGGGATAGCAAGGCGCGGGTTATGAAGGCGCGAGTTTTGGGAGCACGATATCTGAATTTTCGGGATATAACAAGGCACGGGTTGAATTTTAGGGACAAGCCTAACGTGTAATATTGTACTTGTACATACCAAATCAATTCGCACTTCCCTCAATGAAAAAACAAAAAAAAACTATTCACACCACACAAAGAGAGAGTCTTGTCCCGTTTTACTATACAAATGCTATTCAAAGCTATGAATCCATGTGATGTCCAATTAAATTTTTTCGCTGGCTCTATAATGCATGTAACCTACTCATACCAACATTTTAGTGCATTCCAAATGTCTATACTACCACTGCAATTCGAACTAAATTTGAATTCATTTCTCTATTTGAATAAGAATATACAATCATGATTGTTGCCAACTTCAACCATCATTCGTGTATCTTCTATATATAAATAGCTAGCCCCCACTAACATGTTTCTCTCAACATGCAAGCATGCCACCTCATCATTCAACATGCATAGGAAAAGGCACACCTCAACATGCAACTATTTATATTAAAAATTCACTTCAACATGCAACCATGTATGCATGTAAAATTCCATTCTATTATACTATTTACATCAAATTTTTATATACTTTCAAAAACTATTATTTCAAATATTGATGTTTCGTGTAACCAAAAACCTCATTGAAATATTGCAAAATATTCCCGCAACAACATGCGGGGTATCATCTAGTTACCTTAACAACACACCACATGATTACTATAGAGATAGATATGAATTATGTGTACTATATGAACTCGAATTTAATTTTTTGAATACACTTGATGTTGATTCCAAATAATAGTACATTTGATGTACTAACTAGATATTCATAATCTAAACCATGTTCCATATGTACATCGTGTTTATCACACAAAGTATAGTGCCCCGCCCCTTACATTGTGACAAGTATTTAGCCCTGATCTGCAAAAGCCACACATTACCCAAATTATAATCAATGTTCTATATATTATATGTAGTACTAGCAAGATGCCCATGCGTTCCATGGAACATCAAGATGGTCGAGGGGATGCCTTATTTGCAAATGTGGAGTGGGGTGTTGGGTATCTTTTTTTCAAAATTGCCATAGTTTCCTTCCTATCCGTCAGATATAAATCGGACGACCTATATTGCAGGATGGCAGGTGATACGTCTCCGTCGTATCTATAATTTTTTATTATTCCATGCCAATATTATTCAACTTTCATATACTTTTTGGCATCTTTTTATATTATTTTTGGGACTAACATATTGATCCAGTGCCCAGTGCCAGTTCCTGTCTGTTGCATGTTTTTGGTTTCGCAGAATATCCATATCAAACGGAGTCCAAACGGGATAAAAACGGACGGAAATTATTTTTGGAAAATATGGAAAATTCGGAAGGAAAATCAACGCGAACCAGTGCCCGAGGTGGTCACGAGGCAGGGCGCCCCCCTTAGGGCGCGCCCCTACCCTCGTGAGCCCACCGTAAGGTGGTTGACGCTCTTCTTTTGCCGCAAGAAAGCTAATATTCGGAAAAAATCACGGCGAAGGTTTCAGGCCAATCGGAGTTACGGATCTCCATATATATACGAAACGGTGAAACAGAGCCAGAACAGAACACAGAACCAGAGAGAAACAGAGAGATAGATCCAATCTCGGAGGGGCTCTCGCCCCTCCCATGCCATGGAGGCCAAGGACCAGAGGGGAAACCCTTCTCCCGTCTAGGGAGGAGGTCAAGGAAGAAGAGGAAGAAGGGGGGCCCTCTCCCCCTCTCCTCCGGTGGCGCCGGAACGCCGCCATGGCCATCATCATCATCACCGCGATCTTCACCAACACCTCCGCCATCTTCACCAACATCTCCATCACCTTCCCCCCTCTATCTACAGTGGTCCACTCTCCCGCAACTCTCTGTACCCTCTACTTGAACATGGTGCTTTATGCTTCATATTATTATCCAATGATGTGTTGCCATCCTATGATGTCTGAGTAGATTTTTGTTTTCCTATCGGTGGTTGATGAATTGCTATGATTGATTTAATTTGCTTGTGGTTATGTTGCTGTCCTTTGGTGCCCATCATATGAGCACGCGCGTGGATCACACCATAGGGTTAATTTTATGTTGATAGGACTATGTATTGGAGGGCAAGAGTGACAGAAGCTTCAACCTAGCATAGAAATTGATGCATATGGGATTGAAGGGGGACCAATATATCTTAATGCTATGGTTGGGTTTTACCTTAATGAACATTAGTAGTTGCGGATGCTTGCTAATAGTTCCAATCATAAGTGCATAGAATTCCAAGTCAGGGATGACATGCTAGCAGTGGCCTCTCCCACATAATACTTGCTATCGGTCTAGTAAGGTAGTCAATTGCTTAGGGAAAATTTCGCAAATCCTACCACCACTTTTCCACACTCGCTATATTTACTTTAGTTGCTTCTTTACCTTAACAACCCCTAGTTTTATTTTCGTGCTCTTTACTTTCTTGCAAGCCTATCCAACAACACCTACAAAGTACTTCTAGTTTCATACTTGTTCTAGGTAAAGCGAACGTCAAGCGTGCGTAGAGTTGTATCGGTGGTCGATAGAACTTGAGGGAATATTTGTTCTACCTTTAGCTCCTCGTTGGGTTCGACACTCTTGCTTATCGAAAACTGTTGCGATCCCCTATACTTGTGGGTTATCAAGACCTTTTCTGGCGCCGTTGCCGGGGAGCAATAGCATGGGGTGAATATTCTCGTGTGTGCTTGTTTTATTTATCACTAAGTAATTTTTATTTGCTGATCTTAGTTGTTTCCTATCTTCAGTTATGGGTAGGAAACGCAAAATACCAAAAAAATTAGTTGTACCTACTGAACCAATGGTTGAAGAACCAATCAAAATCTATCACACTGTTGAAGCTTATTACTTGGATCATCTTCGATCCCTATGTGCTCGTGCTGAAACCCCAACTAGCTTAGTTGAGGGCAAATCTTTAGATGAGCATGCTTGTTATGTGCGGCACCGTATATCTGAAAAAGGGAAATTATTATGGAGTCAAATTCAACGTTTGCAATGCTATGCTTGGAATTTATGTGAATTATATGATTTTACTTGTTGTTCTGAAAACCCTAAGAAACACCTTCCCTACCAATGTGAGTTTATTGATAATGGAATCTTATCTTCTTATGCTAAAGGTGTTTATAGTTACTATGATGTTCAACAAATTGAAGAATTTGTTGCTTTTGAGGGTGCTTATGAAATTGCTTCTTTGATTGAAAAGTATGATGCTACTTTTCACAAATCTGAAAAAAATTCTATACTTAAATATTGCTATGATAATTATGCTTCTAATACCTATGTTAAACAATATATTGAGGAATACTCCACTGTCCAAGAAGAGACTAATATTTTGCAGGAGTCTATGGAAGAAGAAGTTGATGACACTGTGAGCTCATTGGATGAAAAAGATGAGGAGGAGAGCGAAGAACAAAAGGAGGAAAAGCGGATTGATCACCCGTGCCCACCTTCTAATGAGAGTAACTCTTCAACTCATACATTGTTTTTCCCCTTCCTGCTTACCGAAGGATGATTGCTATGATGATTGTTATGATCCCATTGATTCTCTTGAAATATCCCTTTTTGATGATGCTTGCTATGCTTGTGGCCAAGATGCCAATATGAATTATGCTTATGGAGATGAACTTGCTATAGTTCCTTATGTTAAACATGAAATTGTTGCTATTGCACCCACGCATGATAGTCCCATTATCTTTTTGAATTCTCCCGATTATACTTTATCAGAGAAGTTTGCACTTATTAAGGATTATATTGATGGGTTGCCTTTTATCATTGCACATGATGATTTTGATGAATATAATATGCATGTACTTGCTGCTCCTACTTGCAATTATTATGAGAGAGGAACTATATCTCCACCTCTCTATGTTTCCAATATGATAGAATTGCAAGAAACTGTTTATATTATGCATTGGCCTTTACTTTGTGTGCATGAATTGTTCTTTTATGACATGCCGATGCATAGGAAGAGAGTTATACTTCGTCATTACATGATATATGTTACTTTGTGCTCACTACTAAATTACAAATCATTGTTAATTAAAATTGGCTTTGATATACCTTGGGATCCGGATGGATCCATTACTTGAGCACTATATGCCTAGCTTAATGGCTTTAAAGAAAGCACTGCCAGGGAGACAACCCGGAATTTTTAGAGAGTCATTTATTTCTGTTGAGTGCTTTCATATAGTTTAAAAACAACAAAAATAAATAGGGGAACCCAAAACTTTTTCAAAAAGGAAAGCGAAAGTGAGAAAGACAAGCATTGTTGAAGTGGGAGCTAGCCTAGAACTTTGTTCATGCTCACGAAAACTTTGTGAATCTTGATTATAGAAACTTTTCAATAAAAATAATTATCCCCTTGTACAATTCCATTGTATTATAAAAATAATGTGCCAAGGTTTGCCTTTAGGATGTTTACATTTGCTTGATGGTTTGTACGGTGCAGGACAGAAACTTTGGCTGTAGTGCGCGATTTTACATTTTTAGCTGGAACGTCAAATAGTTCTGATTCTTTTTGCAATGTCTTCCTATACAAATTGTTTATTTTTCCTAATTTTGGCATAATTGTTCAAGCATCAGAAGTATGGTGAATGTTCAGATTACTACAGACTCTTCTGTTTTAGACAGATTCTGTTTTTGATGCATAGTTTGCTTGTTTTGATGAAACTATCAATTCATATCAGTGGATTAAGCCATGAAAAAGTTATATTACAGTAGACACAATGAAAAAACAAAATATGAATTGGTTTGCAACATTACTTGGAGTAGTGATTTGCTTTCTTACACTAATGGATCTTACCGAGTTTTCTATTGAAGTTTTGTGTGGATGAAGTGTTCGATGATTGAGAAGGTCTCGATGTGAGAAGAAGGAAGAGAGGCAAGAGCTCAAGCTTGGGGATGCCCAAGTCACCCCAAGTAAATATTCAAGGAGACTCAAGCGTCTAAGCTTGGGGATGTTGGGGAGGCATCCCCTCTTTCTTCAACAAATACCGGTATGTTTTCAGATTCGTTTCGTTCATGCGATATGTGCAATCTTGGAGCGTATTTTGCATTTAGGTTTTTCTTTTTCTTTTTATGCACCATGCTGGTATGAGATAGTCCTTGGTTGATTTATAGAATGCTCTTTGCACTTCACTTATATGTTTTGAGTATGGCTTTATAGAATACTTCATGTGCTTCACTTATATCATTTGAAGCTTGGATTGCCTGTTTCTCTTTACATAGACAACCTCCATTTGTAGAATGCTCTTTTACTTCACTTATATTTGTTAGAGCACGGGCATATCTTTTGTAGAAAGAATTAAACTCTCTTGCTTCACTTATATCTATTTAGAGAGATGACAGGAACTGGTCATTCGCATGGTTAGTCATAAAATCCTACATAAACTTGTAGATCACTGAATATGATATGTTTGATTCCTTGCAATAGTTTTGCGATATAAAGATGGTGATATTAGAGTCATGCTAGTGGGTAGTTGTGGATTTTAGAAATACTTGTGTTGAGGTTTGTGATTCCCGTAGCATGCACGTATGGTGAACCGTTATGTAACGAAGTCGGAGCATGATTTATTTATTGAGTGTCTTCCTTATGAGTGGCGGTCGGGGACGAGCGACGGTCTTTTCCTACCAATATATCCCCCTAGGAGCATGCGCGTAGTACTTTGTTTCGATGACTAATAGACTTTTGCAATAAGTATGTGAGTTCTTTATGACTAATGTTGAGTCCATGGATTATACGCACTCTCACCCTTCCACCATTGCTAGCCTCTCTAGTACTGCGCAACTTTCGCCGGTACCATAAACCCACCATATACCTTCCTCAAAACAGCCACCATACCTACCTATCATGGCATTTCCATAGCCATTCCGAGATATATTGTCACACAACTTTCATCACCATCATATACATGACTTGAGCATTCATTGTCATATTGCTTTGCATGATCGTAAGATAGCTAGCATGATGATTTCATGGCTTGTCCGTTTTTTGATGTCATTGCTACGCTAGATCATTGCACATCTCGGTACACCACCGGAGGCATTCATATAGAGTCATATCTTTGTTCTAGATATCAAGTTGTAAGTAAATAAAATTGTGATGATCATCATTATTAGAGCATTGCCCCAGTGAGGAAAGGATGATGGAGACTATGATTCCCCCACAAGTCGGGATGAGACTCCGGACGAAAAAATTAAAAAAAAATTAAAAAAAGAGAAAGGCCAAAAAAAGAGAAGGCCCAAAAAAGAAAAAAAAGGAAAATAAAACAAAAAAATGAGAGAAAAAGAGAGAAGGGGCAGTGCTACTATCCTTTTTCCACACTTGTGCTTCAAAGTAGCACCATGTTCTTCATATAGAGAGTCTCTTGAGTTATCACTTTCATATACTAGTGGGAATTTTCATTATAGAACTTGGCTTGTATATTCCGATGATGGGCTTCCTCAAATGCCCGAGGTCTTCATGAGCAAGCAAGTTGGATGCACACCCACTTAGTTTCAGTTAGAGCTTTCATACACTTATAGCTCTAGTGCATCCATTGCATGGCAATCCCTACTCACTCACATTGATATCTATTGATGGGCATCTCTATAGCCCGTTGATACGCCTAGTTGATGTGAGACTATCTTCTCCTTTTTCTCTTCTCCACCATCATATTCTATTCCACCTATAGTGCTATGTCCATGGCTCACGCTCATGTATTGCGTGAAAGTTGAAAAGGTTTGAGAACGTCAAAAGTATGAAACAATTGTTTGTCTTGTCATCGGGGTTGTGCATGATTTGAATATTTTGTGTGGTGAAGATGGAGCATAGCCAGACTATATGATTTTGTAGGGATAACTTTCTTTGGCCATGTTATTTTGAAAATACATGATTGCTTTATTAGTATGCTTGAAGTATTATGTCTTAATGTCAAAGGATAGACTATTGCTTTGAATCACTCGTGTCTTAATATTCATGCCATGATTAGACATATGATCAAGATTATGCTAGGTAGCATTCCACATCAAAAATTATCTTTTTTATCATTTACCTACTCGAGGACGAGCAGGAATTAAGCTTGGGGATGCTGATACATCTCCGTCGTATCTATAATTTTTGATTGTTCCATGCCAATATTATTCAACTTTCATATACTTTTTGGCAACTTTTTATATTATTTTTGGGACTAACATATTGATCCAGTGCCCAGTGCCAGTTCCTGTCTGTTGCATGTTTTTGGTTTCGCAGAATATCCATATCAAACGGAGTCCAAACGGGATAAAAACGGACGGAACTTATTTTTGGAAAATATGGAAAATTCGGAAGGAAAATCAACGCGAACCAGTGCCCGAGGTGGTCACGAGGCAGGGCCCCCCCTTAGGGCGCGCCCCTACCCTCATGATCCCACCATAAGGCGGTTGACGCTCTTCTTTTGCAGCAAGAAAGCTAATATTCGGAAAAAAATCACGGCGAAGGTTTCAGGCCAATCGGAGTTACGGATCTCCATATATATACGAAACGGTGAAACAGAGCCAGAACAGAACGTAGAACCAGAGAGAAACAGAGAGATAGATCCAATCTCGGAGGGGCTCTCACCCCTCCCATGCCATGGAGGCCAAGGACCAGAGGGGAAACCCTTCTCCCGTCTAGGGAGGAGGTCAAGGAAGAAGAGGAAGAAGGGGGCCCCTCTCCGCCTCTCCTCCGGTGGCGCCGGAACGCCGCCGTGGCCATCATCATCATCACCGCGATCTTCACCAACACCTCCGCCATATTCACCAACATCTCCATCACCTTCCCCCCTCTATCTACAGCGGTCCACTCTCCCGCAACCCGCTGTACCCTCTACTTGAACATGGTGCTTTATGCTTCATATTATTATCCAATGATGTGTTGCCATCCTATGATGTCTGAGTAGATTTTCGTTGTCCTATCGGTGGTTGATGAATTGCTATGATTGATTTAATTTGCTTGTGGTTATGTTGCTATCCTTTGGTGCCCATCATATGAGCATGCACGTGGATCACACCATAGGGTTAGTTGTATGTTGATAGGACTATGTATTGGAGGGCAAGAGTGACAGAAGCTTCAACCTAGCATAGAAATTGATGCATACGGGATTGAAGGGGGACCAATATATCTTAATGCTATGGTTGGGTTTTACCTTAATGATCATTAGTAGTTGCGGATGCTTGCTAATAGTTCCAATCATAAGTGCATAGAATTCCAAGTCAGGGATGACATGCTAGCAGTGGCCTCTCCCACATAATACTTGCTATCGGTCTAGTAAGGTAGTCAATTGCTTAGGGACAATTTCGCAAATCCTACCACCACTTTTCCACACTCGCTATATTTACTTTAGTTGCTTCTTTACCTTAAGAGCCCCTAGTTTTATTTTCGTGCTCTTTACTTTCTTGCAAGCCTATCCAACAACACCTACAAAGTACTTCTAGTTTCATACTTGTTCTAGGTAAAGCAAACGTCAAGCGTGCGTAGAGTTGTATCGGTGGTCGATAGAACTTGAGGGAATATTTGTTCTACCTTTAGCTCCTCGTTGGGTTCGACACTCTTACTTATCGAAAACTATTGCGATCCCCTATACTTGTGGGTTATCAGCAGGCACACCATCATCAACAACTCTGTTTTTTTATAAGAGTAGAGATAAAATATATTATATGTAGTATAACATGTTCATAACCACACCATGTGTATCATCGTTATATATATTCACGCATACGTCGGTTTAAAACACTATGATAAATTCTTCAAATATCTGAATTCACTTTTTATAATGAATTATGATCTCTATTCGTCTTTTACACCCACACAATCCTCTTATCTTTGTAGCTAGCGCTAACTTTCTCTCGTGCATGCACACGCCCGCATCCCTCTCACCCTCCCTCAGCATTCTCTAGCTCCATCACACAAATTCGTCTTTTCACTTTAGGTCGTTCACCCACGGTGTGTGTAGGCCCCCAGCTCCTTCTTTACGGCAGACATAGATCGATATGCCTCTCTAGCCAGGTGTGCCTACCACAAACACAAGCTTTCCCTCTTCTCTTCTCACCGTCCATGCCTCACTCCCACCCGTCTTTTCATCAATCTCATACTCACACACTCCTTCCGCCTCGATATAGTATGCCTCTCACACCACCTCCTAGTTGCATCCCTCTCTCTCTATCCTTCTCCCCGGGCCTTATTTGCTTCTAACACATACATGCATGTATATCGATCGATCTCCCTACATATACCTAGGTCGACTTTAACTATTTCCCCCACCCATCGATGGACGTACCTCACAAGTTATGTCTCTCCTTTATCTAAAAAGGACGATTGATCTTCCTATATAGTTACGTCTGCTTACCACAGCCATATCGCCCCCCCCCACATCATTCGTGCATGCCTCCTAACCCGTCTCTCACGCGCACGTGCACAGACAGGCAGCCATCCCCTCTCTTATTGATATTGCAGGCGTGCCCTCCATTTGTCTAGCAAGCCTCTCCCACCATTTGTTAGAAGCAACTCCACCACCAACCCCTCCGACACTCTAGCTTTGTCTCTCTCCTAACCTTATTCCTCTCCTACACATATGCATGGATGCCGATCGATCTCCCTCAATACATAAGCTAGGACTCTCTCCTCCTCCACACATATACCAGCCATTGTCCTCTATAGTTAATTAGGTCTCCCCCACCCCCACACACCGATAGTCGAGCGTTGTAGGTAGGTATCCATGCCACATAGACAAACTGCACCTGTCCCCTCTCACGTTCCAGTAGGCCAGCCACCCTATATCTTTGACGTGGGCACACACAAATTCGACGACACTCTTTATCGATCGCACACACACACACACACGCAGATACACACACATCATCCCTCTCTTTGATTCTATGGATATCTCAAGCCGATGATACCTCCACTCTCTACTCGTGGATCGCCCCCTCTATATATATGATATATCCAGGACTCTATTTCACACACATTGCATATGTTACATTTTTGATTGAAATATCGTCCACATATATTGCTTGTCTATTTCTCACCCCCCCAAAAACACTCACGAACCCACACAATATATCTCTCTATGTTTGTATCTCTCTCACACAACCCAACGTAAGTGTTGTACGTACACGAAGAGAATAGGTGCACGTACTAACACTTCGTGCCCAGCCACACCCGCACGGGTACATGGTGGAGCTCATTTCTGTATGAAATGGCAGCCTGCTACCTCTTGAGCACTGCGTTGGTTTTCCCTTGAAGAGGTAAGGGTGATGTAGCAAAGTAGCATAAGTATTTCCCTCTGTTTTAGAGAACCAAGGTATCAATCCAGTAGGAGGCCACACACAAGTCCCTCGTACCTACAAAAATAAATAAGAACCTCGCAACCAACGCGATAAAGGGGTTGTCAATCCCTTCATGGTCACTTACGAGAGTGAGATCTGATAGAGATAATAATGATAAGATAAATTTTTTTGGTATTTTTATGATATAGATTGAAAGTAAAGACTGCAAAATAAAATAGATTGGAAACTTATATGATGGAGAATAGACCCGGGGGCCATAGGTTTCATTAGTGGCTTCTCTCAAGATAGCATAAGTATTACGGTGGGTGAACGAATTACTGTCGAGCAATTGATAGAAAAGCGAATAATTATGAGAATATCTAGGCATGATCATGTATATAGGCATCACGTCCGCGACAAGTAGACCGACTCGTGCCTGCATCTACTACTACTATTACTCCACACATCGACCGCTATCCATGCATCTAGAGTATTAAGTTCATAAGAACAGAGTAACCCTTAGGTAAGATGACATGATGTAGAGGGATAATCTCAAGCAATATCATATAAACCCCATCTTTTTATCCTCGATGGCAACAATACAATACATGTCGTTTCCCTTTCTGTCACTGGGATCGAGCACCGCAAGATTGAACCCAAAGCTAAGCACTTCTCCCATTGCAAGAAAGATCAATCTAGTAGGCCAAACCAAACTGATAATTCGAAGAGACTTGCAAAGATAAGCAATCATGCATAAAAGATTTCAGAGAAGAATCAAATATTGTTCATAGATAGACTTGATCATAAACCCGCAATTCATCGGATCTCGACAAACACACCGCAAAAAGAGTTACATCGAATAGATCTCCAAGAAGATTGACGAGAACTTTGTATTGAGATCCAAAAAGAGAGAAGAAACCATCTAGCTACTAACTATGGACCCGAAGGTCTGAAGTAAACTACTCACACACCATCGGAGGGGCCATGGAGTTGATGTAGAGGCCCTCCGTGGTCAATGCCCCCTCCGGCGGAGCTCTGGAAAAGGCCCCAAGATGGGATCTCTTGGGTACAGAAGGTTGCGGAGGTGGAAATAGGGTTTCGTGGTGCTCCTGGATGTTTTCTTATGTGAACATATATAGGAGGAAGAAGTAGATCGGTTGAGCCATGAGGGGCCCACGAGGGGGGAAGGCGCGCCCAGGGGGTAGGCGCACCCCCTGCCTCGTGGACTCCTTGTCCGTTTCTTGACATCAACTCCAGGTCCTCTAGATCATGTTTGTTCCAAAAATCACGCTCCCGAAGGTTTCATTCTGTTTGGACTCCATTTGATATTCCTTTTCTGCGGAACACTGAAATAGGCAAAAAACAGCAATTTGCACTGGGCCTTGGGTTAATATGTTAGTCCCAAAAATAATATAAAAGTGTAAAATAAAGCCCATTAACATCCAAAAAAGATAATATAATAGCATGGAAGAATCAAATATTATAGATACGTTGGAGACATATCAAGCATCCCCACGCTTAATTCCTGCTCGTCCTCGAGTAGGTAAATGATAAAAACAGATTTTTTTGATGTGGAATGCTTTCTAGCATGTTCTTCAATGTATTTTTCTCTATTGTGGCATGAATGTTCAGATCCAAAAGATTCAAGATAAAAGTTTATTGTTGATATAAAAATAGTAATACTCCAAGTATGCTAATCAAGCAATTATGTCTTATCAAAATACCACAACCGAAGAAAACTTATCCCTACAAAGTCATATAGTTTGGCCATGCTTCATTTTCATCACACAAAATGCTCCCATCGTGCACAACCCCGATGACAAGCCAAGCACTTGTTTCATACTTAGCCTTTTCAAACTCTTTCAACTTTTACGCAATATATGAGCGCGAGCCATGGACATGGCACTATGGGTGGAATAGAATATGATGATTTAGGTTGTGTGAGAAGACAAAAGGGAGAAAGTCTCACATTGACGCGGCTAATCAGTGGGCTATGGAGATGCCCACTGATTGATGTCAATGCAAGGAGGAGGGATTTCCATGCAATGGATGCACTAGAGCTATAAATATATGAAAGCTCATCAAAGAAACTAAGTGGGTGTGCATCCAACTTGCTTGCTCACAAAGACCTAGGGCATTTGAGGAAGCCCATCATTGGAATATACAAGCCAAGTTCTATAATGAAAAATTCCCACTAGTATATGAAAGTGACAAAATAAGAGACTCTCTATCATGAAGATCATGGTGCTACTTTGAAGCACAAGTGTGGAAAAAGGATAGTAACATTGTCCCTTCTCTCTTTTTCTCTCATTTTTTATTTGGGCCTTCTTTTTTATGGCCTCTTTTTTTTGTCCGGAGTCTCATCCTGACTTGTGGGGGAATCATAGTCTCCATCATCCTTTCCTCACATGGGACAATGCTCTAATGATGATCATCACACTTTTATTTACTTACAACTCAAGAATTACAACTCGATACTTAGAACAAAATATGACTCTATGTGAATGCCTCCGGTGATGTACCAGGATTGCGATGAATCAAGAGTGACATGTATGAAAAATTAAGCATGGTGGCTTTGCCACAAAATACGATGTCAACTACATGATCATGCAAAGCAATATGACAATGATGATGCGTATCATAATAAATGGAATGGTGGAAAGTTGCATGGCAATATATCTCAGAATGGCTATGGAAATGCCATAATAGGTAGGTGTTGGGGATATTACTACTAGATGTAAACCGGCCAGGAGTAGCCGGGTTAACTCTATGAAGATTAGAAGCCCATGAAGACGTGAGGATGGTGGCACTTTATGAAGGCCCAAGGCCCAAAGGCGGGTTAAGGCATGTAGATGTAAACCGACTTTCTCATGTAACTTGTATTGTAAGATAGGAAGGATAGAGACCGAGTTGGACACATTGATGATCCAGCCTCGGGACACTGTAAACCAACAGGCGTCGACCTATGTATATAAAGGGACGACCCGGCGGCGGTTTAGGGACAACACACAACAACTCAAGAGCCAGGCAAAGTGGATTCGCTCCCTGGTCATCGAAACCCCAGCAATTCCATCACAATTAGACATAGGCTTTTACCTTCATCATAAGGGGCTGAACTAGTATAAAACTCTCGTGTCCCTTGTCCGGTTTAACCCCTTTAAGCTAACCCGTAGCAATGGCTCCACGACTAAATCCTTTCACGAGGACATCTGTCGTGACAAAACCACGACAGTTGGCGCCCACCGTGGGGCTATCGCATGATGGTTTCGAGTTCTTGAAGGGCAGCTTCGAAGGACTCAAGGGATACGCTGTGAGCCGGATGACTAAGAGTCGTCGCGGCAAGCTCTACATCGATGACGTAGTATGGGGTCCCGAGGCCGGTTCAATTGAGTATGGGTACCGGGTTCCCTTTGGCGGAATTCACGTCTTCATCGGCAAGATCGGCGAACCGGGCCCTCAGCTAGACATCTGCACTGACATCGTCGAGACGGCTCAGCGTGCAAGCCCTACCCAGGTTCAGCCCGCAGCAAGGCATGTCTTTGTAGGTGTCATTCATGGAGCAGAATATGAGGATGGACCGGCATCTGATGGAGAAACCGTTGTCTGTTCCGATGACGAGTCTTCAACCAGAGAGACTGAGTCCCTGTACCAACTGCAGGATGGCCGAATTAGTGGAGGTTTCGATGACAACAGTATTCCGGACCCCCTCGATCTGCCAAGCCAGGTCGCGGTCTTCATGGCCAGTACACAGCCAACACAGCACTCTTCTATAGCTGTGACAATGATCTCCGGTTCAGCAACAGCAACGCCAGCAGGGGCAGGGGGCTCTGTGCCGCCTCTAGCTCAGGTTTTGTCCGATTTTTTCGATGCTTTAGCAACGTTGCTGGCAGTAGAGGTGGATGCAGCAAACCAAGATCAGCACAACACGGAGATTGCAAAGGTGAAAGATCAAATAACTCAGGCTAAAGCAGACCTGGCAGCAGAGAATGCCAGGATGGCTACAGAATGGGCCGAGTTAGAAGCTCAGGCCTACCAGCTTAGGCTGGATCAAAGCGCCTCAGATGATGTCATGAGGAGGAGATACCGGCCGCACCTCCCGCCGGGTTATGAGCCAATAAATCTCTTCAACACGCCAGGAGAAGGAACCAGTAACCAGCCAGTGGTAAAACGGACTGAGGCACCAGTAACAGGAGCGCCGGTTCAGCTGCGCACGATGGACCCGCCTCGTCAGAACAACATTGTGTCACAGTGCGTTCCGATTCCCCCGGGGCATTACTCCAACACGTTGGATAACATTGTGGCCGCCGCTTCTCGGTTGGCAACTCTCTCGATCGACGGCGAGTCACCGGTGGCGGTTGAAACATGACGGGCTAGTGAACTCCTCCAAACGGATTTAACCCAGCAGTAGGCTTATTCGCATAGTCGTGAGAGGATCCATTCCACCCCCATCCAAGCCAGAGTTACAGCAAGCATATTGAAGAACCGTCTGTATCAAGCAGTGCGCAACACCGTAACCCGGCAGGTGGTGGTGCTAATGCACAAGATGTGGTGGATCCTGGCCGAACACGTCGAGAGGCCGAGTTAGCAGCTCAGCACGCAGCTCGTCAGCCTACTCCGGTTTGTCCGACCACCTCAGTGGAGCCGGGTGTGGTCTTCAGTTCTTTGGGGGTACCATGCCTCACCTCAGCCTTGCGTAATGTGCGACTACCCAAGGATTCTAAAGGCCCTCGTAATGTGCCCAATTACACTGCCAATTTGCCCCCTGAATCATGGGTTGAGAGTTATGAGATGGCAATGGAGATGCTGGATGTGGGCGAAGCGGTGTGTGCTAAGTATTTCACCATGATGTTGGAGGGAACGGCCTATACCTGGTTAAAGAGTCTACCAGCTAACTCCATTGCGTCATGGGCTGAGTTAAAAGCCGGTTTATCCAGAATTTTAAGGATACATGTAAGCAGCCCATGTCAATTGTGGACCTAGCCACTTGTGTTCAAGAGGATGGGGAGTCTACGACCCATTGGGTGAAGCGAGTCTCAGCTATTTTGCATTCATCAGACCGCATCAATGCTGATACAGCAGTTTTAACGTTGGAGGGCAACTGTCGGTTCATGCCATTAAAACTGAAGTTGGGAAGGCTCAAACGTCACTGTAATGACATGTCAACACTTTTGGCCGCTTTGGTCAAGTATGCCGATTCAGATAGTACCAAGGACCCTGATTCTGAAGAGGACAAACCAGGGAAAGGGAAAAAGAACAGCGGTGCCAAGGGGCAGCAGCATAACCCAGCAAGTCATGGGAACAATGGTAAGCGAAAAGCTGACAATAGCCTGGACTTTGTGGCTAACACCAACGCCCAGGATAACGGTCAGCGTCGTAAGGGCAAACTGCCCCAAAGGGGCGGAGGGTCAGGCCCCAATCTGGAGCGCCTATTAAATCAACCTTGTCCAAAGCATGGATCAAAGGAGAAGCCAGCTTCGCATCTTTGGAAGGATTGCTTCATCATGCGAGAGTTCAAAAATTTCCATATGTTCCAATACGACAATGGCCCGCCCGGCGGTTCAGGAGGTGGTTTTCATGGGCTGAGTTATGGAGGCAGCAGCTCTGGTTCAGGATCCCAAGGCAATCAGACCGGACATGGCAATCAAGGTAATCAGGGCAATCAGGGAGGTTATAACCATCAGGGGAATCAGCAGCAGCAGTCGGGTTATCAGAGCAATCTGAAGCAGTTGAATAGTGGGCAGTATCATGTCTTTACCACTAGCTTGTGTAAGCATGATCAGAAGCTTCACAAAAGGGTCGTCAACTCTGTTGAACCGGCAGTGCCTCAGTATTTGCGCTGGTCTGAACAACCCATTTTATGGAGTCGGGAGGATCATCCGCCCCAGGTTGATAATCCGGGTCATCTGGCCTTAGTGGTGGCTCCTCAGGCCGGGGGCTACAAGTTCACCAAAGTGCTTATGGATGGCGGGAGCAGTATCAATATCCTTTACTATGATACCTTCCGTCGCATGGGGATGACAGACAAGAGTCTTAAACCATCGAATACCGTCTTTCATGGAGTGGTGCCTGGTAAATCGGCGTACCTAGTTGGCAAGATAGCCCTAGAGGTGGCTTTTGGAGACGATCATGATTCAAGATCAGAAGCTTTGACTTTTGAAGTTGTGAAAATCAAGAGTCCATATCATGCCCTGTTCGGAAGGCCGGCTTATGCTAGGTTCATGGCGAGGTCGTGTTATGTTTATCTGCAACTTAATATGCCGGGTCATAAGGGGACCATCACGGTACATGGGAGTAGGAAGATTGCTTTAGAATGTGAAGAAGGGGATGCGGCTTATGCTGAGTCGGTTCATGCCACAGAGGAGCTGAAATTTTATAAGGACAATGTTGATCCGGCGGATATGACTTCTCTGAAAAAGCCAACTATAGAGCATGATCCGGCGCTAAAATCTAAATCGGCTGCAGACACTAAAACGGTTGATTTTGTTCCTGGTGATTCATCTCAGCAGTTCAGTATTAGTGCTAACCTGGATCCAAAATAGGAAAGTGCGCTCATCGAGTTCATCCGTGAGAACCGGGACATCTTTGCATGGAAGCCTTCTGACATGCTAGGTGTACCGAGGGAACTCACTATGCACACCCTTAATATAGATCCTAAGTTCAAACCGGTCAGGCAGTTTCTCCGTCGCTTCAACGAAGAGAGGCATAAGGCTATTGGTGAGGAGGTAGCCCGGCTTTTGGTAGCAGGGTTTATCGTGGAGGTTTTCCACCCTGAGTGGCTAGCTAATCCGGTGTTGGTACTTAAGAAAAATGACACTTGGCGTATGTGTGTGGATTAAACAGACTTGAACAAGGCCTGTCCAGCTGATCCCTTTGCTCTCCCGCGTATTGATCAGATTATTGATGCTACGGTGGGTTGTGATCGTTTGTGTTTTCTGCATGCTTATTCTGGTTATCATCAGATTAAAATGGCAGTTAAGGACCAGGAGAAGACATCTTTCATAACTCCCTTTGGAGCCTTCTGCTCTGTGTCTATGCCTTTCGGGCTCAAGAGTGCCCAGGCAACTTATCAGCATTGTGTTCAAAATTGTTTGTCTTCATAAACAGATTGGGCGTAATGTTCATGCCTATGTGGATGATATTGTGGTGAAATCTAGGAAGGAGGAAATATTGATAGAGGACCTAAGGGAGACTTTTGATAACCTCCGGGTCTACAAGATGATGCTTAATCCGGCTAAATGTGTCTTTGGTGTTCCGGCAGGCAAGCTCTTGGGTTTTCTGGTGTCAAACAGAGTCATTGAGGCTAACCCGGAAAAGATCTCAGCCATCACGTCCCTGGCTAAACCGGCATGTATCAATGATGTTCAGTGTTTGGCGGGCCGGAATGCAGCTTTAAGCCGGTTTATCAGCCGCCTTGGGGAGAAGGCTATTCCTTTGTATCAGATGCTAAAGAAAACGGATGATTTCGTCTAGAGTGACGCGGCCGATAATGCATTTGAGGATTTGAAGAGACAGTTGGCCGAGCCACCCGTTCTTGCGGCTCCGGTTGATAAAGAGCCCTTATTGCTATATGTGGCTGCTAATGCCCGGGCTGTTAGTGTGGCTATTGTTGTGGAGCGCAAGGAGGCTGGAAAGGAATATCCGGTTCAATGGCCGGTTTATTACATCAGTGAGGTGCTTATTGAATCAAAGCAGAGGTACCCGCATTGGCAGAAGTTGGTGTATGGAGTTTTCATGGCAAGCCGGAAGCTCAAGCATTATTTTCAAGGTCATCCCATCATAGTGGTTAGTTCAGCCCCTCTGGGAGGTATCATCCAAAACAGAGAGGCAACTAGCCGGATTGCCAAGTGGGCTATTGAGCTTGGACCTCACGGGATAAAATATACACCTCGCACAGCAATCAAATCACAAGCACTTGTGGACTTCATTAATGATTGGACAGAGTTGCAGGCACCGGAGGAGAATCCAGATAACACATACTGGACTATTCATTTTGATGGGTCCAGACAATTGGAGGGCTCGGGGGCTGGAGTCATATTAACTTCCCCATGAGGTGACAAGTTTTGTTATGTTCCCTGCTTAATGTTCCCTTGTACTAACAATGCAGCTGAATATGAGGCCTTGCTCCATGGCCTTCAGATGGCTAAGGAAATGAATTTAAGCCGAGTTAAGTGCTTCGGTGACTCAGACCTGGTGGCTCAGCAGGTATCTGGCACTTGGGATTCTAAGGATCCACTCATGGCTGCATATCGACGAGAGGTGGACATGGTGGCTGGTCATTTCAAGGGTTATCAAGTTGACCATATAGGCCAGCGAAAGAATGAAGCGGCGGATGCTTTAAGTCGTCTAGGCTCTCAGCGTAAACCGGTGCCACCTAATGTCTTCCTTGACGTACTTCATAATCTGTCGGTCAGGATACCCATAGAGGAGGAGTTGGCTATTCCTGACTCGGAGGCCCAGTTGGTAGCGGCTCTTCATGTTATACCGGATTGGACAGTCCCATACCTGGCCTATATGAACCGGGGCGAGTTACCAGGCGATGAAACCTTGGCCCGACAGATAATCCGGCGATCCAAGTCAATGACCATTATCAATGGGGAGTTACATCGTTACAGCGTGACAGGGGCGATTCAGCATTGTGTGTCTCCTCAAGAAGGTTGTGAGATTTTGTGCGAGATCCACGAAGGATATTGTGGTCACCATGCCGGTTCAAAATCCTTGGTGGCTAAGGCTTTTTGTCATGGCTTCTATTAGTTGACGGCTCATGCTGATGCTGAGGATTTAGTAAAAAGGTGTGACGGTTGTCAGAAATTTGCACGCCGCACTCATGTTCCGGCTCAAGATTTGAGAATGATTCCAATCACTTGGCCATTTGCAACTTGGGGGCTAGATATGGTTGGACCCTTTAAGAGGTCTAAGGACAAAAAGACCCACCTATTGGTGGCGGTTGATAAGTTTACCAAGTGGGTAGAGGCAGAGCCAGTCAGTAAGTGTGATGCAGCCATGGCGGTCCAATTCATCAAAAAGGTGATATTCTGGTTTGATTTTCCACATAGCATTATAACTGACAACGGTACTAATCTGTCCAAGGGTGCTATGGAGGAATTTTGTCAACATGAGCACATCCAGCTTGATGTAGCGTCAGTGGCTCACCCCCAGTCTAATGGTCAAGCAGAGAGGGAAAATCAAGAAATTTTGAGAGGTATTAAACCCCGGCTTATGGTTCCTTTAAAGCAGACGCCGGGTTTTTGGGTGGAGGAGTTACCTTCCGTATTATGGAGTATCAACACCACACCAAACGGATCTACGGGTTACATGCCTTTCTTCATGGTTTACGGAGCAGAGGCGGTTCTCCCTAGTGACATCCGTCATGACTCGCCCCGTGTGGCGGCTTACGTTGAAGCTGAAAATGAGAAGGCACATCAGGACTCACTGGACTTTTTAGATGAGGAGCGTGATCTCGCAGCGGCACGGTCGGCGATTTATCAACAAGATCTCTGACGTTATCACAGCCGCCGGGTTAAGACCAGAACTTTTCAAGAGGGCGATCTGGTGCTCCGGCTCATCCAGGATCAGACTGATATGCACAAGTTATCCCCACCTTGGGAAGGACCTTCTGTGGTCACCAAAAATTTGCACAATGGATCATACTACCTTATCGATGTTCGAGAGCACAAAGACTCGCGTAAATCAGAGGAGGAGACCCAGCGGCCATGGTATATAGTTCTTCTTCAGCCTTACTATACTTGAGCCACAGGCTCTTCTTATGTACATACTTATGACAATGTATATATTATATAATAAACCGGAGCCTCAGCTAAAGCGGGGTATCTGTTGTTTTTTACATCATGTGTGGTTACATGGGAGCTTCTACTTATAAAATGGAGTTCTGCTAACCCGGCTTATAAAGCCACACAGATATACAGGGAATCATTAGGGGCTTGGTCGTATTCGAACCATAGCTACGCATCTTGATCGGTTTAAGGCCAAACAGGGAAATCACTAGGGGGCTTGGTTGTATATACACCATAGCTACACCTCTTGATAGGCTTAAAGCCAAAAAGGAAATTATGTGGAACCAAATAGAGTCTGTTGCAAAAAGCACAACTCAAACATAGGTATCCACTAAGCACAGCTCCAATATTACTTGGGGGCTCCTTGCTTCTCAAAGAACAACGAGCTTGCACCCTTGTAATAGGCTACGTTGGTTTTCCCTTGAAGAGGTAAGGGTGATGCAGCCAAGTAGCGTAAGTATTTCCCTTAGTTTTTGAGAACCAAGGTATCAATCCAGTAGGAGGCCACACGCAAGTCCCTCGTACCTACACAAACAAATAAGAACCTCGCAACCAACGCGATAAAGGGGTTGTCAATCCCTTCAGATCACTTACGAGAGTGAGATCTGATAGAGATAATAATGATAAGATAAATATTTTTGGTATTTTTATGATATAGATTGGAAGTAATTATTGCAAAATAAAATAGATTGGAAACTTATATGATGGAGAATAGACCCGGGGGGCATAGGTTTCACTAGTAGCTTCTCTCAAGATAGCATAAGTATTATGGTGGGTGAACTAATTACCGTCGAGCAATTGATAGAAAAGCGAATAATTATGAGAAAATCTAGGCATGATCATGTATATAGGCATCACATCCGCAACAAGTAGACCGACTCGTGTCTATATCTACTACTATTACTGCACACATCGACCGCTATCCATGCATCTAGAGTATTAGGTTCATAAGAACAGAGTAACGCCTTAGGTAAGATGACATGATGTAGAGGGATAAACTCAAGCAATATGATATAAACCCCATCTTTTTATCCTCGATGGCAACAATAGAATACGTGTCGTTTCCCTTTCTGTCACTGGGATCGAGCACCGCAAGTTTGAACCCAAAGCTAAGCACTTCTCCCATTGCAAGAAAGATCAATCTAGTAGGCCAAACCAAACTGATAATTCGAAGAGACTTGCAAATATAACCAATCATGCATAAAAGATTTCAGAGAAGAATCAAATATTGTTCATAGATAGAATTGATCATAAACCCACAATTCATCGGATCTCGACAAGCACACCGCAAAAAGAGTTACATCGAATAGATCTCCAAGAAGATCGAGGAGAACTTTTATTGAGATCCAAAAAGAGAGAAGAAGACATCTAGCTACTAACTATGGACCCGAAGGTCTGAAGTAAACTACTCGCACATCATCGGAGGGGCCATGGAGTTGATGTAGAGGCCCTCCGTGATCAATGCCCCCTCCCGCGGAGCTCCAAAAAAGGCCCCAAGATGGGATCTCTTGGGTACAGAAGGTTGCGGCGGTGGAAATAGGGTTTCGTGGTGCTCCTAGATGTTTTCGGGGTATGTGAACGTATATAGGAGGAAGAAGTAGGTCGGTTGAGCCACGAGGGGGAGGGCGCGCCCAGGGGGGTAGCCGCGCCCCCTGCCTCATGGACTCCTCGTCCATTTCTTGACGTCCACTCCAAGTCCTCTGGATCACGTTTGTTCCAAAAATCACGCTCCCGAAGGTTTCATTTCGTTTGGACTCCGTTTGATATTCCTTTTCTGCAAAACACTGACATAGGCAAAAAAACAGCAATTTGCACTGGGCCTTGGGTTAATAGGTTAGTCCCAAAAATAATATAAAAGTGGAAAATAAAGCCTATTAACATCCAAAACATATAATATAATAGCATGGAACAATAAAAAAATTATAGATACGTTGGAGACGTATCACAGCCCATGTGCTAATTTGAACGCGTGTAGCGGTTGTTTACCTATGGAGGTCATGTACCACACGTGCACGAAACAAAGTTCAAGTTGATGCGTTGGCGCGTTATTTTTAAATAAAGTTATATCGCTCAATGGCACGTACACATAATATAAAATGATTTTTTATGGAGAAAAGGGTAGTCCGCTCCACTATATACAATGGAGCCTGCTTGCCAGGGTTTGTCTCTCTTCAGAGTATCTCACACAAGGCGGCGGTGGCCTCTCTCTCTCTCTCTCACCGTTGGTCACTGATCCGGTCGCATCCCGTCTACCGGCGGAAAGGGAGGATGTGCATCGTTTCTCCGTTCGACGGCGCCGAAGCAGCACGTCCCGATCTGCGGTACCCGTCATTCTCTCTGACCAAGCTCCGGCATGGTAAGGCCTATGCCACCTGCTCGCTGCCGCAGTATGGGCAGATCCCATCCGCCGCCGCTCTCCTAGTTACATCCCGACGACCCCCAGGTATCCCCTCTGGCCTTGCTCCACTGCCCGTCTTCCCACGTCGCTGCATGTGAAAAATCTTGCAGGTGGATCTTCCATAGTTCTTTGCCGAAAACGTAGCTCGTCCGACGTACTTTCCATATTGCAATCTCGTCCTCACACTGTTTCAGACAAACACAACCGTGTTGTTATCTTCCCTTAGGACAAGGAATATGCTTCTTTTTTGTTGTCGTATGTGTCATCAACTGTTATTAGCAAGTAATTGTTTCCTTACTATCTTTTTTTTGCAAACAGGGCTATCCATTTCACCTTGTTGCTATTGCGACCTTTTGGTGAACTGCACAAATCATTTTTTTCTTAAGAGTGTTTTGTGCAGTTGTACTAAAATGTCACACGGGAAACGTCTCTACATTTCAGTGCGACTGCACAAAGGGAGATTGGTTTTTCTCTATCCTCCTCATCCAACCCCGAGCCTAATCTTCTCCAACTATTGCTTAATCTTCTCCGACTAGTTAGTCTTAAGAGAGACTGCAAAGGTAACCAGCTTCTATTTGTGTGTTTATTGTTTCATCAACAGTCCTCTATTATTGTAATCACACTTAATATCTTTGGAACAGGGACGCTCGGCTCTATTTTAGTGGAACTGCACAAAATGATCGGAATGTTGCATGCTCCAGACAGCTACTTTTTCCCCAACATGCCTTGTTGATTTAGGCAGAGCTGGGGGGCATTGCTGCCAATGAAAGCATGGATCAATTTTAATTTAACACCTTCTCACAACTTTGTCTTCAGTTGTGATGTAAATATTAGCTCTGATCTGCTAATCATTGAGATGCATTAGCAAGGAAGTTAGTTTTTTATGGTTTCCGAAAGAGCATGGATGGCAAGACACACGAAACAAAAGCTGAAAGCTCAGAGCATTGTACAATTTCATGTCGCTGGAAAATTATTTGTATAGTACGTCAACTATGTAAACAAATGCTAGAGGTTTGATAGCATCACCAGAAGCCTCTTCAGCATCCGGTTCCATGTGCCATGCACAAAACTATACTTCCTCTCCATTCCTAAATATTTATCTTTTTACAAATTTCAAATGGACATATTTTAGAGTGTAGATTCACTCATTTTGCTTCGTATGTAGTCACTCATTGAAATCTCTAGAAAGACAAATACTCCGTAGTATATTTAAGAACGGAGGGAGTAGTGCACAACCTCTTGGGAGACTCATCCCGATCGTTGCACCGCACTAATAGTGAGTAATGAGCAGTCAAATCATATGCCCCGCCTTTCCTACAGTAAGTTTCTTGGAAGAAGCAACCATCAATACACTCTTCTTTCAATCCGCTCATACTACTCCCTCCGTCACTGTTTATAGAGCGCACTTCAAAAAAACAATCTCCGGGACCAAGGCGACTAGCGATCGGCCTGAAAAATAGCATTGGTAGTTATAGCATGGCGTCTATTACTAGAGGAAATAATGCGTACACACATGCATGCAGTGCTTCCACCCTGGGTACACACATGCATGCACTTACTCCACTCCGCGTACACAAGTAGTACATCGAGAGAAAATTATGGACTTGATTGCGGTTACCACGCCCTAATTAATTGAGCATTAAACCAAATGTGTCTAAAGTCTCTCTGGTGGTGGAAATGTATCAGAATGAAGCGCGCCCTGTAAACTGTGATGGAGGGAGGAGTAGTATGAAGGTGCAAAACCAAGTACGCTTATGGCCAGTCAATCAACGCACTTCCTCTTGGCATATCACTGACATGTGGGACCGGAGTGTGAGCAAACTGATCTCAATTGATGACAAAATGGCTAACCCGCCGTTCCTTGAGAGAGACGAGGAGCGAGAACACATAGACGGGATCGCATGAAGGCCAAGATATATTCGAGCATGGTTGATCGATATCATCATTACATGTTCGATGTTTTTTAATACTGCTATTGGGCTGCCATTTTCCGCCCTTCTCCCGAATAAATGTGTACTTTATCAGAGATTAAAATAAAATAAGAGTACAGACGCTCCACCATGCGGTTCTCGTAGTAGTACTACTCGTACTACTAAACCTTGCGCTTGGCTCTTTGCCTCTTCGTGAAGTCGAACAATGATGGCACTCCACATGTTGGGTACTATAGTGTATGCCCCTGGCAATCTAACACCGAATGAACTGCTACATGTCCACCGCCTGGGCGAGGGTAGGTTGCATTAGTCAAAAGCTTCTCCTTGTCCTGTGAGCCACCAGGCTTGAGGTAGATGGAATGGGCGTAAGCGAGCTTCACCTTGTCCCGCAAGCTTCTCCTCGTTCTGCGAGTTGACGGGACACACCAAAAAGTAGTGCTAGTCCATACTCCCTCCTTTCCGGTTAATATGGCTTAATCTTTTTTGTGGGTAAATGAGATAGCTTTATTCATATATAAGCATTCTTAGGATGATCAGCCAAGAGACTGGTCACTAGGAAGTGAGGTTCCCCGCAAAAAAAGAAGAAGGAAGCGAGGTGTTTCATCAAGCCAGCTCTCGGTCACATTCAAAGTGCAGCAAGAACGGTTCACACAAAGATGTGTCGCAAGGTTTGCTGACCTGTTTACATGCTGCATAACAAAAAAAGAGAAAATATTACCGAGCGCTCCTATTTGTAACAGGATATGAGCCAGAATTAAGCGAGAATTGTGGCGAGTGTTCCATGCAATCAACTTCCATTATCACATGCGAGAACCCTCGAAGAGAACCAAATGTGTTGAAGATTGCTTTATCACATTTTAAAATAAAATAAGAGTGCAGACGCTCCTCCAGCCAGTTCCTAGTAGTAGTACATGCCTCTATAGTAGTAGTACCAGTACTAGTAAACTTTGCACTTGGCTGTTCGCCTCTTCGGAAAGTCGAACAGGTACTAGTACAGTGTATGCTTCTGGCAATCTAACAGCGAATTAACTATTGCAAGTCCACCTCCTGAGCAAGGGAGAGCTTGCATTAGTCAAAAGTTTCTCCTTGTCCTGCGAGCCACTGAGCGCAAGCTTCTCCTCATTTGGCAAGTTGACGGGACACAACAAAGTAATGCTAGTCCATACTACCTCCTTTCCGGTTAATATGGCTTAATTTCAAACGAGATAAAAACACTGTCTGTCACTGAATATTTGTAAAAATATGGTCAGTGGACTTCATAATATGCTCATTGCGCTCAATATATACATTTTCCGGTGTTTATACAGTCACTAACTCACCCTGGCTGAGTATGTGTGTGCATGCACGTGTAGGTTGAGCACTTGAGCATGACCGTGTGAGTTCCGTCGTGTGCTCAGGCATGCATGCATTAGGGCGTCGCACGCGTTTTTGCGTCCATGTGTACGTGTGACTGTTGCATGCATGCATGAGGTTGTAGTCCCTCATATTCACATGTTCATAAGTCAATGCTTTGTCAAAACGTTGCATGCAAGGTTTAATCATTCATTGTTCACGCATGCATTCCCGATATTAATACATTGGTAAAGACAATTTCTTGAGGAAAACGAGCCCATGAATTGAGTTCAAAGGGGACAAATAAGCCAGGATGGAGGGACTACCAGTAGTGAACCGAAAGGAGTGAGTAGGTACTAGTAGTACTACGTAACAACGTGCAGTAACAAAATTCCTCTATGCACATCATGTCTACTTGTCATGCAAAAAATAGAGATAAGTACAAGTGAGACTCAGGAACGGTCATACATGTAGGGGGAGTACGTGTAGGGGCCACTAAGGAGCAGTCGAATCACACAGTAAGTTAGTCGGAAGAAGCAACCATCATTTCACTCTTCAGTGACACGTACGCAATAGAAAATGGTTGATATGGAGAGAAAAAGAAAACCAGTATATATATACACTAGCATGAGCCTAAGCTACAAGCCTGCTTGCTTGGGTTGTTCTCTTCACAATCATAGAACGATGGTGGCCACACCGCTGGTCACAGATCCGGCCTGATCCCGCCGCTGGGGGATGGGAACGATGTTCTGCGTAGACGTGGTGGACATCGGCGAGGGAGAAAACCCACAGTCGGTGCGTCCCAATCAGGGTTCCTCGTGGTATGGGATGCTGCTGCCTCCCAACCGCCCTTCAAGCTACAACCCGACGTCCCAGGTACATCTTCCTTTTGGAGCCGGCTTGCTCCACTACCGCAGCACCCCACTTAGCTCCATCTCCATGTCGATCTTTCTCTACTTCTACCGGCTTCTATTTGTGATGAGTTTATGTCTCATGAACTAGTTCCAGTACTATTATTCTAATCAAACTTCTTCAATATATTTGCCATCAGGGATGCTCGGCTCGATTGTAGTGGAACTGCACAAAGGCATCATATGATCCGAGGGTGTCGGTCGTCTTTCCTTCGATAGGTTCTACCTAGCCAGGAAATTAAATCCTGTTTAGGGTTTAGGGTTTAAGTCGTAGTGACCCCATCAGTAGTTTCCCTTTGTATTTGATGGAATGTTGTAACAGGCAACCTTGGAGTAGGAATGAAAATGGAGTGCAAAGTTCCCGTTTTTCCGGAGAAAAATGGAAACGGAGAGAAACCAACGTTTCATTTTGTTACGTTGATCGCGCCATCTAGCAAAACCAACATTTAAATCACGGCTGTCGTGTTCGTGTCTCACCCTCCTCCACGGCTCCACCCCACATGGTTGCTCAGCATGCCAGTCACCGCAAACCGAGTATACGATAATTTTCCCGCCTGCTTGTCGATGGATCGCGCCATGGAGTACTAGCACTACTGGAAGAGATTGACGACTTGGGGAGGACAGCTAGCTGTAGCACGGACTCCCAAGAACTTTTTACATGCATGTTGTGGCCAGCTATTGTGACCTTTGAACGAGGAGCAGTCGTGTGCACCAGGAAGCGAGCGGGCGACGCTCTGTCGGCCGGTGCGCCGCTTCAATGCCGACATTAGTGAGAGGTCACGTCCGCTCTGGCCAGACATGAATGCAACACTGACCGTTTCGGGTGCGAAGCACACGCGGGTGATGAAGAGGGTTCGGGTTGGTCAGGAGCGGGCGTGGTAGCGGTTTGGACGCCCACAAACAAGAGATGTTGTATGTTAACATTGCTATGTACATAATTAACAACGTAAATAATGTACCAGTTAGGCAAATATGATTGGAGATAGAATTTTACGTAAACACGGATATGCATGTCTATGTCTATGTGTGTGTGCGCGACGACTCTCGCGACCTGGAAGCGGGGGCGTGTTTTTGATCGAGTTTTCTTTCTTGGTACGTTTAAAAAATTGTCCGCCAGTTTTCGTTTCTTTTTTCCGGGAACGCGTGTATTCTATTTAAAACCACTGCTATGGAGAGATTTTTTACTCCATTGTATATATAGCCTCTTGTTTGATAGGGTTTCTCGCATCTCGCTCTCTCACCCTCTCCATATGAAAACAAGATGACAGTGTCCACTCTATCTCTCTCCTCACCGATGGTCACAGATCCGGCTGAATCCCGTCCGCTGCGGGAGGTGAGGAGGTGCAACGTTGACGTTGTCACCATCAGCGATGGAGGAAACCGATGCGCACAGTCCTCTTGGAGCCGGCACTGGCGCGGATGAAGGTCCTCCGTGCCCTTGTTCGCTGCCATCATGTGGGCAGATCTCGCCCGCCCGCCTAAGCGACATCTCGCCCACCTGAGGTATAACTTCTTGTACTGGTTCAGCTGCCATCATGCGGGCTTTCTTCTATGTGACTACTCCCCAACTCCCCATGTACAGTAGCTAGGGTTCGTCGGCTGGTCCAACAACACCTACTATTGTAGAGGAAATGCCACTCGAAAAGTTGTCCTGGTTTATGCCTTGGTGGAGGTATACATGTTGTTTCGACAAAAATTACATGGTGGTTGTGCGGTCATTGTCCATATGCTCCTATTGCTACTGCTAATCTAATACTATCACTAGTTAAATGAAGAAATGTTTTTTTCTCGGGTATCTTGGTTTAGTTCCCATCAAGATAATCATCATGCTTCTGTTTGTTGGTGTACTTTTAATTAATTCTTATTGACAATTGAGATGTCGCTGTTAATCTTGTACCACTGCCAAAACAAAGTAACAACACTATATCCCTTTTTTATATTTTTGCAAACAACAATGTGTATCTCCATACCCGGGCATCTCTTCCTCAATTTTAGTGGAACTGCACAAAATTGGATGACCATTGTTGTTCCGCCTCCCTGTCCTCTGCCACGTGGTTCTTCCTTCCACGAGCTTGATTACGGAGAAGAAACATACCACGGTGATGATTTGTCGAACTTCATAGGTGCCTCACCCAAACTTGATGCCAAATGGATGATGCATCACCACGATGACCTATCGATGCTCATGGTTGCGCCTCATGGTTGCATCGGCTGGTGAAGCTGATCGATTTTCAATGAAAAACAAGCCGTCTTCCATCAGTGATCTTTGCTTGTTACCCACAAATATGATATCCTTCATCGGTTCACCTTGGTTGCGTTGGAGACGCAGTCGTCTTTCACGTTGGTGCAATTTTATCACACAATTGGCTATGAACCAAATGTTTCCTCGAAGAAGGATCAACATTGGTACTAAGAGCATAAATTTTGTATTGATTTCTAAGCCTTCTCACAACTTTGTCTTCAGCTCCCCTGTAATTTTATTTGTCCAACTATTAACTTCGATTAAAAAATGGTGTGGACTAAAAACCCAGATGGACGTAGTAGCCCTCCATTTTTATTTACTCTACATATTAGATTTGACTAAAGTCAAACTTTGTAAAGTTTGACCAAGTTTAGGCCGGCCACAACAAACCATAATTGTTGAGAGAGGGCAAACTGTACATACTCTCAAATCTTTCCGATAATTCAAATTAAAATTCTTTATTTGTACACACTCTCACACGTTTCCAATAATTTGGCGCATGTGTGGTTGTTCACTTAAGGGAGGGTAGTGTACGGCACGAGAAGGACAGGAAGTGCGACCAGGACGCGTGGATTGTTGGTTCATCATAAATAGTAGTTTTCTTCACTGGTACGTTAAATAAAGACATTCGTTTTGTACTTGCACAATTTAAAATGATTGTTATGGAGAGAATAAGAAAACCACTCCACTATATATTAGTAGTATACACGAGTACTATATGGACGCAACTTCATTGACTATTTTAGGGGTAGCTTCATTGACTTAGTGCACCTGCCTTTGGGTGTATGACAGGTGGGCCCAACATGTGGCTGGCCCACCTGTCATATAGCCAAAGGCAGGTGTAGTTAAGGCACCGGAGCTCAGTCCGTACTATATAATCTAGAGCCTCAGCTCTTGTTCGCTAGGGTTTGCACTCTCCACACTCTCGCCACACTACATATACATATACATGCTGGAGGCTCAGCGTTCCTTTGCTAGGGTTTGCTATATTCACAGTCTCTCACCCTCTTCGCCAGATCTAAACAAGACTGTGTTGGCCTCTGTCTCTCTCTCCCCCTCACAGCTGGTGAAGGAGGCGTCCGGATCCTGTCGCACCGGGAAGGGGAGGAGGTGCATCATTCACTCTATCGCCTTCGGCGAGGGAGGCAATCCACTGCCGGCTGCACTGTTCTCTTTCACCTAGCGCATGTGCGGGAGGGCCACCGACCCCTTCTTCCTCGCTGCCGTACATAGTGTGGGCAGATCCGGCCTCCCGCCGCACGCCTAGCCACATGCCGACGACCCTAAGATATAAGTTTCTGTGAAACCATCATTGCTCTAGCTGCATGCAGATCTTTTTCGATTCTGTAGTCGAATCTAGGTCTTGGTTCAAAGAGGAAAGAAGGGTCGGTAGGGTGGAGCATGAATCTAGGACGTTCAATGAGGAAAGGAGGGAGGGAAAGTAGTATAGACTGGTTATCCAACCGCTTTGTTGGTCAAAAAGGGAAAAGGGGGTAACCCATTACACACATCTGTAAGGAACCGATCTCTTTGTTGAAAAAGGAAAGAAACTGGGGGGGTCGGGTAGTTTGTGCAGGACTAGATTTGCTTCCCTCACATAGGAAAAAGGTTCAAAGAGAACAAATATGGGACCAGCGTAGATATGCTGCTTGGCAACATACTCTGCATCACCCATTTATACGTGTGGACGCACATGGCGCTGGCATGTCCCATGTCCCATGTCCCATACAACTATTTTGCTGTTGTTAATCTAAGAATGCCGCTGGAAAATTGAAGCAATGCCACTGTTAAAAGTAAATTACATTTTTAACGAATGTTGTTTTAAGAGAATGTCTCTGTTAATATGAATCAATGCAACCGTTTTAGGAATGCTACTGTCCTACTTTGTTTTCCATCAAGGTAAGTTAGATGCTTCTTTTTTGTCGCTGTTTGTTTCATCCTCCTTTATTGGCCAGTAGTTGTTTCCTTTTTGCCTCTATGAAAACAGGGATATCTATTCAACTTGTTGCCATAGCGAACTTAAATGTCACACCGGCAACTTTGCTTGATTTTAGTGCAACTGCAAAAAACGAGATTGGATTTCCTATTCATGTTGGTAGATTTGTATTTTATATTGGTCGTCTCATGAAAGGTCAGTACAGGCCTTCATCCACATGATTGTGCTATGTGCTTTGAGATGTTGTGCTACTTGTATTGGTACTTTTTAAATAAATATTGAATTGAAGCTATTGTATTGCTTTCTTTTCCCATTAAGTAGTGAACAAAAATGGGACAAACCCAGACATGATGCTTGTTGCTTTGTTACAACAAACTCTGCATCACCCCCTTTATAAGTAGATGGAAACACATGGTTTTGTTGCGCCCACTCTCCCCTGGAACTGTTTATGCTTTTTGTTAATCTAATGCCGCTGGTAAACTTAAGCAATGCCACTCTCAGAATTAACTACTGAATCTTAGTTCAAAACTGCAACACTAGTTAGGGATTGGCAGGATTTCCATTTTTGTGGCCGCATGTTTCATCCTCCTTTATTGGCTAGTAATTGATTCCTTTTTGCCTCTGTTAAAACATGGATATCTATACAACTTGTTGCTATTGTGACATTTTGCTTCGCTATGCGAAACACTTTTGTTTTAAGAGTGTTTTGTGCAGTTCAACTTGAATGTCACACCGGCGACTTTGCTTAATTTTGCTGGATCCGCACAAAAGGAGATTGGATTTTCATTTATGTGTTGGGATTTGTTTCAAGTCCTCCTCACGAGTTGTTTCAAATCTTGGTCAAGAAAGGTCAGTACCGACTTTCATCCACATGATGCTGCAGTGTGCTTTGAGATGTTGTGCTACTTGTATTGGTACTGTTTCAGATAAATGTTGAATTGAAGCTATTGTATTGCTGTCTTTTACCATTAAGTGAGAAAAAGTTGTTCCAACCCACACATGATGCTTGTTTCTTTGTTACAACAAAACTCTGCATCACCCCCTTTATAAGTAGATGGAAGCACATGCTGTTGTTGCGCCCACTCTCCCCTGGAACTATTTATGCTTTTTGTTAATCTAATGCCATTGGTAAAATTAAGCAATGCCACTCTCAGAATTAACTACTGAATCTTAGTTCAAAACTGCAACACTTGTTAGGGATTGGCGGGATTACCACTTTTGTGGCCGCATGTTTCATCCTCCTTTATTGGCCAGTAATTGATTCCTTTTTTGCCTCTGTTAAAAAAGGGATATTTATTCAACTTGTTGCTATTGGAACATTTTTCTTCGCTACGCAAAACACTTTTGTTTTAAGAGTGTTTTGTGCAGTTCAACTTGAATGTCACACCGGTGAATTTGCTTAATTTTGGTGGAACTGCACAAAAGGAGACCGGATTTCCATATATGTGTTGAGATCTCTTTCAGGTCTTCCTTGCGAGTTGTTTCAAATCTTGGTCTTGAAAGGTCAGTACCGACTTTTATCCACATGATGTTGTAGTGTGCTTTGAGATGTTGTGCTACTTGTATTGGTACTGTTTTGGATAAATGTTGAATTGAAGATATTGAACTGCTATCTTTTACCATTAAGTGAGCAAAAATTGTTCCAACCCAGACATGATGCTTGTTTCTTTGTTAGAACAAAACTCTGATCACCCCTTTATAAGTAGATGGAAGCACATGGCGTTGTTGCACCCACTCCCCCTGGAACTGTTTATGCTTTTTGTTAATCTAATGCCGCTAGTAAAATTAAGCAATTCCACTCTTAGAATTAACTACTGAATCTTAGTTCAAAACTGCAACACTTGTTAGGGATCAGCGGGAGTACCATTTCTGTTAGGGATCGTCCGGAGTACATGTTTAAGAAATGTATTATTTAGATAATTTCTCTGTTATTATATATCAGTTACAGTGTTTTACAAATGGTACTATCCTGCTTTGTAGTTCTTTCCACATGTTTAACCAAGGTATTGTTAAGATAATGTCTCTGTTAAAATGAATAAGTCACATTGTTTTAGGAATGGTACTTTTCTGCTTTGTCGTTCTTTATACATGTTGAAACAAGGCATTGTTAAGATAATGTCTCAGCTAATATGAATGAATCACACTGATTGAGAATTTCTACTCTCCTTCTTTGTTTCCCATTAAGATAAGGTAGATCAGTAGATGTTTTTCTTCTGGGAGTACAAGTCATCAACCGTTATTTCTCAGTAATTGTTTCCCTTATACCTATTGTTGCTTAAAGGGACATCAAAATTAAAGCTTGGTTTTATTTCGACTTTGATTTTAGTTGAAATGCACAAAAGGAGCCAATGTGTCTAACGCAAGCTGCTGCATTAGTTGGTCCAATTGGTCTTACCACATTGTAGAAAGAAGCAGTCACTGTTTGTGCTACATTACAGAAGGAATGATCGAGAAGCTTTACAGAGTATTAGTAGACACTGGTGACATGACTAGTCTGCAGAGAGCATAGGCAACTCTACAACACGTGGAGTGCACTGGGCAAAAAGTGCCCAAACAAGTACAAGAAGCCAGGACAGGACTCCAAGTCTGTCAATGTCATTCTAAGCAACAATGATGGGGCATCTTGGTATGGTAATATGTTTACGGTACTTTCAGTTTGTTAGTCCACCAATTGGTGGGTTGACACTGGGCCAATATTCATGTGTGTGTTGATGTGTCTTTGTTTTCTTGCAGCATATAAATACGAAATCCACAGGGATGCTCAGCTTGATTTTAGTGGAACTTCACAAAATGTTCAGATGGTTCGTGTCCTCCATAATACTTCATCATGCACAATACATTGAATGGTTCTCTAATCATTCATCGTCACCTTGAGCCACCGGACTATTAGATAACAAACTGATGACAAACCATGCCTGTTCCACAATCATAGGCATTACATATTTTGAATGGGAAAATCTTGTCAAAGTTTAATCATTGATGTTAGCAAGAAGACATTAGTTTAATATATTGGAATCGGAAAACCTTGTCAAACTTTGCTCATTGATGTTAGCCAGAAGACATGCATTTGATATTTTCGAGTGGGACGCCCTTTGCTGTGAGCAACGTCGATCGTTTTTTCCTATTCATGTCTTCAGTTTAGAAGTAAATATTTACTCTGCTGTGATGCATAGTCACATGAATGTTGACTTATGTAAGGTATTTTAAGAGTTTGTTCTGAATGTTGTCTATGTAATGCCAGGCCTTGTGAGTTTGATTGCAAAGTTGAGCTTGGAATTGAAGGAAATATGCCCTAGAGGCAATAATAAAGTTATTATTTATTTCCTTATATCATGATAAATGTTTATTATTCATGCTAGAATTGTATTAACCGGAAACATAATACATGTGTGAATACATAGACAAACAGAGTGTCACTAGTATGCCTCTACTAGACTAGCTCGTTAATCAAAGATGGTTATGTTTCCTAACCATGAACAAAGAGTTGTTATTTGATTAACGGGATCATATCATTAGGTGAATGATCTGATTGACATGACCCATTCCATTAGCTTAGCACCCGATCGTTTAGTATGTTGCTATTGCTTTCTTCATGACTTATACATGTTCCTATGACTATGAGATTATGCAACTCCCGTTTGCCGGAGGAACACTTTGTGTGCTACCAAACGTCACAACGTAAATGGGTGATTATAAAGGTGCTCTAAAGGTGTCTCCAAAGGTACATGTTGGGTTGGCGTATTTCGAGATTAGGATTTGTCACTCCGATTGTCGGAGAGGTATCTCTGGGCCCTCTCGGTAATGCACATCACATAAGCCTTGCAAGCATTGCAACTAATGAGTTAGTTGTGAGATGATGTATTATGGAACGAGTAAAGAGACTTGTCGGTAACGAGATTGAACTAGGTATTGAGATACCGACGATCGAATCTCGGGCAAGTAACATACCGATGACAAAGGGAACAATGTATGTTGTTATGCGGTCTGACCGATAAAAGATCTTCGTAGAATATGTAGGAGCCAATATGAGCATCCAGGTTCCGCTATTGGTTATTGACCGGAGACGTGTCTCGGTCATGTCTACATTGTTCTCGAACCCGTAGGGTCTGCATGCTTAAGGTTTCGATGATAGTTATATTATGAGTTTATGCATTTTGATGTACCGAAGTTTGTTCGGAGTCCCGGATGTGATCACGGACATGACGAGGAGTCTCGAAATGGTCGAGACATAAAGATTGATATATTGGAAGCCTATATTTGGATATCGGAAGTGTTCCGGGTGAAATCGGGATTTTACCGGAGTACCGGGAGGTTACCGGAACCCCCCCCCCCCCGGAGGTATATGGGCCTTAGTGGGCTTTAGTGGAAGAGAGGAGAGGTGGCCAGGGCTGGGCCATGTGCCCCTCCCCCCCTAGTCCGAATAGGACAAGGAGAGCGGGCCGGCGCCCCCTTCCTTCTCTCTCTCCTCTTTCCCCCCTCCCGAATCCTATTCCAACTAGGGAAGGGGGGAATCCTACTCCTAGAGGGAGTAGGACTCCTCTTGGCGCGCCCTCTCCTCGCCGGCCGCACCCTCCCCCTTGAACCTTTATATACGGAGGCAGGGAGCATCCCTAGAGACACAAGTTGATCCACGTGATCATATTCTTAGCCGTGTGCGGTGCCCCCTTCCACCATAGTCCTCGATAATATTGTAGCGGTGCTTAGGCGAAGCCCTGCGACAGTAGTACATCAAGATCGTCACCATGCCATCGTGCTGACGAAACTCTTCCCCGACACTTTGCTGGATCGAAGTCCGGGGATCGTCATCGAGCTGAACGTGTGCTAGAACTCGGAGGTGCCGTAGTTTCGGTGCTTGATCGGTTGGGCCATGAAGACGTACGACTACATCAACCACGTTGTGCTAACACTTCTGTTGTCGATCTACAAGGGTACGTAGATCACACTCTCCCCTCTCGTTGCTATGCATCACCATGATCTTGCGTGTCCGTAGGAATTTTTTTTGAAATTACTACGTTCCCCAACAGTGGCATCCGAGCCAGGTTTTATGCGTAGATGTCATATGCACGAGTAGAACACAAGTGAGTTGTGGGAGATATAAGTCATACTACTTACCAGCATGTCACACTTGGTTCGGCGGTATTGTTGGATGAAGCGGCCCGGACCGACATTACGTGTATGCTTACGCGAGACTGGTTCTACCGACGTGCTTTGCACACAGGTGGCTGGCGGGTGTCAGTTTCTCCAAATTTAGTTGAATCGAGTGTGGCTATGCCCGGTCCTTGCGAAGGTTAAAACAACACCAACTTGACAAACTATCATTGTGGTTTTGATGCGTAGGTAAGAACGGTTCTTGCTAAGCCCGTAGCAGCCACGTAAAACTTGCAACAACAAAGTAGAGGACGTCTAACTTGTTTTTGCAGGGCATGTTGTGATGTGATATGGTCAAGACATGATGCTAAATTTTATTGTATGAGATGATCATGTTTTGTAAACGAGTTATCGGCAACTGGCAGGAGCCATATGGTTGTCGCTTTATTGTATGCAATGCAATTGCGCTGTAATGCTTTACTTTATCACTAAGCGGTAGCGATAGTCATGGAAGCATAAGATTGGTGAGATGACAATGATGCTACGATGGTGATCAAGGTGTCACGCCGGTGACGATGGTGATCATGATGGTGCTTCGGAGATGGAGATCACAAGCACAAGATGATGATGGCCATATCATATCACTTATATTGATTGCATGTGATGTTTAGCTTTTATGCATCTTATCTTGCATTGATTGACGGTAGCATTATAAGATGATCTCTCACTAAATTTCAAGATAAAAGTGTTCTCCCTGAGTATGCACCATTGCCAAAGTTCGTCGTGCCCAGACACCACGTGATGATCGGGTGTGATAAGCTCTACGTCCATCTACAATGGGTGCAAGCCAGTTTTGCACACGCAGAATACTCAGGTTAAACTTGACGAGCCTAGCATATGCAGATATGGCCTCGGAACACTGAGACCGAAAGGTCGAGCGTGAATCATATAGTAGATATGATCAACATATTGATGTTCACCATTGAAAGCTACTCCATTTCACGTGATGATCGGTTATGGTTTAGTTGATTTGGATCACGTGATCACTTAGACGATTAGAGGGATGTCTTTCTAAGTGGGAGTTCTTAAGTAATATGATTAATTGAACTTAAATTTATCCTGAACTTAGTCCTGGTAGTATTAGCATATCTATGTTGTAGATCAATAGCTCGCGTTTAGCTCCCCTATTTTATTTTTGATATGTTCCTAGAGAAAACTAAGTTGAAAGATGTTAGTAGCAATGATACGGATTGGATCCGTGATCTGAGAATTATCCTCATTGCTGCACAGAAGAATTATGTCCTTGATGCACCGCTAGGTGACAGACCTATTGCAGGAGTAGATGCAGACGTCATGAACGTTTGGCTAGCTCAATATGATGACTACTTGATAGTTTAGTGCACCATGCTTAACAACTTAGAATCGGGACTTCAAAGATGTTTTGAACGTCATGGATCATATGGATGTTCCAGGAGTTGAAGTTAATATTTCAAGCAAATACCCGAGTTGAGAGATATGAAGTCTCCAACAAGTTCTATAGCTAAAAGATGGAGGAGAATCACTCAACTAGTGAGCATGTGCTCAGATTGTCTGGGTACTACAATCGCTTGAATCAAGTGGGAGTTAATCTTCCAGATAAGATAGTGATTGACAGAATTCTCTAGTCACCATCACCAAGTTAGAAGAACTTCGTGATGAACTATAATATGCAAGGGATAACGGAAACAACTCCCAAGCTCTTCGTGATGCTGAAATCAACGAAGGTAGAAATCAAGAAAAACATCAAGTGTTGATGGTTGACAAGACCACTAGTTTCAAGAAAAGGGCAAAGGGAAGAAGGGGAACTTCAAGAAGAACGGCAAGCAAGTTGCTGCTCAAGTGAAGAAGCCCAAGTCTGGTCCTAAGCCTGAGACTAAGTGCTTCTACTGCAAAGGGACTGGTCGCTGGAAGCGGAACTACCCCAAGTGATTGGCGGATAAGAAGGATGGCAAAGTGAACATAAGTATATTTGATATACATGTTATTGATGTGTACTTTACTAGTGTTTATAGCAACCCCTTAGTATTTGATACTAGTTCAGTGGCTAAGAGTAGTAACTCGAAACGGGAGTTGCAGAATGAACAGAAACTAGTTAAGGGTGAAGTGACGATGTGTGTTGGAAGTAGTTCCAAGATTGATATGATCATCATCGCACACTCCCTATACTTTCGGGATTAGTGTTGAACCTAAATAAGTGTTATTTGGTGTTTGCGTTGAGCATGAATATGATTTGATCATGTTTATTGCAATACGGTTATTCATTTAAGTAAGAGAATAAATTGTTGTTCTATTTACATATATGGTTATACACCCAATGAAAATGGTTCATTGGATCTCGATCGTAGTGATACACATATTCATAATAGAAACCAAAAGATGCAAAGTTAATAATGATAGTGCAACTTATTTGTGGCACTGCCGTTTAGGTCATATTGGTGTAAAGCGCATGAAGAAACTCCATGCTGATGGACTTTTGGAATAACTTGATTATGAATCAGTTGATGCTTACGAACCATGCCTCATGGGCACGATGACTAAAACTCCGTTCTCCGGAACAATGCAGCAAGCAACAGATTTGTTGGAAATCATGCATACTGATGTATGTGGACCGATGAATATTGAAGCTCACAGCAGGTATCATTATTTTCTGATCTTCACAGATGATTTGAGCAGATATGAGTGTATCTACTTGATGAAACACAAGTCTGAAATATTTGAAAAGTTCAAAGAATTTCAGAGTGAAGTGGAGAATCGTCGTAACAAAAATAAAAGTTTCTACGATATGATCGCAGAAGTAAAATATTTGAGTTACGAGTTTAGCCTTCAGTTAAAACAATGTGAAATAGTTTTCACTACTCACGCCACCTGGAACACCACAGTGTAATGGTGTGTCCGAACGTCGTAATCGTACTTTACTTGATATGGTGCGATCTATGATGTCTCTTACAGATTTACCGCTATCGTTTTGGGGTTATGCATTAGAGACAGCTACATTCACGTTAAATAGGGCACCATCTAAATCCGTTGAGATGACACCGTATGAACTATGGTTTGGCAAGAAACCTAAGCTGTCGTTTCTTAAAGTTTGGGACTGCGATGCTTATGTGAAAAAAGTTTCAACATGATAAGCTTGAACCCAAATCGGAGAAGTAAATCTTCATAGGTTACCCAAAAGAAAATGTTGGGTACACCTTCTATCACAGATCCGAAGGCAAGTTATTCATTGCTGAGAATGGATCCTTTCTAGAAAAGGAGTTTCTAACGAAAGAAGTGAGTGGGAGGAAAGTAGAAAACTTGATAAGGTAATTGTACCTTCTCCCTTATTGGAAAGTAGTTCATCACAGAAATCTGTTCTTGTGACTACTACACCAATTAGTGAGGAAGCTAATGATAATAATCATGTAACTTCAGATCAAGTTACTACCTTATCTCACAGGTAAACCAGAGTGAGATCCGCACCAGAGTGATACGGTAATCCTGTTCTGGAAGTCATGTTACTAGACCATGATGAACCTACGAACTATGAGGAAGCGATGATGAGCCCAGATTCCGCGAAATGGTTTGAGACCATGAAATCTGAGATATGATCCATTTATGAGAACAAAGTATGGACTTTGATGGATTTGCCCGTTGATCGGCAAGCCATGGAAAATAAATGGATCTTCAAGAGGAAGATGGACGCTGATAGAAGTGTTACTATCTACAAATCTAGAATTGTCGAAAAAGGTTTTCGACAAGATCAAAGTGTTGACTACGATGAGAGTTCCTCACTCGTATCTATGCTTAAGTATGTCCGAATCATGTTAGCAATTGCCGCATTTTATGAAATCTGGCAAATGGATAAACAAAACTTCATTCCTTAATGGATTTATTAAAGAAGAGTTGTATACGATACAACTAGAAGGTTTTGTCGATCCTAAAGGTGTTAACTAAATATGCAAGCTCCAGCGATCCATCTATGGACTGGTGCGAGCATCTCGCAGTTGGAATATACGCTTTGATAAGTTGATCAAAGCATATAGTCTTATACAGACTTGCGGTGAAGCCTGTATTTACAAGAAAGTGAGTGGGAGCACTACAGCATTTCTGATAAGTATATGTATGACATATTGTTGATCGGAGATGATGTAGAATTATTCTACAAAGCATAAAGGAATGTTTGAAAAGAGTTGTTTCAAAGAAAGACCTCGGTGAAGCTGCTTACATATTGAGCATCAAGATCTATAGAGATAGATCAAGACGCTTGATAAGTTTTTCAATGAGTACATACCTTGACAAGATTTTGAAGTAGTTCAAAATGGAACAGTCAAAGAAGGAGTTCTTGCCTGTGTTGCAAGGTGTGAAGTTGATTAAGACTCAAAACCCGACCACGGCAGAAGATAGAGAGAGAATGAAAGTCATTCCCTATGCCTCAGCCATAGGTTCTATAAAGTATGCCATGCTGTGTACCAGACCTATTGTATACCCTGCCCTGAGTTTGGCAAGGGAGTACAATAGTGATCTAGGAGTAGATCACTGGACATTGGTCAAAATTATCCTTAGTGGAATAAGGATATGTTTCTCGATTATGGACATGAAAAAAAAGGGTTCGTCGTAAAGGGTTACGTCGATGCAAGTTTTGACACTGATCCAGATGACTCTAAGTCTTAATCTGGATACATATTGAAAGTGGGAGCAATTATCTAGAGTAGCTCCGTGCAGAGCATTGTAGACATAGAATTCGCAAAATACTTACGGATCTGTATGTGACAGACCCGTTGACTAAAATTATCTCATAAGCAAAACATGATCACACCTTAGTACTCTTTGGGTGTTAATCACATAAATGATGTGAACTAGATTATTGACTCTAGTAAACCCTTTGGGTATAGGTCACATGACGATGTGAACTATGGGTGTTAATCACATGGTGATGTGAACTCTTAGTGTTGAATCACATGGCGATGTGAACTAGATTATTGACTCTAGTGCAAGTGGGAGACTGAAGGAAATATGCCCTAGAGGCAATAATAAAGTTATTATTTATTTCCTTATATCATGATAAATGTTTATTATTCATGCTAGAATTGTATTAATCGGAAACATAATACATGTGTGAATACATAGACAAACAGAGTGTCACTAGTATGCCTCTACTAGACTAGCTCGTTAATCAAAGATGGTTATGTTTCCTAACCATGAACAAAGAGTTGTTATTTGATTAACGGGATCACATCATTAGGTGAATGATCTGATTGACATGATCCATTCCATTAGCTTAGCACCCGATCGTTTAGTGTGTTGCTATTGCTTTCTTCATGACTTATACATGTTCCTATGACTATGAGATTATGCAACTCCCGTTTGCCGGAGGAACACTTTGTGTGCTACCAAACGTCACAACGTAAATGGGTGATTATAAAGGTGCTCTACAGGTGTCTCCAAAGGTACATGTTGGGTTGGCGTATTTCGAGATTAGGATTTGTCACTCCGATTGTCGGAGAGGTATCTTTGGGCCCTCTCGGTAATGCACATCACATAAGCCTTGCAAGCATTGCAACTAATGAGTTAGTTGTGAGATGATGTATTACGGAACGAGTAAAGAGACTTGCCGGTAGCGAGATTGAACTAGGTATTGAGATACCGACGATCGAATCTCGGGCAAGTAACATACCGATGACAAAGGGAACAACGTATGTTGTTATGCGGTCTGACCAATAAAAGATCTTCGTAGAATATGTAGGAGCCAATATGAGCATCCAGGTTCTGCTATTGGTTATTGACCAGAGACGTGTCTCGGTCATGTCTACATTGTTCTCGAACCCGTAGGGTCCGCATGCTTAAGGTTTCGATGACAGTTATATTATGAGTTTATGCATTTTGATGTACCGAAGTTTGTTCGGAGTCCCGGATGTGATCACGGACATGACGAGGAGTCTCGAAATGGTCGAGACATAAAGATTGATATATTGGAAGCCTATATTTGGATATCGGAAGTGTTCCGGGTGAAATAGGGATTTTACCGGAGTACCGGGAGGTTACCGGAACCCCCCGGGAGGTATATGGGCCTTAGTGGGCTTTAGTGGAAGAGAGGAGAGGTGGCCAGGGCTGGGCCGTGCGCCCCTCCCCCCCTTGTCCGAATAGGACAAGGAGAGGGGGCCGGCGCCCCCCTTCCTTCTCTCTCTCCTCTTTCCCCCTCCCGAATCCTATTCCAACTAGGAAAGGGGGGAATCCTACTCCCAGAGGGAGTACGACTCCTCCTGGCGCGCCCTCTCCTGGCCGGCCGCACCCCCCCTTGAACCTTTATATACGGAAGCAGGGAGCACCCCTAGAGACACAAGTTGATCCACGTGATCATATTCTTAGCCGTGTTCGGTGCCCCCTTCCACCATAGTCCTCGATAATATTGTAGCGGTGCTTAGGCGAAGCCCTGCGACAGTAGTACATCAAGATCGTCACCATGCCGTCGTGCTGACAGAACTCTTCCCCGACACTTTGCTGGATCGGAGTCCGGGGATCGTCATCGAGCTGAACGTGTGCTAGAACTCGGAGGTGCCGTAGTTTCGGTGCTTGATCGGTCGGGCCGTGAAGACGTACGACTACATCAACCACGTTGTGCTAACGCTTCCGTTATCGATCTACAAGGGTACGTAGATCACACTCTCCCCTGTCGTTGCTATGCATCACCATGATCTTGCGTGTCCGTAGGAATTTTTTTGAAATTACTACGTTCCCCAACAGGAATGTTGTGGCATGTGGCATCATGAGCTGTTCACCGTGCCTCCTGAGAATAATGCTTCATATTGTTTTGCATGGTGAGCTAATGCCTGCGATTTGCATGTTAAGAAGATCATCCTCTTCTATTTTTTCTGTGCTTAAGAAGTTCATGGTCTTATGTTTCATTCATAGCCTATATGACAACTCGGGTAGGTTAGCGGTTAAACCATATGATCTTCCGACCAACTCATCATCTTAGGCCGTGATTGGATGATCGTTTTCCAACCAAAACCGCTTGTAAATAAAAGCAGATGGTCTTGGGCGAAGCGCTTGGTTGGTTGATTTTGACTAGTAAAATATACACTGGTCTCTCAAATTACACGCGTAACATGCCGGTTTTCGTTACAGACCTCGGGCCCTTGGTTTCATTACGCCTGTATTTTACGCGTTGTTTCCAATGACGAGTAAATTAGACTTGTATCTTAATACAGGTGTGAAATAAACCAGAGCTCCCAAGCGCGGCCTTACCGTTTCATGTCGTCTCAGTCTCTCGAAGGTGCTCATAGGTGTCCAATGATCCTGGCTTCTTGAATGAGCAGTGGGCGCTGTATTAGACCATCTGTAGGGCCCGCGAGGCCCTCTCTGTCGTCCTTCAAGTTGTTGCGCTCTCTATGGCACCGAGCATTGTCAACATGGTCAACGAACATGAGGATTCCGGAGATGACTTTATTTTGACTGGATGACAGTAGGGACCCACTAGGGCCATAGCGGTACGTACGCAAGTTCCTCCTTATTATATACAACATAATTGTTTTTGCTTCCTCCAACACTATCGTCAACCTATATAGTCAATAAATGAGAGAATTGCATAAGGAGCAGCCGACAATTGGGACCTAGCAGCTCGAGCGGTATTTGTTTTTTTAGGTGTAAGCGGAGTTTTTCTTGAGTGATGTCTTTGTTGTTGTTCAGAGGAGCAAGGTATCAACTAGGCGGGCTGTGGCCCGTCTAACCTAGGCTATTATTTTATGTCGACCAAATATCCAGCCAAGATATTACTTTTTCAAGGTGAAAATGGCTAGCCCAGCTATACTATTTTTGCGGAATACCCAACCTAGGTCAACTTGTTATTCTCCGCCCCACTGCGCTGTAAATCTTTCCTATTAGGCCTAACAAGAAAATGGGCTTTAAGAAATAATAAATTGGATGTAATTATAAAAACTGGGTTGTAAATATACAAAAATGCACCAAGCAGGTAATTAGTTTCAAAAATATTATTGTTTGAATTTGGAAATTTTCATTTCATTACTTATTGCGCGTGCAGTATTTTTTTAGATTTTTACCTAATACAAATTAATTTTGAAATTATATTTAATCTGACTCGAAATTTCAGGATAATTTTTTTTGGATCCCATCAAAATGTGGGATTTCTGGTTGAATTTTGTTTTGAGATGTTGGTTTAAATTATTAATCGTTGTCCTGGCTAGAAAATGTGCTATAATTTTAACAGACTGTAAATGGGTTGTAGTAAATTCCATTAGAATTCAAAAATGGCTTGTACACTATTACAAATTGCAATTGGGCTATATGTTCTCTGCCACAGATGTGATGCTCACTTGTGGGCCTATTATTTTTTTGGGAATTATAGTCAGTGACGTGTACGGAAGGTTTGTGGGCCTACTAAGGCATACATAAGGCTTTGTACACTTATAATCAAGACACGATTCTAGCAGCAGTGTCCGTTGGATGTCCATCCAACGGCTGTAGTGCTTCTTCAATCTCGGATATTCTTGCTTCAGCCACCCAAACCACCGCCGGCGTTACCGCTTGCTACCGCCTCCCGTGGTCGGCTGTGCTGCCGCGCAGGCTTCACCGGCCCACTCTAGTCCCAAACGCCGTCCAGGCCATTCCTCTACTCACCAACACCTCATGTTCTTCACCGGCGACGGCAGCCTCACACCGCAGCCAAACCAGTGAACCCTCGTACTCCCCTCCGCGTGGGCATCCACTGTTGTGTCTTCGCCGGCCCCAAATCGTTCCCTTTGTAATACTCGCCATCATTCACTGCGTTTGTTCTCTCGGTGCGGTGTGGTAAACTTTATCAACAAATGACAGCCATCGGGGACAGAGATCTAGTGCCTTGCCCACAGCAAGGCACGACGTAACTGGTGGCCAGCCAGCCATTGGATCAGGGGGCGGCTCAGATGAGGCATGCACGTGGATTGGCTGACAGTAGGGACGCACATGGCCCATGGCCGCATGCAGCAAGTGCCCCTGTATTATGCGAAAACAAATAATTTCTCCCCCTGACATGTTTGACCCACCAGCTACGTCTTTGCACACAAGGAAGTGCTTCCTTTATTATGCGGAAATAAAAAGTTTCCTCTCCGTGACAGCTAGGGCCCACCAGCTTTATTATGATCCTTTTCGTGAAAATATAGATTGTACCAAAGATCCTAAATTGTTTTATTTTTATTCTAACTCGAAAAAGAAGAAATAAAAAAACAGAAAACATCTTCGCACGCAAGGAAGTGCCACCTTATTACGCGAAAAAATTGATTCCCCCTACTAGCTGGGACCCACCAGATTTGTAGGCTGACTTGTGGGCCTACTAAGTTAACGCGTACGCAGGGCCTTTTCAACTTAGTCAATAAATGATTCTAGCTAGACTGACCGTTCGATGTTAATCCAACAGCCAAGCTGCATCTTCAACCTCTGGTCTTGTTGCTCCAGCCGCCCAAACCTGCGCCCGCCGTACCGCTTGCTCCAGCCTCCCGTGGCCGGATGTGCTGCCGCGCATGCCTCACCGCACGACCATACTACTACTGGCCAGGCCTTCCCTCTACTCATCCACACCCCCTGTTATTCTCTGGAGATGGCAGCCTCAAACCGCAGCCGAAGCAGTCAACCCTCGTACTCCCCTCCGCATGGGCATCCACTTCTGCGTATTCCCCGGCTCCGGGTCGTTCCCTTCCTAGGTCGCGCCGTCATCCACCACCTTGGTGCTCTCGGGAGGTACGGCGTCATCAACGCGGTCAACGAACAACATCCATCAGAAGAGGACTATAAGTGGAGAGGCTGACAGCTGGGTCCATGGCCGCACACAAGGAAGTGCCTCCTTATTACGCGCAAAATAATGATTCCTCCACCTGACACCTCGGACCTACCGGAAGGGCCTCTGTATTTCGTGAAAAAAACGCTTCCCCCTGACATCTGGGACCCACCGGCTTTATCTTCGCACGGAAGGAACTACCTTGACAGCTGGGACCCACCAGGTTGAGGCGAAGGTAGCGTTATCTGTCCGGCCGCGAACGTGTACATACATAGCGGTTGATCTATGTCTCTGCAGCTACGTACCATGGCCGAGTAAGGAGTGGCATGTGTTGAAGTCGAGGCGCCAACGTAGCATGTCACGCACTCCCGTTTATATCGTCTACACATACGTACAGTCATGTTGCAACATAGTAAATACAGCTATGTACATACATACAGGCAGGGTCTCTAACATGTACAGTGACTAATCCTGTTCATCGGAAGCCAACCGGCTGGTTCGGAATGGAGAAACCGCGTCGTGTTCATGGGGAGGCAACAGAATGCGTCGTGTTCATCGGGAGCCAACGAAATACGTCATGTTCATCGGGAGCCAACCGGCTTGGACGGAACAACCAATCGAAACGAGGCCTGGCATACCGCAGAACAGAGGAAATGGCCTTGTGTTCGACCGATCACGGTCGAAAAGGGATCCTGTTCATCGGGAGGGGTCTGGTGTACCGCAAAACAGAGGAAACAAGCTTCTCTTGGACCTCCTACGGTCAAAACAGGGTCATGTTGATCGGGAGGGGTGTGGTGTATCGCAAAACGGAGGAAACGGACTTGTGTTGGAGCGCTACGGTTGAAACGGGGGTCCTATTCATTGGGAGGGGTGTGGCGTACCGCAAAACAGGACTCCATGAGATACTGTTCATCTCTACCGTCGACCTCCTCCAGCCTCCACGGGCTACTGTTCATCCACCATCGACTTCCTCCAGCCTCCACCAGCGACTGTTCATCCATGGGCTCCTGTTCATCCAGCCTCCACCGCTCCTCCACCAGCTACTGTTCAACCAGCCCTGTCCACGGTGTCCTGTTCAACCACCCCTCCATGGGCTATTGTTCATCCAGCCCTCCACCGGCTACTATTCAACCAGCCCTCCACGGGGTCGTCCTGTTCATCCAGCCCTCCAGTGGGTCCTGTTCATCCACCCCGAGCCGGCTCGATCGATCGGGGTCCTGTTCATCCAACCCCCCCACCGGGAACTATTCATCCAACCCCCCCCCACCCCAACAACGCTCACTGTTCATCAAGGGAAGGAGGCAACAGGTTCGATAGGCTTCAGTTAGCAGCAGTAGCAAAGGAATTGCTCGATCGGGTTCAGTTAATAGCCAGATCGATCGATCACTCGGGTTCAATTACGCGTAGCCTGCAATGCAATCGCTCGGGTTCCATAGGCGAACGCATCGCTTGGGTTCAGTTAGAGCCCAACGCCTCGCACCCACGCGCGTACGTGTACGAGAGAAACGCGCATCGCGCATCGCTCGGCCCCGACCACCCACCGTAACCGCGAACTCCCCGATATTTTCCTCGCCCTCGCTTCTACCACGGTTTTTTCTTCATGGACGGCCCAAAGAATGTCATGCAGCTGCGTCTCTGGCCCGCCCAGGATGAAAAGCCCATTTTCTGTCATGATTTTTTATCATAGAAGTAGGAGACCACCACATGTATGATGATACCGAGTTTTTTCACAATTATCGTCATAGAAGTGTCATAAGCATGATAGGAAAAAATTGTTCGACCCAAAATGTAACGGATGTATCTTTTTTGTAGTGTGAAGTGGAGAATCATCATAACAAGAAAATAAAGTTTCTATGATCTGATCACAGAGGTGAATATTTGAGTTACAAGTTTGGCCTTCATTTAAAACAATGTGGAATAGTTTCACGACTCACGCCACCTGGAGCACCACAGCATGATGGTGTGTCTGAACGTTGTAACTGTACTTTATTACATATGGTGCGATCTATGATGTCTCTTACCGATTAGCACTATAATTTTGGGGTTATGCAGTAGAGACAATTGCATTCACTTTAAATAGGGCACCGTCTAAATCCTTTGAGACGACACCATATGAAATTTGGTTTGGCAAGAAACCTAAGCTGTCGTTTCTTAAAGTTTGGGGTTGCGATGCTTATGTGAAAAAGTTTCAGCCTGATAAGCTCGAACCCAAATCTGAGAAGTGTGTCTTCATAGGATACCCAAAAGAAACTATTGGATACACCTTCTATCATAGATCCGAAGGCAAGATCTTTGTTGCTAAGAATGGATTCTTTCTAGAGAAGGAATTTCTCTCAAAAGAAGTGAGTGGGAGGAAAGTAGCTTTACCCAACGTATCTATAATTATGAAGTATGCATGCCATGTTTACAACAATTTTATATGGTTTTGGTACGATTTTCATGGAACTAACCCGGACTGACGCTGTTTTCCATAGAACTACTGTGGTGTTGTTTTTTATGTAGAAATGAAAGTTCTCAAGTGAGCTAAAACTTTTTGACGAATCTTTTTGGAACAAAAGAGACCCCCGAAGCTTCGTGGGAGGGCCAGAAGAGTCACGAGGAGGGCACAACCCACCAGGGCGCGCATGGTAGGCCTGGCTTGCCCCGGTGGGTTGTGCTCACCTCGAGGCCCATCTTCGCTTGAAACCGATGCCAAAAAATCCTATAAATAGAGAAACCATCAGAAATAACCCTAGATCAAAAGTTCCGCCGCCACAAGGCTCTGTAGTCACTGAAAACCAATATAGACCCTTTCAGGCACCCTGTCGGAGGGGGAAATCATCTCCGATGGCCATCTTCATCATCCCGGCGGCCACCACGATGAGGAGGGAGTAGTCCACCCTCGGGGCTGAGGGTTTGTGCCAGTAGCTATCTTTTTAATCTCTCTCTCTCTCTCATGTTCTTGAGATGTCATGATCTTGATGTATCGCGGGCTTTGTTAATATAGTCAAATCATATGGTGTTTTCCCTTCTCAATCTTGTGATGAATTGAGTTTTTCCCTTTGAGATTTCATTGTTTTCGGATTGAATACTTATATGGATTTGAGAACACTTGATATATATGTCTTGCAATTCAATACTCGTGCTGACAATGGGGTATCGTATTGACTCACTTGATATATGTTTTGGCACTCAACTTGCGGATTCCCGACGTGACATTGGGGTAATCTATGCATAGGGGTTGATGCACGTTCTTGTCTTTGTTTCCCCGGTAGAAATATTGGGGCACTCTTTGAAGTTCTTTGTGTTGGATTGATTATTATGAATATGAATTTTATTTGGTGTTATTTTAGTACAAACTCTAGGATAGATCAAACGGGAAGAATAGCTTTGTGTTATTTTAGTACGAACTCTTGAATAGATCAAACGGAAAGAATAGCATTGAGGTGGTTTCGTACCCTACAAACAATTTATTCTTATGTTCTCTCCTAGATAGGAACTTTGGAGTGATTCTTCATCGCACTTTGAGGGGTAGTTATATGATCCAATTATATTAGCATTGTTGAGAGATTGCACTAGCGAAAGTACGGACCCTAGGTCTCATTTTCAAGCATTGCAATACTGTTTTTGTGCCCGTTTACTATTTGCTACCTTGCTGTTTTGATTTATTCAGATCATAAAAATATATTTCTACCATCCATATTACACTTTTATCACCATCTCTTCGCCGAACTAGTGCACCTATACAATTTTCCATTGTATTGGGTGTGTTGGGGGCACAAGAGATTTCTTGTATTTGGTTGCAGGGTCTTTTGAGAGAGACCATCTTCATCCTACACCTCTCACGGATTGATAAACCTTAGGTCATCCACTTGAGGAAAAATAGCTACTGTCCTACAAAACTCTACGCTTGGAAGCCCAACACGTGTCTGCAAGAATAAAGTTGTGTAGTACACACCAAAGCTCATCACATAAAACCGTTCCAGTGATGCCTACACCAACTAGAGAGGAAGCTAATGATAATGATCGTGAAACTTCAGATCAAGTTACTACCGAACCTCGTAGGTCAACCAGAGCACGTTCCGTGCCAGAGTGGTACGGTTATCCTATTCTGGAAGTCATGTTACTAGACCATGACGAACCTACGAATTATGAAGAAGCGATGATGAGCCCAGATTCTGATAAATGGCTTGAGGCCATGAAATCTGAGATAGGATCCATGTATGAGAACAAAGTGTGGACTTTGGTTGACTTGCCCGATGATCGGCGAGCCATAGAGAATAAATGGATCTTCAAGAAAGACTGACGCTGACGCTGATGGTAATGTTACTGTCTACAAAGCTCGACTTGTTGCAAAAGGTTTTCGACAAATTCAAGGAGTTGACTACGATGATACCTTCTCACCCGTAGTGATGCTTAAGTCTATCTGAATCATGTTAGCAATTGCCGCATTTTATGTTTATGAAATCTGGCAAATGAATGTCAAAACTGCATTCCTTAATGGATTTCTTAAAGAAGAGTTGTATATGATGGAACCAGAAGGTTTTGTCAATCCTAAAGGTGCTAACAAAGTGTGCAAGCTCCAGCAATCCATCTATGGACTGGTGCAAGCATCTTGGAGTTAGAATATACGCTTTGATGAGGTGATCAAAGCATATGGTTTTATACAAACTTTTGGAGAAGCCTATATTTAAAAGAAAGTGAGTGGGAGCTCTATAACATTTCTAATATTATATGTGGATGACATATTGTTGATTGGAAATGATATAGAATTTCCGGATAGCATAAAAGGATACCTGAATAAAAGTTTTTCAATGAAAGATCTCGGTGAAGTTGCTTAGATATTGGGCATCAAGATCTACAGAGATAAATCAAGACGCTTAATTGGACTTTCACAAAGCACATATCTTGATAAAGTTTTGAAGAAGTTCAAAATGGATCAGTCAAAGAAAGGGCTCTTGCATGTGTTACAAGGTGTGAAATTGAGTCAGACTCAATGCCCGACCACTGCAGAAGATAGAGAGAAAATGAAAGTCATTCCCTATGCTTCAGCCATAGGTTCTATCATGTATGCTATGCTGTGTACCAGACCTGATGTTTGTCTTGCTATAAGTTTAGCAGGGAGGTACCAAAGTAATCCAGGAGTGGATCACTTGACAGCGGTCAAGAACATTCTGAAGTACCTGAAAAGGACTAAGAACATTATCAAGTACCTGAAAAGGACTAACCATTTACGACGAGCTCTTTGCCACCTCCATAAACAAGAAACATATCCTTAGTCCTTTTCAGGTACTTTAGAATGTTCTTAACCACTATCAAGTGATCCACTCCTGGATTACTTTGGTACCTCCCTGCTAAACTTATAGCAAGGCACACATCAGGTCTAGTACACAGCATAGCATACATGATAGAACCTATGGCTTAAGCATAGGGAATGACTTTCATTTTCTCTCTTCTTCTGTAGTGGTCACGTATTGAGTCTGACTCAACTTCACACCTTGCAACACAGGTAAGAACCCTTTCTTTGACTGGTCCATTTTGAACTTCTTCAAAACTTTATCAAGGTACGTGCTTTGTGAAAGTTCAATTAAGCATCTTGATCTATCTCTATAGATCTTGATGCCCAATATATAAGCAGCTTCACCGAGGTCTTTCATTAAAAAATTATTATTCAAGTATCCTTTTATGCTATCAAGAAATTTTGTATTATTTCCAACCAACAATATGTCATCCACATATAATATTAGAAATGCTACAAAGGGCCCACTCACTTTCCTGTAAATACAAGCTTCTCCAAAAGTATGTATAAAACCATATGCTTTGATCACACTATCAAAGCGTATATTCCAACTCCGAGAGGCTTGCACCAGTCCATAAATGGATTGCTGGTGCTTGCACACTTTGTTAGCACCTTTAGGATCGACAAAACCTTCTGGTTGCATCATATACAACTCTTCTTTAAGATATTAAGGAATGCAGTTTTGACATTCATTTGCCAAATTTCATAATCATAAAATGCAGCAATTGTTAACATGATTCGGACAGACTTAAGCATCGCTACGGGTCAGAAGGACTCATCGTAGTCAAATCCTTGAACTTGTCGAAAACCTTTCGCAACAAGTCAAGCTTTGTAGACAATAAATTACCGACAGCATCAGTCTTCTTCTTGAAGATCCATTTATTGTCTATTGCTTGTCGATCATCAGGAAAGTCAACCAATGTCCACACTTTGTTCTCATACATGGATCCCATCTCAGATTTCATGGCCTCAAGCCATTTCGCGGAAACTGGGCTCATCATCGCTTCCCCATACTGTCAATGGAAACGACACCTATGGGGTCACTGGGATCCCTTCTACGGTTGGCGGGCGAGGGGTTGTGCAAAGAGCGGGTCTGACAGGAAGCACATGGATCGTTTACCCAGGTTCGGGCCCCAAAGATGCGTAATAACCTAGTCCTGCTTTGGTGGATGTATTTGAGAGTGTTCTTGTGTTCTTGAGCTAGCTACGGGGTGCAACTTTGCCCAAAAGATCTGAATCCCCCTCCTGGTCGCCTCGGGCCTCCTTTTATAGGAAAAGGGGTTGCCACAATGACACACAGGAGGTGGAAAGGTCTACAGTGGATGAGTCTATCCCCTAGGACCGTCGAACAAACACATTTAATGCGCTGCCGACGTGCCCTCCTTGCTTTATCGGGGACGCCAGGGAAGCGTGTCCCAGCTGTCGTTGCCTCGCCTAGCCTTGACATGCGTCCGAGCTAATGAGGCATCGTGGCGCCACGTTGGCTGGCTGCAGGGCTGGCGTGGTGGTGGAGCCTTCATGAAGGGTCGCATGCCGCCACGCAGGTGCCTGCTGAGTCAGTGTAGAGGCCGCCCGTCGCCACGTAGGTGCCTTCCCAGCTGGTTGATCTAGCAGCTGCTTGGGGACGGTGGTGGAGTCTTGGCTGGCGCAGGCCTGGCAGTGGCCCTGCTGATGCCCTCGGCAAGGGTCTTGCCGGGGGTCTTGTGGATTTCCTCGGCTAGGATCCAGCCGAGGGTCGCCGTCTTCTGGTCCTCATTTGCTCTCACATGTTAATGATCTTGACGAAGATTTGCATGCCACCACAGAGGCACCTCCTGAGCCTTGGTTCCAATGTAGTTGGTTGGGTTGGAGCCTGCGGGCTCAAGGGTGGCTCACTCCGCTGGCATCGGGCAAGTTGCCCCGACAAGGCTCTTGTCGGGGCTGCGGAAGCTGCCTCGACAAGGATCTTGCTGAGGGAGTCCACCTCGCCCTCTTGCTCTCCTGCGTTTCTGGTCTTGGCGTTGCCTTGGTTGCCTCGTGTTTTGGCTTCTCTCCGGCTTCCCTCCTCTGCCCTACTAAGTGTGGCCGTGGCGCACGGCTCTGACTGCCCGTGCACAAGTAAAGGGGTCAAAAGAAGAGCCCCTACTTTTGTACACCGACAGGAGCCCCCGGGCCTGGGCCACACATAAGCGCGCCGCGTTGTTGGGCTAGGCCCAGAATGGTGCGCGGGAAGGTGGGGCGAATTCTATCGCAGTAACTTCTCGTCTGCTGCGCTTCCCCACAACCAGCGTTGAACGCGCGACGTGGAGGGTCGTGCGTGACGTGGGGGTCATGCCTGGGGCGGTTCCCGCACACTTGTGTCACATCATGGTAAAGAGGCGGCCCGTGCCTTCCCCGTAAAAAGGAACGACCGCGGGCGTGCTGCTCATTTACCCCCTGTGTCTTCTCCAATCTTAGAGTCGTCGTTCCTTCCTTCTTCCTCCTCAAGCTCTTGCTCACTGCTGCTGCATTTTTGCTGCCCTTTCCCTTCCACCTTTCACAACCGCCATGGCACCCAAGACTAGCAAGGGCAAGGGAGCGGCCAAGAACGCCGGAGGGGCGGAGCCACCGGAGAATGAGTTGGCGGCGCGGCGGACGGAGATCTCCTACTTTCCCTCGACGGTCGACGCGGCCCACCTCCGGAACAACTTCAGGCCGCTGTGGCGGGTCAAGATGGGGGAGAAACGACGGGGCATCCTGCCACACGCGTCATCCCCGCCAACTGCGGCAAAGCCGCACCGAATCGGTATCCGTTCTTCGTCGATTACTTCTCCTGCAGCCTCTGCCCCCCTTCTCCGATTTCTTCAATGACATCATGCATACCTTCGGCTTCCACCTCTTGGATTTCACCCAAATTCCGTGGCGTGCATAGCTCTTTTCGCCCATCTCTATGAGGGCTTCACCGGACTGCATCCCAACACGGCGCTCTTCCGCCACTACTTCTTCCCTCGGATCCAGCAGGGAGGCGCCATCTCTGGTTGTGTCGCCTGGATCCCGAGGTCCAAGGGGACATACCCGAAGGGCGCTTAGAAGGAGAGGTGGGAGGAGTGGCGGGGCCGGTGGTGCTGGATTGAAGAGGAGGATCCACAAGAATTCTGTCGGGTTCACCAGGCACCGCCGGTTCGCGGAAACGATTGGAGCAGTGTCGATGCCGATGACGCGAAGATCATGGTCGCCACCGCCAGGATTCTTCACCTCGCCAAGGCCAGGCTCACCCTTGAGATGATCGGGACGGATTTCATCCACCGCCGAATCAATCCGCTGCATACCAAGGGGAGGCTGGCCTGGCTCTTCATGAACGCGGCGGACATCATGCGACTCCGCCCTGGCCTCGACCAAAACTTCACCATGTTGGCGCATGCGCACTTCTGCCAGCGGCTCTTCCAGCTCGACGTGGACCGCGACAGCAAGGCCGAGAGGTCCGGCAAGGCCGCGAAGGCCGGAAAGGTCGCCAAGGGGCCCTTGTTTGGGTTGCCAGCGGTGGTGGTCCCGCTGAGCAATAACTCGCGCAGAAGCAACATCATCGCCATGATGCCAGAGTTCAACGCGCATGGCCTCGTCCCAAATTGGTCCAAGCCGCCGGAGGATCAAGTTGAGGCATTTTTTGGCACCCTGGAGGAGAAGTACATCTGCGACAAGTCGGGGCTCGTCCAGGACACCACCCAGGTAGAGCTGGACTACATCGCCGCCAGGGCGGCGAAGGCGGAGCTCGCCAAGGAGGCATGCGGTGTCGGCGGCGTGGAGGACAAAGCCGCAGCGGCCGCAGAGGAGAAGGAGCTCGCCCAGTGGGCGGAGTCCACTGGGGAAGCCAGCAGTGCCGGCACCGGGGCGCCTCTTATTGGAGACGACGACGACGAGCCGTCAGAGGAGGAGGCTGAAGCTATCGAGCCCCCAACACGGGGAAGGGGTGAGTCCTGCGGCGAGCCAGCTCCCGCGAGCCAGTTCGGCCCGGCAGGGCTGCGCAACCCCGGCAAGCCCAGGAGACGTCCGCGCGCCAAACGAGGGCCGTGGCGGCAAAGAAATTGGTGAAGGCCGCGCTAGCGAAGAAGAAAGCATCTGCCTCTTCTTCGTCCAAGCGTTCCCCAACTCCACCTGCTTCCCCTCCTCCTGTAGGTGACGCCACGAAGGTCTTCTTCGACCTCGGGTCTCTTAGCCTGAGGAGGAAGAGGAAGGCAGTGGAAGAAGAAATGGAGGATGAGTGTCGGTGTCAAAACCGGCGGATCTCGGGTAGGGGGTCCCGAACTGTACCTCTAAGGCGGATGGTAACAGGAGACAAGGGACACAATGTTTACCCAGGTTCGGGCCCTCTTGATGGAGGCAATACCCTATGTCCTGCTTGATTGTTCTTGATGATATGAGTATTACAAGAGTTGATCTACCACAAGATCGTAGAGGCTAAACCCTAGAAGCTAGCCTATGGTATGATTGTATGTTGTCCTACGGACTAAACCCTCCGGTTTATATAGACACCGGAGGGGGCTAGGGTTACACAGAGTCGGTTACAAGGGAGGAGATCTACAAATCCGTATTCCCTAGCTTGCCTTTCACGCCAAGGAGAGTCCCATCCGGACACGGGACAAATTCTTCAATCTTGTATCTTCATAGTCCAACAGTCTGGCCAAAGGATATAGTCCGGCTGTCGGAGACCCCCTAATCTAGGACTCCCTCAGTAGCCCCTAAAACGGGCTTCAATGACGATGAGTCCGGCGCGCAATTTTGTCTTCAGCATTGCAAGGCGGGTTCCTCCTCCGAATACTCCATAGAAGATTTTGGACCCAAGGATAGTGTCCGGCCCTGCAAAATAATTTCCACATACCACTGTAGCGAGAATAATATTCCCACAAATCAAATCTGCTGATGCGTTTTGACAGCACGACGTCACGTCATGGCCCGGTCATTATTCGAACCGTTTTTCTCAACCAACACTGCACATATCGCGAGGCGGTTTTCTTGACACGTCTTGTCGAAGCAGAGATCGTGTCCCCCTTATTACGGGATTCTCATCAATACGGACGTGGGTAACCCACTCATGCCCGTTGGCATGACTCCTTGATTTTAGGCGAGTCCAAAACGGACGCGAGGAGGACGCTTGCTATGCACCCTCTTTATAAAGAGGCCAAGACCTGTCCCTTTTTCCTCTCGCGCTCAATCGAATCCTTCCCCCACCTCGAGTTCCAACACCCCAGGCTCAGGTCAGGCGCTTTGGACCTTCAACCATGTCTGGATCCAACCTCCAAGGTCGGTGGATGCCTTCCTCAGTCACAGAGGAGGACATCAAGAAGCTGAGAGAGGCCAAATATCTGACCGCCGAAATTTCGCACAGGCTGCCCGCCCGAGGGCAGGTCATCCCCACTCCCGAACCCAACGAGAGTGTTGTGTTCATCTCTCACTTCCTCCGAGGACTAGGCCTCGCTCTGGATCCCTTTGTTAGGGGACTCATGTTCTATTACGGGCTGGATTTCCACGATCTAGCCTCGGATTCCCTCCTTCACATCTCATCGTTCATCGTCGTATGTGAGGCCTTCCTCCGCATTACCCCTCACTTCGGCCTATGGCTCAAGACCTTCAATGTGAAGCCGAAGATGACCGAGGGGCGGCACGCAGAGTGCGGAGGTGTCGTAATAAGCAAAAGCACTGATGCTCCATGGCTAGGGGATTCCTTCCCAGAGGTGTCTAGTTTGTGGCAGCGGGAGTTGTTTTATATCATAGCTCCCCGAAGTGCCAAGTGGGCAGCCGTCCCTATCTTTCGCTCGCCCCCCCCCCCCCCCCCCCCCCCCCCCCCCACCACAATTGATGTCATGGATCAGCGAGGGGCTAAATTGGGGTCCAGTAAAGGATGTGCTGATATTGTAGAGCTGCATCCGAGATCTCATTAAGAGAGACGTCAACCTGGTCACGGTGATGCAGGTCATGCTAGTTCGCCCGGTCCCTCCTTGCAAATGTAGACCTCTCCGTTTGTGGGAGTTCAACCCGGAGGGACCGCGAATCATTCAGCACTTCCTCGGCATGACGCTCGAGATGTACAAGTTGTTCTTCGGACCACAAATAAAGTGCCTGGACACCACCAAGGATGCGGGTCTGAGCTGTAATCGCCCGGATACCCAAGTAAGTAATTCCATGGATGAACACGCTATTTCTCTTATTTATCATAACATCATTCTGAAAAGTCGGTCTTTGACCAGGACTGGATAACAAAGGCGAAGATGATCAGGTGTCCGGCCCCCCTTCTCGAGGGCTTGGTCAATCTAGTACTAGACAGAATGCTGGAGCCGGCGCCTTATCAGGTGCCCTCGAAGGAAGATAAAGGGGGGAATAAAGAGGCCGAAAGCGAGCCTCACTCACTACTCGTCCCAACCAGGGGAATGAGCGCCTCCGCGAAGGAGGATAACCAGGGAGAAGAATCTGACATTCCCTCTCCCCGGGGAAGGAAGAGGACCACCTCTGAAGATCTGAAAACAGAAGTTTCCAAACGAGGGAAGAAATCTTCGCCAGAGGGTCCTGCCCCGGGGGGGCACCCTTGTCGCACAGTGTCCGCAAGGGAGTCAGCCCTCTACCGAGTTGTAAGTAATCGAAAAGTACTTAGTAGTGAAAATATCCTACCTTACTTCTGAAGACAATAACCGAAGCTTATATCTTGTAGTTCGGATTGAAGCCCTTCTCGACAGAGTTCGTCTTCGGGGGATCTTCTTTCGGAGATGATGGAGAGCAAAACACCTCCCCCTGCCACCCCGCCTCATGAGGTGGGCGACCCTGAAGTGTCATCACGGAGGGTTTCTCCTAATCCACCAAGGCCAGAGAGTAATCCCTTGGCCACCCGGAGTCCTCGGTATTTGGCTCCTAAAGAGAGCAACAGAAAGAGTTCGGAACCATACAGTGTGCGATCGGACGCACTGAAGGATATTCTAGAGCAAGCGGCCATCTCAGAAGCGCATCGTACACTAATGAGTATGGTAGTTGAAAGGATTTCATCCGCTGAAAGCGGATTGCATGAAGCTTTTATGAGTCTGCTGAAAGGCTTTGAGGTACGTGAAATAGTGTATGTTTTTTACGGTACCGCACACGTTAGGTGTGCCCTATGCAGATAGTAGCCCCTGAGACTCTGATTGTCGTCGAAAATGGCGGCGAATAGAGGATCATAGTCCCAGGTAATAACCAGACCGCCTTTATGTGTAGGTGGTTGAAGCTCCGGTGGCTAGCCGGACTGATGGGTTTGCCGAACTAAAGCGGCAACTTGATGTGGCAGATGCCGACATCGTGCTTGTCAACAAGCGGCTTGACGGGGCACAGGGTAAGTGATTTCTTCGGTGATCAATGCATAGTAAGAGGAGCATGATGCCATTATCTTTAATATGTTGTGACTGCGGATGGAGCTGCCACCGTGGAGACCCTTCGGGCGGAACTTGCTCGAGCCAAGGAGCAAGCCAGAAATAGTGATGCGACCGCTCTAAAGGCGGTCGAAGAACTGACGGCCGAACAGGCCGCACATTGCCAGAGCAAGGAAAGAATGGCCAAGATGGTTGTTGAGTTGAAAGATGCCACCGACCGTTACCAGCTTCTTGAAGAAGAAAACCGTGCGAAGGCGACGGACTTGGAGAAGGCCATGGTAGCATCCAGGGAAGCCCGTTCCAAAATACGAGCGGCGAAGGAGGAGCTGCATCAAGCTGGAAATATCGCAGCTGGGAAGCCCTTTTTGTTGTGGACTAAGTTCGGAGATCCGAAGTATGCACCTCTTGATCAACTACGGAGTTCTGCGGGCGCCTACGTGGATTTGGCGGCAAGTGCTGCTGATGCGGCCGAGTACTTCAAGGATCAAAAAGATTGTGAAGTGGAAAAGTTGTTCTGGTCACAGTTCCATGCTCCAGTGCGTCTGCTGCTGTTGAATGAGCAAATGGCGAGTGGGCTGAGCTCCATAGGTTGTCCAGACTTGCCATGAGGTCTGTTGTGGATCATCTGTGGCCAGGAGGGCCAAGGCCGAATAGTTACTTTAGTTTAGTGCAACAATTCCTTGGTGCTGTGCCGCACATCGATGCTATGAAGAGGTCGGCGTGCATAGAGGGTGCGCGAATGGCCTTTGCCCGTGTCAAGACATACTGGGCGGAGATGGAGGCCACCACTATTGCAACACAAGGTTCGGCCATGGGCCGAGTGGCTGCCGAGCACTACTTTGAAGAAGTTCTTGAAGGCGCTTGTTCCATAGAGGCTCAATGCACGAAGAATATTATGTTCTAGTGACATGTACTCCCTTTGTAAAAACAATGTTTTATTGGGCTATCAAGGCTATATTTATACTTTTGCCCGAAAGTATTATGATGCCTCCTGTGCGGCCGTTTATGTATATATGTATATAACCTGAAACTTTGTAGTTGTCGGCTTCCGCCCCCACGCATATAATGCGGGGGTGTTCGCAAAAAATGCGTATTCACACTTGATCCAACGTCTTGGTCCATTAAGGAGGTGGTAGTGCAGTGAACGAGGCAATCAGACTATATTGCTTTAACACTTTCACTTAGCCATAGGAGTTTGACGGTGGGGCTACTATATAGCCCCTGGTACTTCTGCGCTTGTCCGAATACGGGGCACGTACGTACATGACCGGGAAACGGCCCTTCGTTAATGCAGAGGAATCCCGAAGATTCCGTTGAGTCATCGAGTGGCTGAACAGTCTCGCGCTTTATCATGACAGTCTGTTTTCGGCTTTCTCTACTGAGGTGCTCATCCGGATGAACCAGGGCACAATCGCAGTAGTTCTTCCAGTGCTACCTTAGCCGATATAGCGGAATGTAAGGTACCAAAACGTGGGAGCCGGGCAAACCCAACATTTGACCAAAGACATGATTCGGAGCTGATGCATATAATCCCAAACTCGCGACGCCGAACACTCCCTAAGGTCTGAACAGTCTCGCGCTTTATCATGACAGTCTGTTTTCGGCTTTCTCTACTGAGGTGCTCATCCGGATGAACCAGGGCACAATCGCAGTAGTTCTTCCAGTGCTACCTTAGCCGATATAGCGGAATGTAAGGTACCAAAACGTGGGAGCCGGGCAAACCCAACATTTGACCAAAGACATGATTCGGAGCTGATGCATATAATCCCAAACTCGCGACGCCGAACACTCCCTAAGGTATTCGGTCTTCATAACATATGCCGGGCTGAACGAGGGCCTTAATAATAAACCCCGGATGTCCAGGTACGTGCAATCTCCTGACGTGGCCACATGCCAATACGTCGGCATCCTTCTCGGTTGTGTTGAGTATCCGGAGGATGTGAACAACAAGAGACAGTAAAAAAGGTTTACTCAGGGTCTTAATCTAAAAAGAAACCTTTGAGCGGGTCCCTGCTGCACGTCTACGCCTGTGTCTCCGTTGTGCCGTGTCCTGGACGGGTGTAGCTTGATTGTCATCTGTAAAGGAGAAGAACTTAGGTGAAATTTGTCGTGCCAGAAAATTGGTTATTATCAATAAACCATTAATATTCAAGATAAGTCAAGTTGAGCCGAACTAGCCCTGATTACACGCGGGAAGCCCCTGGTACCATCTAGGAGGGCTTGATCATCAAACCAATCTCATGTGTATGTAGTGGTGCACCGGACTCGTCTAACTGTGTCTGTGGTCTTGATGACTTGTCATTTTTTCTGGTTGGTGATGCCGTCTAGTGCTCGGCGGCTAAAGCCGCAGCACATTCTTCCGCACGTAGAGCACACTCAGTATTTCCGCTAACTGTGATGGTGCCACGTGGACCAGGCATCTTAAGCTTGAGAGAAGCGTAATGCGGGATTGCGTTAAAACGAGCGAAAGCCGCTCTTCCGAGTAGTGCCTGATAGCCACTTCGGAATGGAGCGATGTAGAAAGTTAACCTTTCACTTTGGAAGTTGCCAGAAGAACCGAATACAACCTCTAGTAATAGAGAGCCCGTGCAGCGGGCCTCTAGGCCTGGTATTACTCCCTTGAAGGTAGTAGTACGGTGGCTTATTTTTGTCGGGTCTATCCCCATTTTGCGGACTGTGTCCTGATATATCAGATTTAGACCACTGCCGCCGTCCATGAGGACTCGTGTGAGATGGTATCCGTTTATTATTGGGTCTAACACCAAGGCAGCCAATCCTTCGTGTCGGATGCTTGTCGCGTGATCCCCGTATCAAAAGTGATCGGGCAGGCCAACCAGGGATTGAACCTAGGGGTTACAGGCTCTGTGGCGCGTGTCTCTCGGTGCATGTTTGCTTCTCCTCTTCGTCACATGGACCATGTCGACTGTTTTAACCTCTGGTGGGAATTTTTTCTGTCCTCCAGTGCTTTGCTGGCGAGGCTCGTCCTCGTCTTCGCTTGGTGTCTCCCCCCCCCCTTGTGTTCGGCGTTTAGCTTACCTGCCTGCTTGAAGACCCAGCATTCTCTGTGGGTGTGATTTGCAGGTTTATCGGGGCTGCCATGAATCTGACATAGTTTGTCAAGAATCTTGTTTAGGCCAGACGGTCCGTCTCTGCTGCCTTTGAAAGGCTTTTTCCGCTGACCTGGTCGAGAGCCCCTGAATCCGGCGTTTACCGCCGTATTATCTGGGCTATCTTCTTTATTTCGACGCTTGCTTTTATTGCATCATGGTTTTCCATTGCCATCCCTGACATCGGATGTGCTTGGCTCGCTGGTGCTACTGCGGGCTAACCAGCTGTCTTCACCCGTGCAGAAGCGGGTCATGAGACTTGTTAGAGCTGCCATTGTTCTCGGTTTTTCTTGGCCGAGGTGTCTGGTGAGCCATTCGTCTCAGACGCTGTGTTTGAAAGCTGCTAAGGCTTTGGCGTCTGGACAGTCGATGATTTGGTTCTTCTTGGTGAGAAACCTGTTCCAAAGCTTTCGGGCGGACTCTCCGGACTGTTGAATTATATGACTTAAATCGTCTACATCCGTAGGTCGGACGTAGGTCCCTTGAAAATTAGCCCGAAAAGTGTCCTCGAGCTCCTCCCAACTTCCAATTGAATTTTCGGGAAGGCTTTTCAGCCAGTGCCGAGCTGGTCCTTTAAGCTTGAGGGGCAAGTATTTAATGGCATGGAGATTGTCTCTGCGAGCCATGTGGATATGGAGGATAAAGTTCTCAATCCAGACCCCAGGGTCTGTGGTCCCGTCGTACGCCTCTATGTTCACTGGTTTGAATCCTTCTGGGAATTCATGGTCCAGCACCTCATCGGTGAAACATAGGGGTGTGCGGCACCCCTGTACTTGGATGTACCATGGCGTTCGGACGGTTGTAGTATTTGGTTTTGATTTTGTGCCGGAGCACGCTTCCTAGATCCATAGATGGATCTGGTCATACCGGATTTTTGGCGCAAGTCCTCACGTACATCGTGTGTTGACTTATGTGCATATTTTTTATCCGCTCTATCACGGTGACAAGGTGGTCGATCCGGCCGGTTGGCCATTTCATTTTTTGGTTGTGTGGGCTCTAAGGCCTCGTCGTCGAATTCAGGTAACAGCTTGCGCTTTGGATAGCTCTTTGTGTGGTAACTTCCACCATACTTTGCTTCGTTGTCGAGCACTTTGTTCCACCTGCTGTTGAGTGTATTTTGTGCAGCCTTAAGCCTTTGCTTCTGCTTCTTTAGACTCCTCATTGTGGCAATAAGCCTTCTGTGGAGGTTCTCTTGCCCCAAGTGCGTTTCTGGGATGATGTGTGCATCTTCGTCCGGACTGTTTTCCTCCCCAGAGGGGGTTTGATGAGGTTTATACTCGGTGTCACCGTGTACGGACGTTGGATCCGTACTATGTTCACCGCTTGCGGCTTCATCATGCTCTGCCGCCGGGGCAATGTGGTTGTCGTCTCCTTTGGAGTCGACTGGAGTGTTATTTTCTCTTGCGATGTTATCACTGTTTTTGCTATGGCGGGACTTAGAGCGGCGCCGCTGACGTCGGCTCTTGGGTTGCTTCTTGGAGGGGCCATCCTCCGCTGTCTCTTCGCCATTGCCTTCTTTGGAAGTATCCACCATGTGAATGTCATGTGATGAAGTGGCTATCTGGCGCCCTGTGGGCGCTGGTTCCTGTTCGTCTCCTGCATCTTCGTCCATGTCGTCGATGTCTTCGGAGTCGAAGTTGAGCATGTCGGTTAAGTCGTCGATAGTGGCTACTAAGTGGGTGGTGGGCGGGCAGCGAATTTCTTCGCCGTCCATATCCCATTCTAGCCGGACATAGTTCGGCCAAGGTTCTCCTGACAAGGAGAGAGACTAATGAATTTAGCACATCGCCGAAAGGCGAGTGCTGAAAGATATCGGTGGAGGTGAACTCCATGATCGGCACCCAGCCGGATTCGATGGGCACGGATGCAAGCGGCTCAGAGTCCGTGGCCGGAGACGAATCCAGTGATTTGGTGACACGGCTCTCGTAAGGGGTGAAGTCAGTATCCGGCTCCATCGCCACTGAGAGTGCGGCCTCCATGGCGGGGTCTATCCCTCAGTCCTTGGATGGCGCAATTTGCTCTGTATTGAAGGCCGGAGTAGTTGCAGATGCGATCTCCCGAACACTGTCAGACGACGGAGTTACGTCGTGCTCGTCGTGACTGTGCGGCGCACCTAACACGGGCTCGAATCCGTCGAAGATCAAGTCTCCGCGGATGTCGGCAGTGTAGTTTAAGTTTCCGAATCTGACCTGATGGCTAGGGGCGTAGCTCTCGATCTGTTCCAGATGGCCAAGTGAATTGGCCCGCAGTGCGAAGCCGCCGAATACAAAGATCTGTCCGGGGAGGAAAACCTCACCCTGGACCGCATCATTACCGATGATCGAAGGAGCCATCAAGCCTTATGGTGACGACACAGTGGAACTCTCAATGAAAGAACCAATGTTGGTGTCAAAACCAGCGGATCTCGGGTAGGGGGTGTTGAACTGTGCGTCTAAGGCGGATGGTAACAGGAGACAAGGGACACGATGTTTACCCAGCTTCGGGCCCTCTTGATGCAGGTAATACCCTACATCCTGCTTGATTGTTCTTGATGATATGAGTATTACAAGAGTTGATCTACCATGATATCATAGAGGCTAAACCCTAGAAGCTAGCCTATGGTATGATTGTATGTTGTCCTACGGACTAAACCCTCCGGTTTATATAGACACCAGAGTGGCTAGGGTTACACAGAGTCGGTTACAAGGGAGGAGATCTAAATATCCGCATTCCCTAGCTTGCCTTTCATGCCAAGGAGAGTCCCATCCGGACACGGGACGAAGTCTTCAATCTTGTATCTTCATAGTCGAACAGTCCGGCCAAAGGATATAGTCCGGCTGTCCGGAGACCCCCTAATCCAGGACTCCCTCAATGAGTAAGTGCCTTGACTTTTGTCATCTCCGTCCCTCTGGACCGTGCTTCTTTTCTTGACTTGTCTTCATCTTGGCGGGGATACGGAGACACTGGCCCAGAGGGTGAAGAGGGCCAGGTCTTCAACGGGCGGCCAACCCTCGGCAGGCACTTCCAGTACACCGTTGGTGGTGGTGAGTAGCCCGGAAAGCAGCCCCCGGAGCAGCCCCCAGCGTAAGCTCATCACCCGCCCCTAGTCAATGTGTGTTGGGGGTACGATTCTTGGTACTGACCTTGCCATGATCTTAGGAGGAGCCACTGAGGGCTACCCCCAACACGTCGCCTCCATCAACCACGCCGCCCTGAGGGGCGTCCCCGGCAAGGGCGCCAAGCACCGAGCCCATGCACACGGAGGAGGAGGAGAACTTGGGCACCGGCGACTCCACCTTGGCGCCAAATGTTGGCGACGAAGGAGCTACTTCTTCCCAGCCCGGCACGGGTAAGCCATTCGCCTTCCGTCCCTTTTCTTTTCTCTTCTTTCTGAATCTTGCTCTTGGCTTCGCTTCATCCCCTTCTTGATATCCAGATCCTCTGTCGGGGGGCTAGGAGGACATAGACACCGTCATCGAGGATGTCGCCAAGGCCGCCGAGGCGGAGGCCGAGATGATCGCCGCCGAGGAGGTCGCCAGGGGCGCTGCTGAGGACGCCACCAAGGGGCCTTCCAGGGAGCCTGCCAAGGCTACTACCGAGGAGGCCGGCAAGGGACCTGCCGGGGAGGCCGGCAAGTCCGCCGCCGAGGAGGAGGTGGATGATGACTAGCCTTCCTCCTCCGCTGCCTCTGGCTCCGGCAGGTACCTGAGGGTGAGCGATGACCTTTTCGTCCACCTCCCAGGGGCGTCGAGCTCCAGGGCGCCCATCGAGGGAGAGGTGTTCGACGAGGAGGTGCTTGCCGCCGGCGGGCTCGAGGTCGTCGACGAGCCAAGCACCGGTGGTGATGGTTCTGAGGAGGAGCGGCTTCTCCAAGCCATGGGTGCCAGCTTTCGGAAGCTCCAGGCGCTCCACCGCGCCCGCCTGGACAAGGCCAAGTCTAGGATGGCAACGGTGGACAAGGCGGAGGCGGACCTCAAGGGACGCGTCGCTGAGGCGCAAACTTGGTTCCGCCAAGCTTGCGAGGAGCTGAAGACCGCCCAGAGCGAGCTAGCCAAGCGCGAGGAGGAGCTCACCATGGAGCGGGCCGACATCGAGAAGGCCCAGGAGACGGTGAAGAACCTGGCCGCCGCAGCCGAGGCCGCTCGACCCCAGCATCAGGCTGCGCTGAACTCCCAGGGAGAGGACCTTGCCGCGCGTGAGGAAAAGCTTGCCACAACGCTCCGCGACAAGGACGAGGAGGTGGAGAACCTTGTCGTGCAGCAGACCCAGGAGCTGGAGCAGAGGCACAAGGAGTCACTCAATGCCCAGGCTCTGGTTCATGCCGACAAGGTGAAGGAGCTGGAGGTGGAGCGGGACGGGCTGAAGGATCAGGTCCTAAAGCTGTCCAAGGAGAAGGACACGCTCAACGGTGCCCTAGTTGAGCGCAGGGCGCAGTCCTCGACAAGGCTGGGTGATGACCCACAAGTATAGGGGATCTATCGTGGTCCTTTCGATAAGTAAGAGTGTCGAACCCAACAAGGAGCAGAAGGAAATGATAAGTGGTTTCTAGCAAGGTATTCTCGGCAAGTACCGAAATAAGTGGTAACAGATAGTTTTGTGATAGGATAATTTGTAACGAGCAACAAGTAACAAAAGTAAATAAAGTGCAGCAAGGTGGCCCGATCCTTTTTGTAGCAAAGGACAAGCCTGGACAAACTCTTATATAGAGAAAAGCTCTCCCGAGGACACATGGGAATATCGTCAAGCTAGTTTTCATCACGCTCATATGATTCGCGTTCGGTACTTTGATAATTTGGTATGTGGGTGGACCGGTGCTTGGGTACTGTCCTTACTTGGACAAGCATCCCACTTATGATTAACCTCTGTTGCAAGCATCCGCAACTGCAACAAAAGTATTAAGGTAAACCTAACCATAGCATGAAACATATGGATCCAAATCAGCCCCTTACGAAGTAACGCATAAACTAGGGTTTAAGCTTCTGTCACTCTAGCAACCCATCATCTACTTATTACTTCCCAATGCCTTCCTCTAGGCCCAAATAATGGTGAAGTGTCATGTAGTCGACGTTCACATAACACCACTAGAGGAGAGACAACATACATCTCATCAAAATATTGAACGAATACCAAATTCACATGACTACTAATAGCAAGACTTCTCCCATGTCCTCAGGAACAAACGTAACTACTCACAAAGCATAAACATGTTCCTAATCAAAGGGGTATTAATATGCATATAGGATCTGAACATATGATCTTCCACCAATTAAACCAACTAGCATCAACTACAAGGAGTAATTAACACTACTAGCAACCTACTAGCACCAATCCCAGACTTGGAGACAAGAATTGGATACAAGAGATGAACTAGGGTTTTGAGAGGAGATGGTGCTGATGAAGATGTTGATGGAGATTGCCCTCTCCCGCTGAGAGGAGCGTTGGTGATGACGATGGCGATGAATTCCCCCTCCCGGAGGGAAGTTTCCCCGGCAGAACAGCTCCGCCAGAGCCCTAGATTGGTTCCGCCTCGTGGCGGCGGAGTTTCCTCCGAGAAGATGGCTTATGATTTTTTCCCATTGAAAGACTTCGTATAGCAGAAGATGGCCACCGGAGGGCAACCAGGGGGCCCACGAGGTAGGGGGGCGTCCCCCCCCCACCCTCGTGGACAGGGTGTGGCCCCCTGGTGCACCTCTTCCGTTGAGTATTTTTTAAATGTTCTGAAAACGTCTTCCGTGAAGTTTCAGGACTTTTGGAGCTGTGCGGAATAGGTCTCTAATATTTGCTCCTTTTCCAGCCCAGAATCCCAACTGCCGGCATTCTCCCTCTTTATGTAAACCTTGTAAAATAAGAGAGAATAGGCATAAGTATTGTGACATAATGTGTAATAACAGCCCATAATGCAATAAATATCGATATAAAAGCATGATGCAAAATGGACGTATCAACTCCCCCAATCTTAGACCTCGCTTGTCCTCAAGCGAAAGCCGAAATCAAAAAATATGTCTACATGTTTAGAGATAGAGGTGTCGATAAAAATAAAATATGGACATGAGGGCATCATGATCATTCTTAGAACAGCAACTTATATAATTCTTGTCATATGATTTCTTATGCTAGAGTAATAATTCAATCACAATTTCAAGTATGAATCGTAAACTTCATTGAAAACTAACAAACTATAATCTCAGTCATTGGAGCAATTGCAATTTATCATAACATAGGAAAGAGTCAATGTATAAGAGCTTTTTAGCAAGTCCACATACTCAACTATCATATAGTCTTTCACAATTGCTGACACTCATGCAATACTTATGGGTATGGAGTTTTAATCGGGCACAGAGAAAGATAGGGGCTTATAGTTTTGCCTCCCAACGTTTTACCTCAAGGGTAATGTCAACAATAATAGTTCATGAAAATTAACATCCAATTAGCCATATATACCAGGATCTTTCCAACATACTGTGCTCGCCAAAGGATAAAATGTAAAAAGGAATGGTGAAGATCACCATGACTCTTATGCAAGGTAGGAGATAAAAGTAAAAGATAGGCCCTTCGCAGAGGGAAGCAGAGGTTGTCATGCGCTTTTATGGTTGGATAAACAAAATCTTAATGCGAAAGAACGTCACTTTATATTGCCACTTGTGATATGGACCTTTATTATGTAGTCTGTCGCTTTTATTTCTTCCATATCACACGATCGTATAAAGCTTATTTTCTCCCACACTAATAAGTCATACATATTTAGAGAGCAATTTTTTATTACTTGCACCGATGACAACTTACTTGGAGGATCTTACTCAATCCAGGTAGGTATAGTGGACTCTCATGATAAAACTGGTTTAAGGGTAGTTGGAAGCACAAGTAGTGTCTCTACTTGGTGCAATGAATTTGGCTAGCATGAGAGGGAAAGGCAAGCTCAACCATGTTGGATGATCCATGACAATATAATTTATCTCAAATGTAAGAAAACATAACCCATTAAGTTGTCTTCCTTGTCCAACGTCAACTCTTTAGCATGTCATATTTTAATGAGTGCTCACAATCATAAAAGATGTCCAAGATAGTATATTTATATGTGAAGACCTCTCTTTCTTTATTACTTCCTGTTAATTGCAACGATGACCAAAACTATGCTTGTCACCTCTCAACAACTTTTATTCATCATACTTTTTCTATGTGAGCTCATTACTCTCCATAAGACTCACATGATCTCTTTGTTTCTTTTTATTTCTTTCTCTTTTCTTTTATTCCCTTAGGATCATGGCAAAATAATCAGGCCCTTGACTCAACACTAATCTTTATTATATAGCTCACAGACTCGATTACATAGAGGAATTATAAAGCAAAACTCACTACTAGATCATACTAAGAACTTTTATTCTAATAGATCAAGATATTACCAAAAGGATCAAACTAAGGAAAATAGTAAAGATAAAAGTGATGATGATACGATACCGGGGCACTCCCCCAAGGTTGGCAGTTGCCAAGGGGAATGCCCATACCAGGTACTCAATTCTTGTTTGTTGGTGGAGAAGGTGATGGTTTTGTTGATGGCGTAGGCTTCTTCCTTAATTTACGCTTGAGGACAGAATTTTGGTCCCTTAGGTCCTCGATCTCCTGTTCCAAGCTCAGTATCTTTTTGCATAGTTCCTGCTTGTATTCCTGCAAGAGGCGAAAATGGATAAACTCGATCTTAGGTTTCTTTACTCTATCCGGGAGGCTTGACTTTTTGAACTCCACATGCATGTCCCCAGGTTGAGGTAGCGGGACTTCATCTTCATCTGAGCTCGTCTCCTCCTTTCCCTTAGGTTCATAGTCCTCTTCTTCTTCCATAGTCCAACCACAATGCTCCACATCCCCATAGACCTTAGGATCTGCAAGGTAATCATCCACATAGCTTTCTCCTTCCGAATCCTGGGACGACATGTTGCTCTGTGTGCAGCAGGACAGCTCAAAACAAAGACAAGAGATATTTGCATGATATGGGAGTCAAAACCTCCAGGAGATTATATAATGAATTTTTACCGACCAAAATACGTGTCGTGTACGAAAACTGAGTCCGGAGAGCGCACGAGGTGCCCACGAGGTAGTGGGGCACGCCCAGGGGGTAAGGCGCGCCCTCCACCCTTATGGAGGCCTCGTGTCCTTCCCAGACTATTTCTTATTTTTCTATTTTTCTAAATATTCCAAAACGGAGAAATATTGCCTTAAAACTGTTTTGGAGTCGGTTTACTTACCGTACCACATACCTATTCCTTTTCGGAGTCTGAAACATTCCGGAAAGTGTCCCTTATGTATTCCTCTGGGGTTACAGTTTCAATAACATTGGTTTCAACATTTATGGGATTACCTGAGATATAATGTTTGATTCTTTGACCGTTCACCACCTTCGGATTTGTGCCTTCGAAGTTGTTGATTTTTATGGCACCAGAACAATAGACTTCCTCGATAACGTAAGGACCTTCCCATTTAGAGAGAAGTTTTCCTACAAAAAATCTTAAACGAGAGTTGTATAGCAATACATAATCACCTACATTAAACTCACGCTTTTGTATCCTTTTATCATGCCATCTTTTAACTTTTTCTTTAAAAAACTTGGCATTTTTGTAAGCTTGGGTTCTCCATTCATCTAGTGAGCTAATATCAAGTGACCTCTTCTCACTGGCAAGTTTAAAATCATAATTGAGCTCTTTAATAGCCCAATATGCCTTGTGTTCTAGTTCGAGAGGTAAGTGACATGCTTTTCCATAAACCATTTTATATGGAGACATACCCAAGGATTTTTATATGCAGTTCTATAGGCCCATAATGCATCATCAAGTTTCTTGGACCAATTCTTTCTAGATCTATTAACAATCTTTTGCAAAATTAGTTTGAGCTCTCTATTACTCAATTCTACTTTACCACTAGACTGAGGATGATAAGGAGATGCAATTCTATGATTAACATCATATTTAGCAAGCATTTTACGGAAAGCACCATGAATAAAATGTGAACCACCATCAGTCATTAAATATCTAGGGACTCCAAATCTTGGAAAAATAACTTCTTTAAGCATTTTAATAGAAGTGTTATGATCAGCACTGCTAGTTGGAATAGCTTCTACCCACTTAGTAACGTAATCAACAACAACTAAAATATGTGTATATCCATTAGAGGAAGGAAAAGGTCCCATATAGTCAAAGCCCCAAACATCAAATGGTTCAATAACGAGTGAATAGTTCATAGGCATTTCTTGACGTCTACTAATATTACCAATTCTTTGACATTCATCACAAGATAAGACAAACTTACGGGCATCCTTGAAGAGAGTAGGCCAATAAAAACCAGATGCAATACCTTATGTGCAGTTCTATCTCCAGCATGGTGTCCTCCATAAGCTTCGGAGTGACACTTGCATAGAATCTGTTACTATTCATGCTCAGGTACACAACGTCTAATAACACCATCTACTCCTTCTTTATAAAGATGTGGGTCATCCCAAAAGTAATGCCTCAAATCATAGAAGAACTTTTTCTTTTGCTGGTATGTGAAACTAGGTGGTATAAACTTAGCAACAATGTAATTAGCATAATCAGCATACCATGGAGCAGTATAAGAAGCATTTATGACATTTAATTGCTCATCAGGAAAGCTATCATCAATAGGAAGTGGGTCATCAAGCACATTTTCTAACCTAGACAAGTTGTCTGCAACGGGGTTCTCAGCTCCCTTTCTATCAACGATATGTAAGTCAAATTCTTGTAGCAAGAGAACCCATCTAATAAGTCTAGGTTTAGCATCTTTCTTTTCCATGAGATATTTAATAGCAGCATGATCAGTGTGAATAGTTACTTTAGAATCAACAATATAAGGTCTGAACTTATCACAAGCAAATACAACTGCTAAGAATTCTTTTTCAGTAGTAGCATAATTTCTTTGAGCATTGTCTAGGGTTTTACTAGCATATTGAATAACGTTTAATTTCTTATCAACTCTTTGCCCTAGAACAGCACCTACAGCATAATCACTAGCATGACACATAATTTCAAAGGGTAAATTCCAATCAGGTGGCTGAACAATAGGTGGAGAGATCAATGCTTTCTTAAGTATTTCAAATGCTTCTACACAATCATCATCGAAGACAAATGGTATATCTTTTTGTAATAAATTAGCCAGAGGCCGAGAAATTTTTGAGAAGTCCTTAATGAACCTCCTATAAAATCTGGCATGACCAAGGAAACTTCTTATACCTTTGATGTCCTTGGGACATGGCATCTTCTCAATAGCATCAACCTTCGCTTTATCAACCTCAATACCTCTTTCGGAAACTTTATGCCCCAAGACAATACCTTCATTAACCATAAAGTGGCACTTTTCCCAATTCAAGACAAGATTAGTTTCTTCACATCTATGCAAAACTCGATCAAGGTTGCTCAAGCAATCGTCAAAAGAAGATCCATAGACGGAGAAATCGTCCATGAAAACCTCACAAATCTTTTCACAAAAGTCAGAGAATATAGCCATCATGCATCTTTGAAAGGTAACAGGTGCATTACATAAACCAAAAGGCATATGTCTACAAGAAAAAGTACCAAAAGGGTAAGTATAAGTAGTCTTTGATTGATCTTTTGTTGACACATGTATTTGAGAGAAACCAGAATAACCATCTAGAAAGCAAAAATGTGTATGTTTGGATAATCTTTCTAGCATTTGATCGATAAAAGGTAAGGGGTAATGATCCTTTTTAGTGGCCTTATTTAATTTGCGGAAATCAATTACCATCCTATAACCTGTAATAATTCTTTGAGGAATCAATTCATCTTTATCATTAGGAATGACAGTAATACCTCCCTTCTTAGGGACACAATGGACAGGACTTACCCACTGACTATCAGCAACGGGATAGATTATACCTGCCTCAAGGAGCTTTAGTATTTCCTTTCTTACCACTTCTTTCATTTTAGGATTCAGCCGTCGTTGATGATCACGAACTGGTTTAGCATCTTCTTCCAAATTTATTTTATGTTGACATAGAGTGGGACTAATGCCCTTAAGATCATCAAGAGTATACCCAATAGCAGCACGGTGCTTCTTCAGAGTTTTCAATAATCTCTCTTCCTCATGCTCTGAAAGGTTAGCACTAATAATAACAGGATATATCTTTTTCTCATCAAGATAAGCATATTTAAGAGTATCGGGCAACGGTTTAAGCTCAAACACGGGATCACCCTTGGGTGGAGGAGGATCCCCTAGGATTTCAACAGGCAAATTGTGTTTCAGAATAGGTTCCTGTTTAAAGAATACTTCATCTATTTCCCTTCTTTCATTCATAAACATATCATTTTCATGGTTTAGCAAATATTGTTCTAAAGGATCACTAGGAGGTACGGCAATAGAAGCAAGACCAATAATTTCATCCTTACTAGGTAATTCTTCTTCACGGTGTTGTCTACTAAATTTAGAGAAATTAAATTCATGAGTCATATCATCTAAATCGATGGTAACAACATCCCTTTTGCAATCTATGGTAGCATTAACAGTGTTCAAGACGGGTCTACCAAATATAATGGGACAAAAGCTATCTTGTGGGGAACCAAGAACAAGAAAATCAGCAGGATATTTAGTTTTCCCACACAAGACTTCAACATCTCTAATAATTCCCATTAGTGAAATAGTATCTCTATTGGCAAGTTTAATTGTGACATCAATATCTTCTAACTCAACAGGTGCAATATCATGCATGATTTCTCTATATAGGCTAATAGGTATTGCACTAGCACTGGCACCCATATCACATATGCCATGATAACAATGATCTCCTATTTTAACAGAAATAGCAGGCATGCCTACCACAGGTCTAGGTTTATCTTTAGCACAAGGTTTAGCAATTCTAGCAGTTTCATCACAGAAATAAATAACATGCCCATCAATATTATCAGACAAGAGATCTTTAACAATAGCAATATCAGGTTCAACTTTAATTTGCTCAGGAGGTGTATAAGTTTTAATATTGCTTTTATGAACCACAGTTAAAGCTTTAGCATGATCCTTTATCCTGACAGGAAAAGGTGGTTTCTCAACATAAGAAGTAGGAACAATTGGATCATTATAAGTCACAATCTTTTCTTCAACTTTAATAGGTGCAGCCACTTTTACTTCTATGGGAGGATGATATTTAAACCACTTATCCTTCGGGAGATCAACATGAGTAGCAAAAGATTCATAGAAAGAAGCTACTATCTCAGAGTCAAGTCCATATTTAGTGCTAATTTACGGAAAACGTCGGTATCCATAAAAGATTTAACACAATCAAACCTAGGTGTCATACCTGACTTCTTACCTTTGGCGAGGTCCCAATCTTCAGAGTTGCGTTTAATTCTTACCAATAAATCTGATTTGAATTCAATAGTCTTCATCATAAAAGAGCCAACACAAGAAGTATCAAGCATGGTGCGATTGCTATCAGAAAGCCGAGCATAAATTTTTTGAATAATCATTTCTCTTGAGAGCTCATGATTGGGGCATGAATACAACATTGATTTAAGCCTCCCCCAAGGTTGAGCGATGCTTTCTCCTTTGCGAGGCCAGAAATTATATATATAATTGTGATCACGATGAACAAGATGCATAGGATAAAACTTCTGATGAAATTCCAATTTCAATCATTTGTAGTTCCATGACCCCATATCATCACATAGCCTATACCATGTCGATGCATCTCCCTTCAAAGATAAAGGGAAGACCTTCTTCTTAACAACATCTCCGGGTACACCTGCAAGCTTAAATAATCCACAAACTTCATCCACATATATTAGATGCTCATCAGGAAGCTTTGTTCCATCTCCTAAAAAAGGATTAGCTAGCAGTTTTTCTATCATACCCAAAGGAATTTCAAAGCAGACATTTTCATTTTCAGTAGGTTCAGTAGGTTGAGGAGCAACTCTTTTCTCTACTGGTCGGGGTGAAGATACCCCGAACAAGCCCCTCAGAGGATTACTTTCCATAGTAACAAGTGACAGTAAATTTCAGCACACTATATAAATTTTTCCTTACCAAATTAACCTACCAAAGGCGCTTCACTCCCCGGCAACGGCGCCAGAAAAGAGTCTTGATGACCCACAAGTATAGGGGATCTATCATAGTCCTTTCGATAAGTAAGAGTGTCGAGCCCAACGAGGAGCAGAAGGAAATGATAAGCGGTTTCCAACAAGGTATTCTCTGCAAGTACTGAAATAAGTGGTAACAGATAGTTTTGTGATAGGATAATTTGTAATGAGCAACAAGTAACAAAAGTAAATAAAGTGCAGCAAGGTGGCCCAATCCTTTTTGCAGCAAAGGACAAGCCTGGACAAACTCTTATATAGAGAAAAGCGCTCCCGAGGACACATGGGAATATCGTCAAGCTAGTTTTCATCACGCTCACATGATTCGCGTTGGGTACTTTGATAATTTGGTATGTGGGTGGACCGGTGCTTGGGTACTGTCCTTACTTGGACAAGCATCCCACTTATGATTAACCTCTATTGCAAGCATCCGCAACTACAACAAAAGTATTAAGGTAAACCTAACCATAGCATGAAACATATGGATCCAAATCAGCCCCTTACGAAGCAACGCATAAACTAGGGTTTAAGCTTCTATCACTCTAGCAACCCATCATCTACTTATTACTTCCCAATGCCTTCCTCTAGGCCCAAATAATGGTGAAGTGTCATGTAGTCGACGTTCACATAACACCACTAGAGGAGAGACAACATACATCTCATCAAAATATCGAACGAATACCAAATTCACATGACTACTAATATCAAGACTTCTCCCATGTCCTCAGGAACAAACGTAACTACTCACAAAGCATAAACATGTTCATAATTAGAGGGGTATTAATATGCATATAGGATCTGAACATATGATCTTCCACCAATTAAACCAACTAGCATCAACTACAAGGAGTAATTAACACTACTAGCAACCTACTAGGACCAATCCCGGACTTGGAGACAAGAATTGGATACAAGAGATGAACTAGGGTTTTGATAGGAGATGGTGCTGATGAAGATGTTGATGGAGATTGCCCTTTCCCGCTGAGAGGAGCGTTGGTGATGACGATGGCGATGAATTCCCCCTCCCGGAGGGAAGTTTCCCCGGCAGAACAGCTCCGCCAGAGCCCTAGATTGGTTCTGCCCAGGTTCCGCCTCGTGGTGGCAGAGTTTCGTCCGAAGATGGCTTATGATTTTTTTTTCCATCAAAAGGTTTCATATAGCAGAAGATGGCCACCGGAGGGCCACCGGAGGGCCACCAGGGGGCCCACGAGGTAGGGGGGCGCGCCCGGGGGGTAGGGTGCACCCCCACCCTCGTGGGCAGGGTGTGGCCCCTTGGTGAACCTCTTCTGCTGAGTATTTTTTATATATTCCGAAAACATCTTCCGTGAAGTTTCGGGACTTTTGGAGTTGTGCAGAATAGTTCTCTAATATTTGCTCCTTTTCCAGCCCAGAATCCCAGCTGCCGGCATTCTCCCTCTTTATGTAAACCTTGTAAAATAAGAGAGAATAGGCATAAGTATTGTGACATAATGTGTAATAACAGCCCATAATGCAATAAATATCGATATAAAAGCATGATGCAAAATGGACGTATCACTGGGCAGCTCTCGGAGGCCAACAACTCCATCAAAGACCTCAAGCTGAAGTTGGAGGGTCTCGAGGGGATGCTGTCGGAGGACAAGGCCCGGGAGGAGGCCCTGGCCAAGGACCTGGAGGCTGAGAGGCAGCTGCGGAAGAACGAAGCCGCCAACCATAAGGATTTTGTGGAAGGCGAGAACCGCTGGATCGGGCGCCTCGAAGGCGTCGCCGGCAGGATCACCACGCAACTGGATACCATGGGGATGCCAAATGTGAGGTATACCCTGGAGCGTAGCGCGAGCCCCAACGCCAAGCCGACCATCTTCTTCGAGGGCGTCCTCGGGGCCCTGGAACAGCTCCACTCCAACCGGGCGGCCTCCCTGGCCGATGAGTCCCGGAGGCTTTGCCGGGGTACCCTGACCAAGGTTCTCACCAAGGTGGCGCACTAGAACCCCAACCTCGATTTCGACGCCGCGCTGGAGAGCTTGCCGGAGGATGCAGACCTCGCGAAGCTCAAGGAGCGTATCAAGCCCATCATCAGCTGCATCGGTGGAATCGAGAGGGTGGAGGGCCAGCACCGGGATTAGGCACCCCATTTCTCATTGCCGCTGTAGGTTCATGGCCAAGACAATTTATATCTTTAGTTAGAACCGCAGCAACAATTGATGTAATATAACTCTGCAGTACTTTTGATACAATGCATGTTATTTTCCTGTCTGATCTTCCCTTGTATGTCTGCCCTACATTAACCGGGTAGGCTCGCCGGCGCGTAAACCCAGGGCGGCACGTGAGAGCTCCAGATCGATCTAACGAACCATCAACTAGTACTACCGATTCCAAATGTGAAGGCAAAAAGTGATCTATCCAATGATCCATCAGCATGAGAAGAAAGGTCAAACCAACAACAAATCGGAGGAGGATTTGTTCATGGGCGCATGTCGAATCCGAGTCGTTTCCAACCTCGCTCTGGCCGTACCGGCTCCGCCTCCGCCTCGCTCCAACAGCCGCCGCTGTCTGAAGGCCGCTGCTGCTACCCCGACTTGTCTCCACTTTACACCGCCTACGCCGCCAGCCTCAGCATAGAACCGCCGTCCGCCTTCACTCCAACCCGTCATCCCCACGTCCATCGATCCGCCGTCTCGCGCTTGAGCCACCGGACTCCGCCTCCATGGCTTTATGCCTTACTGCCGGAGCGAGCGCTGGGTCGTTCCACCGTGAACCGCCGCACCTCCATAGCCAGACCACGCCGAGCCGCCCGTCGCCACGTCTCTGCTCCCCCGGTGCGCTCCCTCCGAGTCGCCGGCTGCCGACCACCACTAAGATATGCAGCCGGGTCTTCGAGTGCCATTCTCCACCTCTATAAATCGCCGACCAAGATTTCTGCTGGGAGTCGCCAGGCCTTCTCCACCGCAGAGCCGACCTCGAGCCACCCCGCCGGTGCATCCTATCCAGGGAGTCGCCAAGCTCCTCCGTCCAATCATCACATCGCCGCCTCACTGCTGCTATTGATCGCCTCGCCGGTCGCGTCGGGTTCACAACCGCCACCTGCTAGTCGCCACCTTGCCGAGTCACGTTGGGCCTCGCCTTGATGTGGAGATCAATTAAATCCAAGAAACAAAGTGCTACGCACAGTGGAGCAGACGAAGATCCCAGTTGAGAGTGTACTGCCAGCAAGACCTCCAAGAAAGCTCTCACAAGGGACAAACTATCACATCAAAAATCAGTACGCAGCAAAAACATACACTGAGACTCCCTCAAACCAGGTGCTATCTGTTCCATATATTTTATCAGCATGGGTTAAATTGTTTGAAAACGATTACTCTGGTTTGTGATATTTTTTCGCAGGATCAATATTCATTACAAAGGTGTGTGTAAGGGACGCGCACTTACATCACTTTTTACTAGCAATTATCCACACCGCGGCCGGCTCACCTGTCTGTGCCGGTTTACATACACTTGTCGGGACTGCACCCGTGATTGACTCACCGTCCGCACGGTTTACCGTGCCCGCAATTAACTTGCCCGATCGTATGGAGCATTACTATATCAGCTATCATTCACAAACATCAGGTGATATCCATCCAAATTTGATTTATTAGCACATGTTGTTTTTGTCAAAGAACAAGTCTATCTTTGTCTTGGTGTGCAATATTGTTTATGCAGGGCAATTATTTATGACAAAAAATGATATTATACCTCGAAGATGGAGGCACGCCAACATCTTTTGGCACGGGTGGTCGTCATTACTCGGCGAACTCCCGCGCCGGTTTACAACGCCGTGGCCGTCTCTCGCGGTCGCACCGGTTCACAGCGACACGGACAACTCGCCCGTCCACCCTCGCGGCCGGTTCACGCGTCCGCGCCGGTCTACAACATGGAGGACAATTTGCTCGTCCGCGCCGGTTTACAACACCGGGCCGGCTCATCTGCTTAGCTCCCGTGGCCGACTCACCTGTGAGTAATTTCAGCTTCACCCGGTGATCATCAACTTCCCGGTGATAATCTCTGACCTGACGCATCAGGTGAAATCCATCCAGTATATTTTTATATTATATATTGCTTTCTTTTAAAAAAAGAGGAGCCATTACTTTGTCTTGCAAGTTCTTCAATGTAGGACAAATTAAATCACAAAGCTCTGAAGCTCTCAATATCCGGTTTAACATCCGGTTCAAGAAGGATTTATCTCTTGCAAAAAGTTAAAGGGTGCCAAAGAGGACCTGCTGCCATGATGCGCGGTTCAAACATGGGTATCATGCCTTAATTGGCTTATCATATTCTTGATCACTTGGGGGCTTTGGTCATATCCGAACCATAGCTACACCTCTTGATCGGCGCAATGCCACAATATCACTTGGGGGCTTGGTCGCATCCGAACCATAGCAACGCCATTTGGTAGGCGAAAAGCCACAATATCATTTGGGGACTTGTGGTCACATCTGAACCATAGTCATGCCTCTTGATAGGTGAGAGCCACCAGATCACTTGGGGACTTGGTCACGTCTGAACCAGTCATGCCTCTTGATCGGCCTAAGGCCACAGAATCACTTGGAGGCTTGGTCGAACCCGAACCATTGCCATGCCACTTGATCGGCATAAATGCCACGATTTCATTTGGGGACCTGGCTAACTTGAACCATAGCTACACCTATCGGGAGCTTGGTCATGTCCGACCATGGTAACGCCATCTGATCAGCTCAAATAAGCCTCTTTTTGCAAATGGTTTTATCATTGCCTTTGCTTCAATATTTTCCTTGATAACCGTTTCTTTTATTTTTGTTGCGTTTTTAAACTGACAAAGTTTTAAACCGGCCCAAACTGTCAATTACAAATTGACGAAACACGGTCAAATCTTAATCCGAAGACTATCTGCCCAGTTTGATTTTCTGTTACCATCTTATTATAAAGTAAATCGGCGTTCATTAACCTGGCTTGGCTTTCAACTACAAGTTGTCAGTACACGATCAAGTTATAATCCGGAGACTGTCAGCCCGGTCTGGTTTGACTACGAGTCGCCAGTATTATATATGGATAATCCGGTGTCTATCACAACCCGGTACGGTTTTATCTTAAACCGGCACAATATGGAAGGAGTCATCAGTACTCAAAATTGGGGTTATCACCTTTACTACAAAAAGTTGGTAAAACCAACAATGTGATTCAATGTCACAGGTATGATATATTTCATATTTGATTATTCTTAAGTGCAACCTTGGTTATAAACCCGGGTTATATGTTGGGCATTATGACCCGTCCGGTGGTAAACCGCCAGGACACTTTAAACTTGTTGTATGCAGAAACAGGTTTGTTAAACCGGCCCGGTTTTGGACTATAAGTCGCCAGTATATATATTTGGATTGCGCCATTGGAATCATGCGCTTATAAATCATTGGGTTATATTATTCAAATAGCCAAACTTGGCTGAATTTTCATTATGATATTGAATGAATAAGGTTTTCACCGTATTATATTATCTTGAATAGCCAACATGGCTGGATTTTTATGGTTATTAATAACTGATATTATTAAGTTTTCAAAGTCGCTTTAGCGCAATGGCTATTATTTTATCAAAGGATATGATTTATTCTACAATGAAAGGAATAGTCCCGAGTCATTGCAGGCTTACAACCCGGCACTTGGGGGCTACAGTATTCAAATTGAGATTACATGCAAGTCTCATGTCGCTGCAAGCATGCACCATGACACTTGGGGGCTAATGCAAAGTCATTTTTTACTAGTCTTATTGAAGACCTGACTCATCATATTATAATGAGCTGGCCCTTGGGGGCTACCAATTGCTCCTGTCAACAATTCAAGGTACACAAGTTTTCATCCATAATATTGAAGAATCCATTGCTTAGTTGGTAAAGCACAAAGCTCTTAACCTTGTGGATGTGGGTTCAAGCCCTACGATGGAAACTACATTATAATATGTTATTTTCATTAAAGTATATATATCAAGTCCCGGTTCAGTATTATCTTACTAAGCCGGCCCTTGGGGGCTACACGTTTCTATTCAAAGTTTACAAGATTATATTTACAAAGTCCCTGCTCATTATTGCATAATGACCCGGCCCTTGGGGGCTACACTGGTTGAAGTTTTTATGAGCATCAAGCAATTACAAGTCCCAGGTTGCTGCAAGCATGACAACCCGGCACTTGGGGGCTACATATATGGAGTATTCAGTTTTGAGATGAACAAACTGGATTTCTTCAAGGTTGAAACATTTATTGGACCAAGTCTTAAGTGATCACTATGTTCTCCTCTTAAGACTTGGGGGCTACAGGTATTATGCATATAAAGGAGGAATATCTTCATTTTATCAGTTTTGAGCAAATCAGGAAGATCAATTACATGACCCGGTGTCGACAACAATTATGACCCGGCGCCATCAATATTTATAAACCGGCCATTTTGGTAATATTAAACCGGCAAGTTTTATATCTTCAAACTGGCTGGATATCAGACCAATGTCGGCAAATTGATTATGAAGCTGGTCTATTGACCCGGATTTCCCAGAAGGAGGAAATAACAAGGACTTAAGGATGATCAGGTACCGGTTTACAAAAATTCTTAACCCGGAGCATAACCTATCAAATTTGTTCTTGTGTTTATTTTGCAGCATAAGTTTACCATGAATAAATCCAAGCTAAACTTGGGGGCTAATGTCGGGGATATACCCCACGGCGTAAACCGGGCGGAAGTATAACCCGGCCGGACTAGGCGTTTCATTGGTAAACCGCCAGAGGATTGGCGGTTTACATGATTGGCGGTGTAAACCGGCCGGAAGTTAACCCGGACAGACTTGGCGGATTATCTGAAGACCCCGCTGACACTTGGCGAGTTACTGGCGACCCGCCTTGACCTGGCGGTTTACAAGCAACCCACCTGGTCATTATGAATAACTGGTGATCCGGCGTGCGGGACAGACAGATGACAAGGCCCAAGACCCAGAAGGCCGGTTCACGTTTAATGGTGGGCCGGTTTAAGAGGAAAGGCAGGAGGAATATTATCTTACAAGGAGCTAAGACCTGGACTTGTATCCAGTTTGTATTAGAGATAGACTAGTCCTAATCCTAATAGGACTCTACATGTAACCCGCCCCTCCAACATATATAAGGAGGGGCAGGGCTCCCCAAAAGGGACAAGATTCACAAGTTCCACAAGTTGGACAAGTTAGGTTTAGACAATAGCTCTCGAGATAGAGCACTCTTGTAACCGTGATCATCATCATCAATATCAATGAAGCAGGATGTAGGCTTTTACCTCCATCGTGAGGGGTCGAACCTGGGTAAAACCTCGCGTCTCTCGTCCCACTCAACCCCTCTCAAGCTACCACATAGATGCGTTGGCCTCACGACTAAGTCCTGACACTAAGGACATCTGCCGTGACAATTCCACGACAGATCCCCAATAGCCTGCCGGGTGTGCTTGCTGCTAGGCAAACCACCTTACCGCTCTTAACGCGGCCGCTCGAACTGTCGAGCTTGACTCGAGTCAGAACCGAGAGCATTGCCAATTGCGGAAGGCTACCCCACCACTCTCGACGCGGTCGCTTGAGCTGTTGAGCGGACTCGAAACAGAACAAGGGCGTTGCCAATTGCGGAAGGGCCCCTTTGCGTGCAGTTTTTACATACATAGGGCAGGACCTTCGAGGATAATAACCATATACATAAAAAGAAATTGCTTAAAGTTTCACACGACTTAGCTTTTCTGTCATTGCACGGGCATCCACCGCATCCGCAGATGGTGCTGCCAAGCTCGGTCGTCTTCTTCCTTGGAAGAACGGCCACGATGAAGCTGCTGCGCCGATCAGACTAGATTCTCACATCTACGCCCCCTACCTGGCGCACCAGAGATGTCGGTGGAAACGACACCTATGGGGTCACTGGGATCCCTTCTATGGTTGGCGGGCGCGGGGTTGTGCGAAGAGCGGGTCTGACAGGAAGCACACGGATCGTTTACCCAGGTTCGGGCCGCAAAGATGCGTAATACCCTAGTCCTTCTTTGGTGGATGTATTTGAGAGTGTTCTTGTGTTCTTGAGCTAGCTACGGGGTGCAACTTTGCCCAAAAGATCTGAATCCCCCTCCTGGTCGCCTCGGGCCTCCTTTTATAGGAAAAAGGGGTTGCCACAGTGGCACACAGGAGGTGGAAAGGTCTACAATGGATGAGTCTATCCTCTGGGACCGTCGGACAAACGCATTTAATGCACTGTCGACGTGCCCTCCTTGCTTTATCGGGGATGCCAGGGAAGCGCGAGGCTGCCTCGGCAAGGATCTTGCCGAGGGAGTCCACCTTGCCCTCTTGCTCTCCTGTGTTTGTGGTCTTAGCGTTGCCTTGGTTGCCTCGTGTTTTGGCTTCTCTCTAGCTTCCCTCCTCTGCCCTACTAAGTGTGGCCGTGGCGCGCGCCTCTGACTGCCCGTGCACAAGTAAAGGGGTCAAAAGAAGAGCCCCTACTTTCATACACCAACACATAGTTCATGGTCAAGTAACATGACCCCCAAAGCAGGATTACCATACCACTCTGGTGCGGATCGTACTCTGGTTGACCTACGAGGTACGGTAGTAACTTGATCTGAAGTTTCATAATCATCATCATTAGCTTCCTCACTAATTTGTGTTGGAACCATTGGAACCGATTTCTGTGATGAACCACTTTCCAATTCGGGAGAAGGTACAATTACCTCATCTACATCCTCCCACTCACTTCTTTCGAGAGAAACTCCTTCTCTAGAAAGGATCCATTCTTAGCAACAAATATCTTGCCTTCGGATCTGTGATAGAAGGTGTACCCAATAGTCTCCTTTGGGTATCCTATGAAGACACATTTCTCCAATTTGGGTTCGAGATTATCAGGTTGAAGCTTTTTCACATAAGCATCGCAGCTCCAAACTTTAAGAAACGACAGCTTAGGTTTCTTGCCAAACCACAGTTCATATGGTGTCGTCTCAACGGATTTAGATGGTGCCCTATTTAACGTGAATGCAGCCGTCTCTAAAGCATAACCCCAAAACAATAGCGGTAAATCAGTAAGAGACATCATAGATCACACCATATCGGATAAAGTACGGTTACGACGTTCAGACACACCATTACGCTGTGGTGTTCCAGGTGGCATGAGTTGTGAAAATACTCCACGTTGTTTCAAATGAAGACCAAACTCCTAACTCAAATATTCACCTCCACGATCAGATCATAGAAACTTTATTTTCTTGTTACGATGATTTTCCACTTCACTCTGAAATTCTTTGAACTTTTCAAATGTTTCAGACTTATGTTTCATTAAGTAGATACACCCATATCTGCTCAAATCATCTGGGAAGGTTAGAAAATAACAATACCCACCGCGGGCCTCAACACTCATTGGACCGCATACATCAGTATGTATTATTTCAAATAAGTCAGCTACTCGCTCCATTGTTCCGGAGAACGGAGTTTTAGTCATCTTGCCCATGAGGCATGGTTTGCAAGCATCAAGTGATCCATAATCAAGTGATTCCAAAAGTCCATCAGCATGGAGTTTCTTCATGCGCTTTACACCAATATGACCTAAACGGCAGTGCCACAAATAAGTTGCACTATCATTATTAACTTTTCATCTTTTGGCTTCAATTTTATGAATATGTGTATCATTACAATCGAGATTCAACAAAAATAGACCACTCATCAAGGGTCCATTACCATAAAAGATATTACTCATATAAATAGAACAACAATTATTCTCTGATTTAAATGAAACCGTCTCGCACTAAACAAGATCCAGGAGTAATGTTCATGCTCAACGCTGGCACCAAATAACAACTATTTAGGTCTAAAACTAATCCCGATGGTAGATGTAGAGGTAGTGTGCCGATTGCGATCACATCGACTTTGGAACCATTTCCAACGTGCATCGTTACCTCGTTCTTAGCCAATCTTCGTTTAATCCATAGCCCCTGTTTCGACTTGCAAATATGAGCAACAGAACCAGTATAAAATACCCAGGTGCTACTACAAGCATTAGTAAGGTACAAATCAATAACATGTATATCAAATATACCTTTCACTTTGCCATCCTTCTTATCCGCCAAATACTTGGGGCAGTTCTGCTTCCAGTGACCAGTCCCTTTGAAGTGGAAGCACTCAGTTTCAGGATTAGGTCCAGACTTGGGCTTCTCCCTGAGGGAGTCCTAGACTAAGGGGTCCTCGGGCATCCGGCCTGTTAGCCATGGGCCGGACTGATGGGCTATGAAGATACGAAGACCGAAGACTGCACCTGTGTCCATATAGGACTCTCCTTGGCATGGAAGGCAAGCTTGGCGATGGAATATGTAGATTCCTTTCTTTATAACCGACCTTGTGTAACCCTAGATCCTCCCGATGTCTATATAAACCAGAGGACTTAGTCCGGAGGAGGGACATTATCATAACCATACAAGCTAGGCCTCTAGGGTTTAGCCATTACGATCTCGTGGTAGATCAACTCTTGTAATACTCATATTCATCAAGATCAATCAAGCAGGACGTAGGGTATTACCTCCATAGAGAGGGCCCAAACCTGGGTAAAACATTGTGTCCCCTGTCTCATGTTACCATCGACCTTAGATGCACAATTCGGGACCCCCTACCCGAGATCCGCCGGTTTTGACACCGACATTGGTGCTTTCATTGAGAGTTCCACTATGCTGTCGCCAAAAGGTTTGATGGCCCCTTCAATCGATAATAATGACGCTGTCCAAGGAGAAATCTTCCTCCCCGGACAAAACTTTGTGCTTGGCGGCTTCGCAGAACGGGCCAATTCGTTTGGCCATCTGGAGCAGATCGAAAGCTACGCCCCTAGCCATCAGGTCAGATTCGGGAGCTTGAACTACGTTGCAGACATCCGTGGAGACTTGATCTTCACCGGATTCGAGACCGCGGCTACCACTCCTGGTCACCCCGAGAGACATGGCCTAAATCTGTCATCGGACTGCATCCAGGAGACAACTCCCTCAACCGCTCTGGCCTTAGATCCGAAGCAGACTGCGCCATCCAAGGACGGGAAGCTCAACCCCGCCACGGAGGCCACGGATTCCCCGGCGTTGGAGCCGCACATAGACTTGATCTCACATGATACCTGTGCCACCAGAACTCCAGACTTGTCTCCGACCGTAAGTTCCAAACCATGTGAGCCCGCGGACGCCGAACTTGATCGTTTATCGATCTTCGAATTCAGTGTCGCAGACATCTTCCAACACTCGCCTTTGGGCGACATGCTAAACTCATTAAAAAACCTGTCCTTGACGGAGGACTCACAGCCAAACTCTATCCGGTCCGAACTAGGGGCTGACGGTGGAGAATTTTGCTTCCCACCCGCCACCCACTTCATAGCCATGGTCGAGGATTTGACCGACACACTTGATTACGACTCCGAGGACATCGACGGTATAGACGATGATGCCGGAGAAGAAGAGGCCTAGAACCCGCGGTTCACTGGACGCTGGACGGCCACTTCCTCATATGATGTATACATGGTGGATGCACCAAAGGAGAACAGCGGCGATGACAAGGAAGATCCAGCTGAGGATAAACCTTCCGAAATACAATCCAAGCATCGGCGTCAGCGGCGCCGCTCTAAGTCACGCCGCAGTAAAGACAGCAACACCGGCACAGCAGAAGATAACACTCCAGAAGGTGCCGAAGACAACGAAGACCCCGTTGAAACAGCTAATGAACAAGATGAACAGGAAGATAGGCAGGTTATCCCTACACTACTAGGGAAAAGCCTATACACAGAATCTTACCAGTAGCGCTGTACAAAATCAAACGCTACTGCTACTTAGTAGCAGCGCGCATAAATAAACCGCGCTACTGCTATGACTTCTGCAGTAGCGCGTACTGGCGAAAAGCGCTGCTGCTATGTTTGAACTGGGCGCGCATGGCTAGCCCAACCTAGCAGTAGCGCGTATACTGGCCCAGCGCTACTGCTACTCTCCTTAGCTGTAGCGCGCTTACGTGTAAGGAGCTGCTGCTACCGGAAATAATATAAAGTGAAAAACAAGTACAAAAGTAAATGAAAATGGAAGAAATAGAAAAAGGATAAAGGAAAAAAATAAAATGTAAAGAAAAATAAAAGAAAAAAGGGGGAAAAGGAGAAAGGAATAGCAATAGCGGGTTTCAAGAAACGCGCTACCGTTACGTTTCACTTAAACAGCGGTTTCCCCCCCCCCCCGGCCACCACTTCTTCCCCAAATCCCTCGCCCTCGCCGCCGTCTCCCCAATTCGCCATCGCCCCACTTCGCCGCCATCTCCTGCCAGCGTGGACGCCCGCAACCTCACCGTCTCCCCCCGAGGTCGCCGTCATCCTCACCGCCGCCGCCCGAGACCGCCCTCGACGTCACCGTCGGCGCCCTCCACCTCATCGCCGCCCGAGCCCGCCCAGGACCGCCGTTGCCCGTGCCCGAGCCCGCCCTCTCCGCCCCTGCCTCCATCACCGAGCACCTCCCCGCCACCGTCTCTCCCCTCTCTGTAAGTCCCCCACCCCTCCCCCCACTCATCTCTCTCTGCATTCTAGAGAAAAAATTAGTAGAGCAAAAGTTTGTTTATAGCAAAAAATTTAGTTTAGAGCAAAGGATGTTAAGTAGTAGATGTTAGAGCAAAAATTAGTTTAGAGCAAAAAATTTGGTTTACAACAAAAGTTAGTTAGGGCAGTAGGGTTTAATTAGGGTAGATGCTGCTTGTATAGTATATAGTGATACTAGTAGATGTTAATTAGGTTAGGGCAATAGTGGTACTAGTAGATGTTAATTAGATGTTTTTCAATTAGGGCACTAGAGTTTTGCTAGGTTAATTAGGTTAGTAGTGCTGCTAGTAGTATTGGTACAGTAGGTTAATTAGGTGATGTTAAATGAATAACCTAAATGAATGAAATTAGTAGTTAACTAAATTTTTTTCCTTTCATCATTATAGAGCACTAAAGTTAACTGAATTTTGTTCTATTAGTAGTTAAATGAATTTTCTTCTACACTGTTTGCACATGTGGTTGCTCGTGTATATTTGGACACTTTTTGCAGGGAATGGTGCTTAGTGCCTATGTTTTGCCGGAATGTTGATTCATTTCTTTTCCGGCAAATTTCAGGTTCTCGATTTGTCCACTTTTTTAGCAAAGCTCATGCCGAAATTTTCTGTGAATTTCGGCATGACTTGTGCTACAAACTAGGACATATCGAGTGCCCGTGATTTGCCGCACCAGGAAGGAGTCAACATTCCTGCAAAACAATAGGCCTTTTTTATGTCATTATTCATTTTATTAGGTCTAGAATTAATTGACTAGATTTAATCATAGGAAACATGGCTAGCAACGATGAAGGACAGGGTTCTGGTAATTGTGACGATGCCTACCGGGCGGAAGACGAATTTTTTAGTCGCTGATGACGTCGCCATGGATGACGATGAGGACGACGATGGCGCTGCTGAACAGTATGTCTATACTGGCGCCTGTTGGGGAACGTTGCAGAAAACAAAAAAATTCCTACGGTTTCACCAAGATCCATCTATGAGTTCATCTAGCAACGAGTAATCGGATTGCATCTACATATCTTTGTAGATCACGCGCAGAAGCGTTCAAAGAACGGGGATGAGGAAGTCGTACTCGACGTGATCCAAATCACCGGAGATCCTAGCGCCGAACGGACGGCACCTCCGCGTTCAACACACGTACGGTCAGCGTGACGTCTCCTCCTTCTTGATCTAGCAAGGGGGAAGGAGAGGTTGAGGAAGATGGCTCCAGCAGCAGCACGATGGCGTGGTGGTGGTGGAGCAGCAGTACTCCGGTAGGGCTTCGCCAAGCTCTATGGAGGAGGAGGAGGTGTTGGAGAGGGAGAGGGAGGCACCAAAGGCGTGGGTGTGAAGCCCTTCCTCCCCCCCCCCCACTATATATAGGGGGCCTAGGGGGGGCGCCGGCCCTAGGAGATGCAATCTCCTAGGGGGGCGGCTGCCAAGGGGGTAGAGTGCCCCCCAAGGCAAGTGGGGAGCCCCCCCCCTCACCCTAGGGTTTCAACCCTAGGCGCAAGGGGTGGCCCTTGGGGGGCGCACCAGCCCACTATGGGCTGGTTCCCCTCCCCACTTCAGCCCATGGGGCCCTCCGGGATGGGTGGCCCCACCCGGTGGACCCCCGGGACCCATCCGGTGGTCCCGGTACAATACCGGTGACCCCCGAATCTTTCCCGATGGCCGAAACCTCACTTCCTATATATAATTCTTTACCTCCGGACTATTCCGGAACTCCTCGTGATGTCCGGGATCTCATCTGGGACTCCGAACAACTTTCGGGTTACTGCATATTCATATCTCTACAACCCTAGCGTCACCGAACCTTAAGTGTGTAGACCCTACGGGTTCGGGAGACATGTAGACATGACCGAGATGACTCTCCGGTCAATAACCAACAGCGGGATCTGGATACCCATGTTTGCTCCCACATGCTCCTCGATGATCTCATCAGATGAACCACGATGTCGAGGATTCAAGCAACCCCGTATACAATTCCCTTTGTCAATCGGTACGTTACTTGCCCGAGATTCGATCGTCGGTATCCCAATACCTCGTTCAATCTCATTACCGGCAAGTCACTTTACTCGTACCGTAATGCATGATCCCATGACCAGACACTTGGTCACTTTGAGCTCATTATGATGATGCATTACCGAGTGGGCCCAGAGATACCTCTCCGTCATACGGAGTGACAAATCCCAGTCTTGATCCGTGTCAACCCAACAAATACTTTCGGAGATACCCGTAGTATACCTTTATAGTCACCCAGTTACGTTGTGACGTTTGGTACACCCAAAGCACTCCTACGGTATCCAGGAGTTACACGATCTCATGGTCTAAGGAAAAGATACTTGGCATTAGAAAAACTCTAGCAAACGAACTATACGATCTTGTGCTATGTTTAGGATTGGGTCTTGTCCATCACATCATTCTCCTAATGATGTGATCTCGTTATCAGTGACATCCAATGTCCATAGTCAGGAAACCATGACTATCTGTTGATCAACGAGCTAGTCAACTAGAGGCTTACTAGGGACATGTTGGTGTCTATGTATTCACACATGTATTACGATTTCCGGATAACACAATTATAGCATCAATAAAAGACAATTATCATGAACAAGGAAATATAATAATAATCCTTTTATTATTGCCTCTAGGGCATATTTCCAACAGTCTCCCACTTGCACTAGTCAATAATCTAGTTACATTGTGATGAATCGAACACCCATAGAGTTCTGGTGTTGATCATGTTTTGCCCTAGGGAGAGGTTTAGTCAACGGATCTGCGACATTCAGATCTGTATGTACTTTACAAATTTCTATGTCTCCATCTTGAACATTTTCACGGATGGAGTTGAAGCGACGCTTGATGTGCCTAGTCTTCTTGTGAAACCTGGGCTCCTTGGCAAGTGCAATAGCTCCAGTGTTGTCACAGAAGAGCTTGATCGGCCCCGACGCATTGGGTATGACTCCTAGGTCGGTGATGAACTCCTTCACCCATATTGCTTCATGCGCTGCCTCCGAGGCCGCCATGTACTCCGCTTCACATGTAGATCCCGCCACGACGCTCTGCTTGCAACTGCACCAGCTTACTGCCCCACCATTCAAAATATACACGTATCTGGTTTGTGACTTAGAGTCATCCAGATCTGTGTCGAAGCTAGCATCGACGTAACCCTTTACGACGAGCTCTTTGTCACCTCCATAAACGAGAAACATTTCCTTAGTCATTTTCAGGTACTTCGGGATATTCCTGACTGCTGTCCAGTGTTCCTTGCCGGGATTACTTTGGTACTTACCTACCAAACTTACGGCAAGGTTTACATCAGGTCTGGTACACAGCATGGCATACATAATAGAACCTATGGCTGAGGCATAGGGGATGACACTCATCTCTTCTATATCTTCTGCCGTGGTCGGACATTGGGCTGAGCTCAATTTCACACCTTGCAACACAGGCAAGAACCCCTTCTTAGACTGATCCATATTGAACTTCTTCAATATCTTATCAAGGTGTGTGCTTTGTGAAAGACCTATGAGGCGTCTTGATCTATCTCTATAGATCTTGATGCCTAATATATAAGCAACTTCTCCAAGGTCCTTCATTGAAAAACTCTTATTCAAGTAGGCCTTAATGCTGTCCAAAAGCTCTATATCATTTCCCATCAAAAGTATGTCATCTACATATAATATGAGAAATGCTACAGAGCTCCCACTCACTTTCTTGTAAATGCAGGCTTCTCCATAAGTCTGCATAAACCCAAATGCTTTGATCATCTCATCAAAGCGAATGTTCCAACTCCGAGATGCTTGCACCAGCCCATAAATCGAGCGTTGGAGCTTGCACACCTTGTCAGCATTCTTAGGATCGACAAAACCTTCCGGCTGCATCATATACAATTCTTCCTTAAGGAAACCATTAAGGAATGCCGTTTTGACGTCCATTTGCCATATCTCATAATCATAGAATGCGGCAATTGCTAATATGATTCGGATGGACTTCAGCTTCGCTACTGGTGAGAAAGTCTCATCGTAGTCAACCCCTTGAACTTGTCGATAACCCTTAGCAACAAGCCGAGCTTTATAGATGGTCACATTACCATCCGCGTCTGTCTTCTTCTTAAAGATCCATTTATTTTCTATGGCTCGCCGCTCAACGGGCAAGTCAGTCAAAGTCCATACTTCGTTTTCATACATGGATCATATCTCAGATTTCATGGCTTCCAGCCATTTGTCGGAATCCGGGCCCGCCATTGCTTCTTCATAGTTCGAAGGTTCACCGTTGTCTAACAACATGATTTCCAAGACAGGGTTGCCGTACCATTCTTGTGCGGAACATGTCCTTGTGGACCTTCGAATTTCAGTAGGAGCTTGATCAGAAGTATCTTGATCATCATCATTAACCTTCTCTCTAATTGGTGCAGGCACCACAGGAACATTTTCCTGAGTTGCGCCACTTTCCGGTTCAAGAGGTAATACTTCATCAAGTTCTACTTTCCTCCCACTTACTTCTTTCGAGAGAAACTCCTTCTCTAGAAAGGATCCATTCTTGGCAACAAAGATCTTGCCTTCGGATCTGAGGTAGAAGGTATACCCAATAGTTTCTTTAGGGTATCCTATGAAGACGCATTTTTCCGACTTGGATTCGAGCTTTTCAGGTTGAAGTTTCTTGACATAAGCATCGCATCCCCAAACTTTTAGAAACGACAGCTTAGGTTTCTTCCCAAACCATAATTCATACGGTGTCGTCTCAACGGATTTCGACGGAGCCCTATTTAAAGTGAATGCGGCAGTCTCTAAAGCATAGCCCCAAAATGATAGCGGTAAATCGGTAAGAGACATCATAGATCGCACCATATCTAATAGAGTGCGATTACGACGTTCGGACACACCATTACGCTGAGGTGTTCCAGGCGGCGTGAGTTGTGAAACTATTCCACATTTTCTTAAGTGTGTGCCAAATTCGTGACTCAAGTATTCTCCTCCACGATCTGATCGCAGGAACTTGATTTTCCTGTCACGTTGATTCTCAGCCTCACTCTGAAATTCCTTGAACCTTTCAAAGGTCTCAGACTTGTGTTTCATTAAGTAGACATACCCATATCTACTCAAGTCATCAGTGAGGGTGAGAACATAACGATAACCACCGCGAGCCTCAACACTCATTGGACCGCACACATCAGTATGTATGATTTCCAATAAGTTGGTTGCTCGCTCCATTGTTCCTGAGAACGGAGTCTTTGTCATTTTACCCATGAGGCATGGTTCACATGTGTCAAATGATTCGTAATCAAGAGACTCTAAAAGTCCATCCGCATGGAGCTTCTTCATGCGTTTGACACCTATGTGACCAAGGCGGCAGTGCCACAAGTATGTGGGACTATCATTATTAACCTTACATCTTTTGGTACTCACACTATGAATATGTGTAGCATTACGCTTGAGATTCATTAAGAATAAACCATTCACCATCGGAGCATGACCATAAAACATATCTCTCATATAAATAGAACAACCATTATTCTCGGATTTAAATGAGTAGCCATCTCGAATTAAACGAGATCCTGATACAATGTTCATGCTCAAAGCTGGCACTAAATAACAATTGTTGAGGTTTAAAACTAATCCCGTAGGTAAATGTAGAGGTAGCGTGCCGACGGCGATCACATTGACCTTGGAACCATTCCCGACGCGCATCGTCACCTCGTCCTTCGCCAGTCTCCGCTTATTCCGCAGCTCCTGTTTTGAGTTACAAATGTGAGCAACCGCACCAGTATCAAATACCCAGGAGCTACTGCGAATACTGGTAAGGTACACATCAATTACATGTATATCACATATACCTTTCGTTTTGCCGGCCTTCTTGTCCGCTAAGTATTTGGGGCAGTTCCGCTTCCAGTGACCACTTTCCTTGCAATAAAAGCACTCAGTCTCGGGCTTGGGTCCATTCTTTGGCTTCTTCCCGGCAGCTTGCTTGCCGGGCGCGGCAACTCCCTTTCCATCCTTCTTGAAGTTCTTCTTACCCTTGCCTTTCTTGAACTTAGTGGTTTTATTCACCATCAACACTTGATGTTCCTTTTTGACTTCTACCTCTGCTGATTTCAGCATTGCAAATACTTCAGGAATGGTCTTCTCCATCCCCTGCATATTGAAGTTCATCACAAAGCTCTTGTAGCTCGGTGGAAGCGACTGAAGGATTCTGTCAATGACTGCGTCATCCGGGAGATTAACTCCCAGCTGAGTCAAGTGGTTATGTAACCCAGACATAGTGAGTATGTGCTCACTGACAGAACTATTTTCCTCCATCTTACATCTAAAGAACTTGTCGGAGACTTCATATCTCTCGACCCGGGCATGAGCTTGAAAAACCATTTTCAGCTCTTCGAACATCTCATATGCTCCGTGTCTCTCAAAACGCTTTTGGAGCCCCGGTTCTAAGCTGTAAAGCATGCCGCACTGAACGAGGGAGTAATCATCGGTACGTGTCTGCCAAGCGTTCATAACGTCTTGTTCTGCAGGGAGAGCAGGTGCGTCACCTAGCGGTGCTTGTAGGACATAATCTTTCTTGGCAGCTATGAGGATGATCCTCAGGTTCCGGACCCAGTCCGTATAGTTGCTGCCATCGTCTTTCAGCTTGGTTTTCTCTAGGAACGCGTTGAAGTTGAGGACAATGTTGGCCATTTGATCTACAATACATGTTGTAAAGATCTTAGACTAAGTTCTTGATAATTAAGTTCATCTAAATCAAATTATTCAATGAACTCCCACTCAGATAGACATCCCTCCAGTCATCTAAGTATAACATGATCCGAGTTAACTAGGCCGTGTCCGATCATCACGTGAGACGGACTAGCCAACATCGGTGAACATTTTCATGTTGATCGTATCTTCTATACGACTCATGCTCGACCTTTCGGTCTTCTGTGTTCCGAGGCCATGTCTGTACATGCTAGGCTCGTCAAGTCAACCTAAGTGTTTGCATGTGTAAATCTGTCTTACACCCGTTGTATGTGAATGTCGGAATCTAACACACCCGATCATCATGTGGTGCTTTGAAACAACGAACTGTCACAACAGTGCACAGTTAGGGGGGACACTTTCTTGAAATTATTATGAGGGATCATCTTATTTACTACCATCGTTCTAAGTAAACAAGATGCAAAAACATGATAAACATCACATGCAATCAAATAATAATAGTGACATGATATGGCCAATATCACATAGCTCCTTTGATCTCCATCTTGGGGCTCCATGATCATCTTGTCACCGGCTTGACACCATGATCTCCATCATCATGATCTCCATCATCGTGTCTCCATGAAGTTGCTCGCCAACTATTACTTCTACTACTATGGCTAACACGTTTAGCAATAAAGTAAAGTAATTTACATGGCGTTTCTCAATGACACGCATGTCATACAAAAAATAAAGACAACTCCTATGGCTCCTGCCGGTTGTCATACTCATCGACATGCAAGTCGTGATTCCTATTACAATAGCATGAACATCTCATACATCACATATATATCATTCATCATTCATCACAACTTTGGCCATATCACATCACAAGACACTTGCTGCAAAAACAAGTTAGACGTCCTCTAATTGTTGTTGCAAGTTTTACGTGGCTGCAAGAGGGTTCTAGCAAGAACGTTTTCTTACCTACGTTAAAGCCACAACGTGATTTGTCAACTTCTATTTACCCTTCATAAGGACCCTTTTCATCAAATCCGCTCCAACTAAAGTGGGAGAGACAGACACCCGCAAGCCACCTTATGCAACTAGTGCATGTCAGTCGGTGGAACCGATCTCACGTAAGCGTACGTGTAAGGTTGGTCCGGGCCGCTTCATCCCACAATACCGTGAAAGCAAAATAAGACTAGTAGCGGCTAGAAGGTTGACAACATCTACACCCACAACAAATTGTGTTCTACTCGTGCAAAGAGAACTACGCATAGACCTAGCTCATGATGCCACTGTTGGGGAATGTTGAAGAAAACAAAAAATTTCCTACGGTTTCACCAAGATCCATCTATGAGTTCATCTAGCAACGAGTAATCGGATTGCATCTACATATCTTTGTAGATCACGCGCGGAAGCGTTCAAAGAACGGGGATGAGGAAGTCGTACTCGACGTGATCCAAATCACCGGAGATCCTAGCGCCGAACGGACGGCACCTCCGCGTTCAACACACGTACGGTCAGCGTGACGTCTCCTCCTTCTTGATCTAGCAAGGGGGAAGGAGAGGTTGAGGAAGATGGCTCCAGCAGCAGCACGATGGCGTGGTGGTGGTGGAGCAGCAGTACTCCGGTAGGGCTTCGCCAAGCTCTATGGAGGAGGAGGAGGTGTTGGAGAGGGAGAGGGAGGCACCAAAGGCGTGGGTGTGAAGCCCTTCCTCCCCCCACTATATATAGGGGGCCTAGGGGGGCGCCGGCCCTAGGAGATGCAATCTCCTAGGGGGCGGCGGCCAAGGGGGTGGAGTGCCCCCCAAGGCAAGTGGGGAGCCCCCCCCACCCTAGGGTTTCAACCCTAGGCGCAAGGGGTGGGCCTTGGGGGGCGCACCAGCCCACTATGGGCTGGTTCCCCTCCCCACTTCAGCCCATGGGGCCCTCCGGGATGGGTGGCCCCACCCGGTGGACCCCCGGGACCCATCCGGTGGTCCCGGTACAATACCGGTGACCCCCGAATCTTTCCCGATGGCCGAAACTCACTTCCTATATATAATTCTTACCTCCGGACCATTCCGGAACTCCTCGTGACGTCCGGGATCTCATCCGGGACTCCGAACAACTTTCGGGTTACTGCATATTCATATCTCTACAACCCTAGCGTCACCGAACCTTAAGTGTGTAGACCCTACGGGTTCGGGAGACATGTAGACATGACCGAGATGACTCTCCGGTCAATAACCAACAGCGGGATCTGGATACCCATGTTTGCTCCCACATGCTCCTCGATGATCTCATCGGATGAACCACGATGTCGAGGATTCAAGCAACCCCGTATACAATTCCCTTTGTCAATCGGTACGTTACTTGCCCGAGATTCGATCGTCGGTATCCCAATACCTCGTTCAATCTCGTTATCAGCAAGTCACTTTACTCATACCGTAATGCATGATCCCGTGACCAGACACTTGGTCACTTTGAGCTCATTATGATGATGCATTACCGAGTGGGCCCAGAGATACCTCTCCGTCATACGGAGTGACAAATCCCAGTCTTGATCCGTGTCAACCCAATAGATACTTTCGGAGATACCCGTAGTATACCTTTATAGTCACCCAGTTACGTTGTGACGTTTGGTACACCCAAAGCACTCCTACGGTATCCGGGAGTTACACGATCTCATGGTCTAAGGAAAAGATACTTGACATTAGAAAAACTCTAGCAAACGAACTATACGATCTTGTGCTATGTTTAGGATTGGGTCTTGTCCATCACATCATTCTCCTAATGATGTGATCTCGTTATCAATGACATCCAATGTCCATAGTTAGGAAACCATGACTATCTGTTGATCAACGAGCTAGTCAACTAGAGGCTTACTAGGGACATGTTGGTGTCTATGTATTCACACATGTATTACGATTTTCGGATAACACAATTATAGCATGAATAAAAGACAATTATCATGAACAAGGAAATATAATAATAATCCTTTTATTATTGCCTCTAGGGCATATTTCCAACAGCGCCTCCTCAGGGTTTGAGCGTCATGAGTCGGTGCCTGAATTGCCATCTCAACATATTATGGACGACCTTCCGGTAGTAAAGAAGTTTAGGAAGAGAGCGAGGAAAGGGAAAAAAGTTGTTTCTATGATCCAGCCGCCTCAGCAGCCTCGGCTTCAGGACCGTATAGATATCCCCAGTGCGGATAAATGGCATATCCCCGGTCAACCAATCCTACCTGCAACAGCGCTACGGGCCAGATTCGGCGATCTAAAGAGACTTCATGACGATGTGCTGCGGGTAGAGAAAGACCTCATCGCCTCGAAAGATCCAGGATACCCACTCTACGTGGTTAACGTTCCGCGGCAAATGTCGTACGTCGACAGCTTCCCCACGGATAAGTTCTTCCTCCGATTTGATTACATATTCGACATGTTTCACGTGAAGAAGCTGGATTTTACGTTTGTCCGCCTTTATGCCTTACACATGAACTACATCATCGGGGTTGAGCAGATATCTCATATCTGTGTTGCTGACCCGTACTACAGGAACGAGGGCTTCTTGGGAGTCTGCGCAAATCACCATGAATACGCGAGGGATTACATCGTCAATTTCATGCTCGCCAATAAGGACAAGGAGGCGATTCTCGTGCCTTATCATCCCGTGTAAGTCATCCGCGCTGCTATCCTTCCTTCGATTTCAATCATTCATTTGCACGATGGAGGCTAATTAATTTGAGGACTTATTTTGCGCAGCGGCGGGCGCGCCGTCCTCATCATCCTCTACCCCCGATTCTCCCACGCTCTTTACTTGGACTCGTCGAAGAACATTCACAAAAAGGATTACACCCACATCAAGGATGTTCTCGACGGTGCTATGTTTTACTACCAAGCAAGGGGTGGAGAGGTCAGGGACAAGAAGAGAAGGGGCGGCAGGGTCGCCTTCGGCCATAAGACCGACTTCTGCTGCATCCAACAACCGAAAGATTCTCTTAATGATGGATTCTATGTCCTACACCACATGCTGGAGTACAGACGGGATCACCAGAACCTTCGCATGTCACCTAGATCCGGCGATGCCCATATTCTGCAATGGGCAAAGGACATAGGAGATATCGAGGATCATTGACTTCGAGCTGAGTTCTATAACATCCAGCGCGAACTTGCCCAAATCATCATGAAGGAGGTCGTCGGAAAAACAGGGATGTTCTACAGAGAAGGACAAATGTCGCGGGAAGACGTCCGAACATGGATAGCCTCTCAGCGTCTCGACCTGAAGCCTTTCACTAGGCTCAGGGACTACCTCCCTGACTTGGATGGATGGAACGACATGTTGGAGTGATTGTCGATATATGACAATGTGTCTGTTTAGTTCATACTTTCTGTATGACAAAACTTTGAGTTATGCACGGTGAAACTTTATTTGTGATGTAATTAAACCGTCCTCCTCCTCGACTAGCGAAAATCACTCTAGTTAGGGCATTTTGTGGTACGATGAACTTTGTTATTTATGCTTATGATATGTTGTTTTTATTTTTGCCAAGTCTGTCTCTTTCTGTTGCTCAACTATATATGTTGCATATCATCGACTCATGTGATGATGCAGGTGCATAGATCATAGATGGCGAAGAAGTGCTATGCCAGGAGTATATATACGATAAGTGGCCGGAGTGTCAGGCCCTTCCGGTTTCCGAGCGACAGGCAGTAGTTAGTTTAGAGGTTCACGCTAATGCGAAAGAGGGATACGAACTCATGTTCTCAAAGTAATAGCTCTTCTCGCGTATATCATTGTTTAGATGGATGACGATGTATTTGCATATCATTTGAGACTTGTATCGGTATTTTCGAGATGATGACGAGAGACCACTTTGTGTTGGATGATGATTATGATGATGACATGATTTGACGAGACTAATTGTATGTATATGCTATGATTACATTTGTATGTGTATGATATGCTAAAGATTATTGTATAAAGCCTATTCAAATACAAAACAAATATGCAGGAAAAAAACTAATAAATAAACTAGTAGTAGCGAGGGGGGAAATTTAGCAGTAGCGCCGCATTGTCAGTAGCGCGTCCCAGCAAACAGCGTTCCAGATAATATCAGTAGCGTTCCCAAAGAGCGCTACAGCTATTCATGTATACCAGTAGCGTGGGACAACCGGCGCTACTGCTATACGTTAGCTGTAGCGCCTTATTAGTAGCGCCGGTGCCCGCGCTACTGAGAGGCCCAAAACCCTCGCTGCTGGTAGGCTTTTCCCTAGTAGTGCTGGTAAACAGGCCACGCACGAAGATTCAGAGGACGAAAGTTATCTTCCGCTCTCCGAGGATGAGGTGATCCTCGGCACCGACGATTTCATCGTGCCTGAGGAACCTCTTGAGCAGGAGTGCTTCAAGCGCCAGCTAATAGCCACTGCAAGGAGCCTGAAAAAGAAGCAGCAGCAGCTTCAAGCTGACCAAGATCTGCTCAATGATAAATGGACCGATGTCCTAGCAGCTGAAGAATACGGCCTCAAGCACCCAACCAAAAGCTACCCAAAGCACAAATTGCTACCTCAGTTTGACGAGGAGGCACCGGAATACATACCACCATTGTACAATGCGGCTGACCAACCACGTGGACAAAACGGCAACTCACGCCAAACACCAGCCCGCCCCGCCTCATCACACAGGTAGAGGTAAATTAGCCCACGGCCATACATATGACCTCCGGCAAAACCTGAACAATAAAGCAGGACATACCATATCAATCTACGGATCGCGAGGATGTGCCTCGACACGCGATGACGGCCACCTATTCGGACGTGACAAATTTAGTCATGCGCGGGCTGAAAACCGTAGACGGACTCCATCAGAGCTACGTCGTGATACGGCCCGATATAGAGGCACCGCACACCCTCATTGCTTCACTGATGAGGTCATGGATCATGAATTCCTAGAAGGGTTCAAACCCATGAATATAGAATCATACGATGGAACCACGGACCCCGTGGTATGGATCGAAGACTTCATTCTCCACATTCATATGGCCCGCGACGATGACCTCGACGCCATCAAATACCTCCCTTTAAAACTCAATGGGCCATCTCGGCACTAGTTAAACAGCTTGCCTGAAAATTCTATCGGCAGCTGGGAGGACTTGGAAGAAGCCTTCCTCGACAACTTCCAAGGTACATATGTCCGGCCACCAGACGCAGATGACTTAAGCCACATAGTTCAACAACCTGGAGAGTCCGCCAGGAAATTATGGACTAGGTTCCTAACTAAAAAGAACCAAATCGTTGATTGTTCGGATGCCGAAGCCCCAGCAGCCTTCAAACACAGCATCCGCGACGAATGGCTCCCTCGCCACCTCGGCCAAGAAAAGCCAAAGTCCATGGCGGCCCTCACGGCACTCATGACCTGCTTTTGTGAGGGAAAGGATAGTTGGTTGGCCCGTAGAAAAAACAATGCAAGCGATGCCGGCACCCCTGAAGTTAAAAATAACAAAGACAAGTCTCGACGCAACAGATACAAGCGTCGAAACAACAATGATAACACCGAGGATACGGCGGTCAATGCCGGATTCAGCGGCTCTAAGTTCGGTCAGCGGAAGAAGTCGTCCCAAAAGAACAATTCAGGCCCATCTAGATTGGACCGCATACTTGATCGTCCGTGCCAGATTCATGGCACCCCGGACAAACCACCCAATCATACAAATAGAGATTGCTGGGTTTTTAAACAGGCCGGCAAATTAAATGCTGAGAACAGGGAAAAGGGATCGCAAAGCGAGGACGATGACGAAGAGCCCCGGCAACCGAACACAAGGGGATAGAAGAAGTTTCCCCCTCAGGTCAAAATGGTGAACATGATATACGCTACCCACATCCCCAAGAGGGAGCGCAAGCGTGCGCTCGGGGACGTCTACGCGATAGAACCAGTCGCCCCAAAATTTAATCCATGGTCATCAGGCCCGATCACTTTTGATCATTGGGATCATCTGACCGTATCCATCACGGTGGCTCAGTCGCACTGGTCCTAGACCCAATAATTGATGGGTTCCACCTGACTCGCGTCCTTATGGACGGAGGTAGCAGCCTCAATCTGCTGTATCAAGATACAGTGCGAAAACTGGGCATTAACCCATCACGGATGAAGCCCACTAGGACTACCTTCAAAGGAGTCATACCAGGTGTAGAGGCCCGCTGTATGGGCTCAATCACACTAGAGGTTGTCTTCGGATCTCCGGACAACTTTCGAAGCGAGGATTTAATCTTCGATATCGTCCCACTCTGCAGCGGCTATCACGCACTGCTCAGACGAACTGCATTTGCTCGATTCAACGCAGTACCACACTATGCTTATCTCAAGCTCAAGATGCCCGGTCCACGTGGCGTCATAACGGTCAAGCGAAATACGGAATGCTCCCTCCGTACAAAAGAGCACACAGCTGCCTTACCAACAGAAGTACAAAGCGGCCTTCTCAAGCAGAACCTTAATTCGGCTGCCGAGCCCACGGACATTGTTAAGAGGGTCCGAACTACTCTACAATAGGAGAGCTCGGCTCATCAGGAGCTCGACTAGCAATCCGACCTCCATCTGAGTCCTGATCAAGTGGTGGCATTTGTGCCACGCATACATAACTACGCACTCAAAATCCCATGGGCATCGACGGAGGCATAGCTAGCTTATGGTCCAAAGTACGGCTCAACCGACATCGGATACACACATACTTTCACTTTTACTTGTTTCCTTTTCAGGTTTCAATCCCACAGGCCCCATCTGGTGGACTGGTCATCGGTCCTCTTGAAGGATAAACACACCAAGACGGCGAGAAACGTAGACATATGAGGGACTTTTTAGGTGATTCCGTTAACAATAACTCTACCTGTTTTCAGGACCCACATGCAGCTCTCCCTTGGTTTCGGCATGTCAAATAGCATGTTGCTTATCGCACTACCTATATCAATGCGCCTTGACGTACTAATTAAATTACAGTGAGAACAGTTTGTGACTGAAGCTTTAGGACCCCAACTTTTTACCTTCGCACCTTTTCTGTTTTCTTTATCTTTTTTCTCTCAGCTTCCCTGTGGATAACCCTATCAGGTAGCACCCGTACACTTTGGTATGTCTAATGTTTGCCAGGGGCTTCATAGCATCCCACATTGTGGCAACAAAAGTCCGAACACTTTTTATAAGTATAGTTTGGCACCCCGAATTTAGCATTATATGCATTGGCTCCGAATCATGTCTTTGGTCAATAGTTGGGTTGCCCGGCTCCTGCGCGCTACCTTACGTTCGGCTATATCGGCTAAGTTAGTAAAGGGAGAACTACTGCGATTGTGTCTTGGTTTATCCAAAGGAGCACCTCAGTAGAGAAAGCCGAAAACTAACTGTCATGATGCAGCGAGAGCCGGTCAGCTGTTCGGAGGTTACAAATCGTTGGAGATTTCTTCCACATTACGCGAATTATTGGTACTTCCCGATCAGACGCTTATTCCACTCTAGTTCAGATACTAGGGGCTTTGCCCATGTTTTTATTATCGAACTTCTATGGCTAAGTGAGGGCGTTACAGCCGCATAGTCTGGTTGCCTGGTTCGTTGCGCTAAACAACTCCTTCAAGGACCATCTAATTGGATCAAGATTGTTTAGATTCCATCCCGAACACCCTTGTACTACCTACGTGGGGGCAGAAGCCGACGACTGGTTAACCCTCAGATTTCATACAACACGGCCGCACAGGAAGTAAAAATTTAAAAACATAACCAGCATTATATTGCACAATCACTTTGTTTTATCATACAAGGTTGAGGGAGCTCGAATACATTCATTCAAAGATAGTGTCTTTCGCACAATGATCCGCAATAATGTGGGACCCCTCCAAGACATCGCCGAAGTATCACTCGGGTGTGCGGTGCTCCTTGCCCTCCGGCGGCCCCTCGGTCGCTAATTTGACAGTGTCCAGCTTCGCCCACCAGACCTTGCAATAGGAGAAGGCCAGACGTGCGCCCTCGATGCAGACGGACCGCTTGACGACGTCCAGACGAGGACGGGCATCCACCAGTCGCTTCACAAAGTCGAAGTAACTGCCGGGTATAGCTTCGGTTGGCCACAACCGGATTATTAAATCCTTCATGGCCAGTTCGGCCACCCTATGCAGCTCGACCAGCTATTTTAGCTGATCACTGAAGGGCACCGGATGTTCTGGCACGAGATGTTGCGACCAGAACAGCTTCTCCGTGGAGCTCCCTTCTTTGGCTCAGAAGGACTCTGTGGCGTCAGCCACACTGCGTGGCATATCAGTAAAAGCCCCTGGAGAACTCCGATTCCAGGTTAGTAAACAATATTTCATCTTCACATTCTTGCTTTGCATATTGAATGCCTTACCCGCCGCGATCTTCCTGGCCTCCTGGATCTCCTGGAGGGCGCCCTGGGCCTCATTCTGGGATGCCTCCGCACTCTGACGAGCCTTGGCGAATTCGTCTCTTGAACCGACGCATCGCGCTCCAAGGCCTCGCACTTCTTCACCACGTCCTCGAGCTCCTGTTGGACCTTATTGACCCGGGCCTTGAGCTTCTTCCGAGCGGCCTGCTCCTTGACAGCCTTCCCTTAGGCTTCGACCACGGCCTTTTTTAGGGCCTCGACCTCGGTCGTCGCCTCTGTACACATCATGGCATTTCGGTCATTGCATATCATTTTCCTTTTTTCGAATACATAACAGGTTATTACTTACCTTGTTTTTCCTGGAGCTGCCTCTTCACCTGGCCTAGCTCCTCCTCGGCCTCCGCCAGTTTCTGCTTTAGTCCGGAGACTTCGGCAGTATGCGAGGCCGCGGCCAACAGCAACACCTGTGCATACATTTCAGACAAATTTAGTTAGTTTCCTGCAATAGGAGATTGATCCTCTGTCCGGTTTTTTCTTTCCGAACACTGGACAGTGTCTCAGGGGCTACTGTCTATATTGGGATTTTCTCCTTTTTGCGCCACTTACTCAAAACTTGTCAACAGGCTGCTGCAGGCTTCGGTTAGTCCGCTCTTGGCGGACTGAACCCTTTCAATTACTATGCCCATAAGGACACGGTGCTCATCCACAATGGAAGCGCCTCGCAGCGCTTCCAGCAGATTATCCGGTGCCCCTGGTTGGACAGGGGTCACCGGGGGAACATGCATCCCCCTTCTTTTGAAGGAGGTTGTGTGCCGGATTCCGGAGCCGCATCGGACTCCGGAATCGAGTCCGGCTGAGCGCCGAACTGAATACGGCCCTCCCCACCAGTCTCCATGGGGATTGGCTCCCCCTGGCATCCGGCGATGGGGGTTTCGCCTTCTGGCGCCTCCTGAGCCTCTCCCCCACCTGGAACAGTCCTTCGGGACAGCACCTCCGCATCGTCCTTGGCCTTGGGGGAGTGAGCGGCTGGCGGTGAATCGCTGGCCATCGCCTTTGAGTCCAGTGAACCTCGTGATGAGGATCGCTGGGAGCTGTCGTGGGTTGGACTTCAATAGCATAACTAATTATATCAATACAACAAAGAGGAAATACTTGGTTTATGGGTGGATATGGGTTTTAGCAGTTACGATGCGGCCCGAGGCTTAGTGCGGGGGCGTCTCTCCAGACTGCTATCGACGTCCCACGCGGTGTTATCCGCAAGGGAGCTCTTCCCTTTCTTGTACGTCTCCGCCTCCAGATTCGCCGAAGCCGCCCTCTTTCTTCCTCCCCTCATCAGGGGAGGGTTGTTCTCCTCCTCCTCTTCATCGTGTCATCTTCGACGGCGGAGGAGCGGGTCTTATCTTTGGATGTCGCGTCTGAAGCGCCCTTGCGGCGGGGGCCACTACGGACCCCCTTGGCCTTCCCTGTGGCCTTCTTCTCCGGCGCCTTATAGGGCACCGGCACCAGCATCTTCGCTAAAAGCGGGATGACTGGTTCTTCAGCCAGCGGAGCCAGACATTGGGTCCGCTTCGCCCTCTCCATCCAACCCTGAAGAATCAATGATGATAAAGGCTTAGACATCATCCTTGAAACAAGAAAGTAAGGGATGCAGTAAGAATAATATACCTCGTTGGCAAGGTGGTTGATGTCATGCCCGCGGTCCGAATCTGTGGCCAGCGGTGTTTCGTTGCCCTTAAAAAGCAACCTCCAGGCATCTTCGTGAGTGGTTTCGAAGAGCCTCTTCAGGGTATGGTGCTTCTTCGGATTGAACTCCCATAGAGGGCGGCTTCGGCATTGGCATGGAAGAATCTGGCGAACTAGCATCACCTGGATTATATCGACGAGTTTGATATCTTTATCCACCATGCTTTGAATGCGCGTTTGTAGCGTTGTCAGCTCGTCTGGCGAACACCAGTTCGGGCCCTTCTCAACCCAGGAAGTGAGTCGCATGGGAGCGCCAGAGTTGAATTCGGTAGTGGCGGCCCAGGTGGTGCCGCGGGGCTCTAGGATATAGAGCCAATGTTTCTGCCATTCTTTTACAGTCTCCATGAAGGTGCCTTTCGACCAAGAGACATTGGCCAGCTTGCTCACCATGGCACCTCCGCACTCTGCGTTCTGGCCATCCACCACCTTCGGCTTCACATTGAAGACCTTGAGCCACAGCCTGAAGTGGGGTTGGATGAGAAGGAAGGCCTCACACACGACGATCAACGCCGAGATGTTGAGGAGGGAGTTCGCGGATAGATCATGGAAGTCTATCCCGTAGTAGAACATCAGCCCGCGGATGAAGGGGTGGAGTAGAAATCCTAACCTGTGGAGGAAATGAGGGATGAATACTACCCTCTCGTTGGGCTTCAGCGTGGGAATGATTTGTCCCAGGGCCGGAAGGAGGTGGGCGATTCCCTTCGCCAGGTACCCAGCCGCCCGAAGCTCGGCGATGTCCTCCTCCTAGATGGAGGAGGCCATCCACTTGCCTTGACCTCCGGATCCGGACATGGTTGAGTGCTTGCTCGAGACGGAGAAGATGAGAACTTGGGCGCTGGAGCTCAAGAGTGGAAGGGCAGAGGAAGAGAGAATGTGTGGGTGAAGAAAAGGGATTCTTATCTCCTTATAAAGGCAGTAAATATTGAACACCTTCCCACTCGCCTTAAAATTCGCCTACTCCCGAGGGCTGTGTAAATAGCACGGTTGGGTTACCCACGCTCGTATTGATGAGAATCCCGCAATAAGGGGACACGATCTCTGCTTTGACAAGACGTGCCAATAGAAATAGCATCTCGAAACACGGGATGGCAGACAAAACGGTTCGATATAGTGACCGGGCAGATGTGATGTCATGTTGTAAAAAGTTGTTAGCGGATGGGACTTGTGGAATATTATATTCTCTCTACGGTTGTGTGTGGTGTGTGTTACATGTCCGGACACGTTCAATACATCCGAAGACTATTTTGGAGTTCGAAAGGAGGAACCCGCCTTGCAATGCCGAAGACAGGCCTACGCGCCAGATACCTTGTCATTGAAGCCAGGTTCAGGGGCTACTGAGGGAGTCCTGGACTAAGGGGTCCTCGGGCGTCCGGCCTATTAGCCGTGGGCCGGACTGATGGGTTGTGAAGATACGAGGACCGAAGACTGCACCCGTATCCAGATAGGACTCTCCTTGGCGTGGAAGGCAAGCTTGGCGACGGAATATGTAGATTCCTTTCTTTATAACCGACCTTGTGTAACCCTGGATCCTCCCGGTGTCTATATAAAGCGGAGGACTTAGTCCGGAGGAGGGACATTATCATAACCATACAAGCTAGGCCTCTAGGGTTTAGCCATTATGATCTCGTGGTAGATCAACTCTTGTAATACTCATATTCATCAAGATCAATCAAGCAGGACATAGGGTATTACCTCCATAGAGAGGGCCCGAACCTGGGTAAAACATTGTGTCCCCTGTCTCCTGTTACCATCGACCTTAGACGCACAGTTCGGGACCCCCTACCCGAGATCCGCCGGTTTTGACACCGACACTCCCTTGAGCAGCAACTAGCTTGCTATTCTTCTTGAAGTTCCCCTTCTTCTCTTTGCCCTTTTTCTTGAAACTAGTGGTCGTGTTCACCATCAACACTTGATGCTCCTTCTTGATTTCTACCTCCGCGGCCTTTAGCATCGCGAAGAGCTCAGGAATTGTCTTTTCCATCCCTTGCATATTATAGTTCATCACGAAGCCTTTATAGCTTGGTGGCGGTGATTGAAGAACTCTGTCAATGACACTATCATTAGGAAGATTAACTCCCAGCTGAGTCAAGTGGTTATGGTACCCAGACATTCTGAGTATGAGTTGACTGACAGAACTATTCTCCTCCATTTTGCAGCTGTAGAACTTGTTGGAGACTTCACATCTCTCAACTCAGGCATTTGCTTGAAATATTAACTTCAACTCCTGGAACATCTCATATGCTCCATGACGTTCAAAACGTCTATGAAGTCCCGATTCTAAGCCGTAAAGCATGGCACACTGAACTATCGAGTAGTCATCAGGTTTGCTCTGCCAGACGTTCATAACGTCCGGAGTTGCTCCTGCAGCGGGTCTTGCACCTAGCGGTGCTTCCAGGACATAGTTCTTCTGTGCAGCAATGAGGATAATCCTCAAGTTACGGACCAAGTCTATGTAGTTGCTACCATCATCTTTCAACTTAGCTTTCTCTAGGAACGCATTAAAATTCAAGGGAACGGCAGCACGAGCCATTGATCTACAACAACATAGATATGCAAAAAACTATCAGGTACTAAGTTCATGATAAATTAAAGTTCAATTAATCATATTACTAAAGAACTCCCACTTAGATAGACATCCCTCCATTCATCTAAATGATCACGTGATCCATATCAACTAAACCATGTCCGATCATCACGTGAGATGGAGTAGTTTTCAATGGTGAACATCATTATGTTGATCATATCTACTATATGATTCACGTTCGACCTTTCGGTCTCAGTGTTTTGAGGCCATATCTTCATATGCTAGGCTCGTCAAGTTTAATCCGAGTATTCTGCATGTGCAAAACTGGCTTGCATACGTTGTATGTGAACGCAGAGCTTATCACACCCGATCATCACGTGGTGTCTCAGCATGACGAACTATAGCAACGGTACATACTCGGGGAGAACACTTGTACCTTGAAATTTAGTGAGGGATCATCTTATAATGCTACCGCCATACTAACCAAAATAAGATGCATAAAGGATAAACATCACATGCAATCAAAATATGTGACATGATATGGCCATCATCATTGTGTGCCTTTGATCTCCATCTCCAAAGCACCGTCATGATCTCCATCGTCATCGGATCTCCATCATAGCGTCGTTGTCATCTCGCTAACTATTGGTTCTACGACTATCGCTACCGCTTAGTGATAAAGTAAAGAAATTACATGGCGATTTCATTTCATACCATAAAGTGACAACCATAAGGCTCCTGCTAGTTGCCGATAACTTTTACAAAACATGATCATCTCATACAACAATTTATATCTCATCACGTCTTGACCATATCACATCACAACATGCCCTGCAAAAACAAGTTAGACGTCCTCTACTTTGTTGTTGCAAGTTTTACGTGGCTGCTACGGGCTTCTAGCAAGAACCATTCTTACCTACGCATCAAAACCACAACGATTTTTCGTAAAGTGTGTTGTTTCAACCTTTAACAAGGACCGACCGTAGTCAAACTCGATTCACCTAAAGTTGGAGAAACAGACACCCGCCAGCCACCTGTGTGTGAAGCACGTCGGTAGAACCAGTCTCATGAACGCGGTCATGTAATGTCGGTCCAGGCCGATTCATCCAACAATACCGCTGAATCAAAGTAAGATGTTGGTGGTAAGTAGTATGACTATTATCGCCTACAACTCTTTGTGTTCTACTCGTGCATATCATCTACTAATAGACATGGCTCCGATGTCACTGTTGGTGAACGTAGTAATTCAAAAAATTCCTACGATCAAGCAAGATCTATCTACGAGATGCATACCAACGAGAGGGAAGAGTGTGTCCACGTGCCCTCGTAGACCGAAAGCAGAAGTGTTATGTTAACACGGTTGATATAGTCGAACATCTTCACGATCCAATCGATCCAAGTACTGAACGTACGGCACCTCCGTGTTCAGCACACGTTCAGCACAATGATGTCCCTCGAGCTCTTGGTCCAGTTGAGGGTTGAGTTCCGTCAGCACGACGGTGTGGCGATGGTGTTGGTGATGTGATCCGCGTAGGGCTTTGCCTAAGCACTACGACAATATGACCGAGGTGGTAAACTGTGGAGGGGGGTACCGCACACGGCTAAAGAACAATTGATATGTCTTTGGGGTGCTCCCTGCCCCCGTATATAAAGGAGGAGGGGAGGAGGCGGCCGACCTAGGGGGTGCCCCAAAGGGGGGAGTCCAACTAGGACTCCCAATCCTAGTTGGACTCCCTTTCCTTTTCTGGAGGGGGGAAAGAGGGAAGGGAGAGGAAGAGGAGAAGGAAAGGGGGGAGCGCCCCCCTCCCTAGTCCAATTCAGACTCCCTATAGGAAGGGGGCGTGGCTACCCCTTGTGGGCAGCCTCCCCTCTCCCCTATGGCCCATGTAGGCCCAATATTCCCCACGGGGGGGGGGGTCCGGTACATAACCCCTCGGTACTCCGGAAAAATACCCGAATCACTCAGAACCATTTCGATGTCCGAATACAACCTTCCAATATATGAATCTTTACCTCTCGACCATTCCAAGACGCCTCGTCATGTATGTGATATCATTCGGGACTCCGAACAAACTTCGGTCACCAAAACACATAACTCATAATACAAATCGTCATCGAACGTTAAGCGTGCGGACCCTACGGGTTCGAGAACTATGTAGACATGACCGAGACACATCTCCGGTCAATAACCAATAGCGGAACCTCGATGCTCATATTGGTTCCTACATATTCTATGAAGATATTTATCGGTCAAACCGCATAACAACATACGTTATTCCCTTTGTCATCGGTATGTTACTTGCCCGAGATTCGATCGTCGGTATCTTCATACCTAGTTCAATCTCGTTACCGACAAGTCTCTTTACTCGTTCCATAATGCATCATCTTGCAACTAACTCATTAGTTACATTGCTTGCCAGGCTTATAGTGATGTGCATTACCGAGAGGGCCTAGAGATACCTCTCCGATACACAGAGTGACAAATCCTAATCTCGATCTATGCCAACTCAACAAACACCTTCAGAGACACCTGTAGAGCATTTTTATAATCATCCAGTTACATTGTGATGTTTGATACCACACAAGGTGTTCCTCCGGTATTCGGGAGTTTCGTAATCTCATAGTCAGAGGAATCACTACCGTGGGATGCTGCTAACGCGACACTGTGCAAAGTGCTAATGAAACTCTGTGCGATGCAATAATCGCAAACGGTGGTGTAAAATAACTGTCAAAAAAGGTGCAAAACGTTTGCAATGGCGGAGCCATCAAACACGGTTCAGATTTTAGTTGCGTGTGGGATGCAGGGGATACGGTTCAGTCCAATGAATTGTTTGCGATGAGGCGGAACAAAAGAAATGGGCAGCTTGATGAAGGCGTGTGCGATATACAGCATACAATTCACTCGGATAAACTGTTTGTGATTAGGCAACACAAAATAAATGGTCAGCCAGATCAAGGTGTGTGTGATTGAGGGCATACGATTCAGAAGGATTAACTGTTTGCGATTAGGTAATAGAACAGAAACGTGTCAGCCATATCAAAGTGTTTGTGATTGATGGCATACACTTCACATGGATGAACTGTTTGCGATTAACCACAACAAAATGAAACAGTTAGATAGATCAATGTGTGTGTGCTAGACGGGCACAGACATTCTAATTAAAAGAAGCGTGCGCGATGCTAATAACGAGCACGCACGGTTGCTGAAACAAGTCGTGTGCTGACATTGCCTATTGTAGTGCACCCTATGGTGCAAACGCCACGTACGCGGCCGAGAAGGCATAACGTGGCCGGGAATAGTGCCGCGCTTATAACCATGAGTAAATTTGGAGCATGCGTCCCGTCACATTCCAAATTGCAAACCTGTTCACACCGATCAAAACCTAAATGGTTTCCCACTTAGGAGCATATTACTACTCGGTTATAAATACTACTACTCCAAGATGACTGCACATTCCTCCTCAACTCCTCATCCACAAAAACAAAGTCATTCATCATCGTTCCCTTTGCATCTTCCATGGCCAGTGTGAGTTCTAGGTCGAGAGATTGCCACCAGGGAGATGCGAGCATGGAAGCGGAAGCACGAGAGATGTCCCGCCGCGCGGCCGTAACAACACATAGGTCCCACCGCACTGCCGAAGCAGCACGCAGGTCCTGCCACGCCGTCGATGCGGCAGAGTGGTCCGGCCGCGCCGCAGAAGCAGAAGAGATGTCCCGTCGCACTGCGAATGCAGCAGAGATGTCCTCCCGTGCCGCGGAAGCCTAGGAAAATGTCCCGCGGGCAGGCGAGGACTCTTACAGGCGCATGCATGTGATCGTCCATAGCCAGATGGATTAGATCTCCGGCTGGGTGAGGTTGCAGGACAACATGAAAGCCTCTTTTGCCAGCGTCATTTGGCAACTAAATGAGAGCAATGTGAAGCTCTGGTCCGAGCGCGACCTGCTGAGGGCGAAGATCGTCGGAAGTGCGGAGCAGCAGGAGGAGACCGCTGCCTTGTTGAATAGGACCGGCGTCATCGTCGAGAAACTTATGGACGAGGATGTCATGCTGCGCATCGAGCGCAAAAGGCTGGTGGAGGAATCTGTGGATGCTCTCAAGCAGCATCTTGAGGACAAGAAAGAGCTCATCGCCGCTCGCTGCGAACACTAGTTCCTGCGGCCTGCAGCAACTTAGAGATCAGCGAGCCAGATCATTGTCTTCCTTCTTCTTTTGCCCTTGTGTATTTTGGGCATCATAGCATGTGGCTTTTTTTAATTATGTTCCTAAATATGTAAGACAATTAGTATCCACTGCCATTGTCCTTATATTCATCATGCTTGCCATAAGTCGCAGTCGATGCTATATAGGTCCGTCAGATCTTACATCAAGATCCGTGCAAAACTTTCTTTTCAAATTTTCATTTTTCTCTCTTAAATCTTAGTCCAGTGAGACACATAGCCACGCCGTAAAACAGGGGCTCGGGCGCCATTAATGGAGACGTTGGGAAGGAGGTGCGCGGCGGGTAGCGGTCAAAGGGCTCTCCTCCCGATGAGCACACGCAGGGGTCTGATCCCACGCCTCCCGTACTCAAATAGCTACCACGCACGGCACCTCCTAGCCAATAAAAAAGGGACGTGTGGCAGCACGTAAATGGTAAGTAGAACGCCCACGGTTTCAATAATACTTACGTTTCCGATTTGTAACGTGATAGCACTTGTTTCAAAATGACTTTGTTGATTGTTAATGTGTGCGCCTTCGCAAATCGGACAGAAAAATCACCACAGCATGTTGGTGCCATGTCATGACACCATGCCAGGTTTCATGATTTTCAGGCGTGTTTTGGATTTACAGAAATTAAAAAATCAAGTTTTTCAATCTTTACGGCCGAGCCACGACGCCCAGATGTTTGAATTTCATTCACATTTCTTGCATGGGACCTAGAAATTCACCCAAGGACACACATGTCATTTTTCAAACAACTTTGGTGCACTGGAGCTTGTGCTTGTAGTTCAAATTTGAATTATGCATATTAAATGCGCAGAAACTCAATTAATGTATAAAAAAGGCCAAACGAACCCGGAATAATTCCAAAATTTAGCACAATACTTCTATTTGGTCTAATCTGCCTGTGTAAAAAATTAAGGCGGTAGAAGGCAGTGTACGTATCTTGTTTCGCACACGGGGGTGACATGTTCCCTCTCGGAACCACGAGCCTTCTTGAGGGAAACTCCGGTTTGCAAGAAGCTTACACCAAAGCTTGTCACGATTCGACCAAAAAAATACCACAGCATTTTGGTGCCATGTCATGACACCATACCAAGTTTCATGATTTTCAGGCGTGTTTTGGATTTACAGCAATTAAAAAACCAAATTTCTCAATCTTTTCGGCCGAGCCACAACGCTCAGATGTTTGAATTTCATTCACATTTCTTGCATGTGACCTATAAATTCACCCAAGGACACACATGTGATTTTTCAACCAACTTTGGCGCACTGGAGCATGTGCTTGTAGTTCAAATTTGAATTATGCACATTAAATGTGTAGAAACTCAATTAATGTATAAAAAAGGCCAAACGAACCCGGAATAATTCCAAAATTTAGCAGCAGACTTCTATTTGGTGTAATCTGCCTGTGTAAAAAATTTAAGGCGGGAGAAGGTAGTGTACGTATGTCGTTTCACACACGGAGGTGACACGTTCCCTTTAGAACCACGAGCCTTCTTGAGAAAAGCTTCGGTTTGTAAGAAGCTTACACCAAAGCTTGTCCCAATTCGGCCTTAAAATTACCGCAGCATGTTGGTGACATGTCATGACACACCATGCCAAGTTTCATGATTTTCAGGCGTGTTTTGGATTTACATGAATTTAAAAACCAAGTTTCTCAATCTTTCGGGCCGAGTCACGACTCCCAGATGTTTGAATTTCATTCCCATTTCTTGCATGGGACCTATAAATACACCCAAGGACACACATGTGATTTTTCAACCTACTTTGGTGCACTTGAGCATGTGCTTGTAGTTCAAATTTGAATTGTCAATGCGCAGAAACTCAATTAATGTATAAAAAAGGACAAACGAACCCGGAATAATTCCAAAATTTAGCACGATACTTCTATTTGGTCTAATCTGCCTGTGTAAAAAATTAAGGCTGGAGAAGGCAGTGTATGTATCTCGTTTCGCACACGGAGGTGACACGTTCCCTCTCGGAACCACGAGCCTTCTTGAGGGAACCTCCAGTTTGCAAGAAGCTTACACCAAAGCTTGTCCCAATTCGGCCAAAAGATTTACCGCAACATGTTGGTGCCATGTCATGACACCATGCCAAGTTTCCTGATTTTTAGGCGTGTTTTGGATTTACAGGAATTTAAAAAACCAAGTTTCTCAATCTTTCCAGCCAAGCCACGACGCCCAGATGTTTGAATTTCATTCTCATTTCTTGCATGGGACCTATAAATACACCCAAGGACACACATGTGATTTTTCAACCAACTATGGTGCACTGGAGCATGTGCTTGTAGTTCAAATTTGAATTATGCACATTAAATGACCAGAAACTCAATTAATATATAAAAAAGGCCAAATGAACCCGGAATAATTCCAAAATTGAGCACGATACTTCTATTTGGTCTAATCTGCCTGTGTAAAAAAAATTAAGGCGGGAGAAGGCAGTGTACGTATCTCGTTTCGCACACGGAGGTGACACGTTCCCTCTCGGAACCACGAGCCTTCTTGAGGGAAGCTCCGGTTTGCAAGAAGCTTACACTAAAGCATGTCCCAATTCGGTCAAAAAATTTACCGCAGCATCTTGGAGCCATGTCATGACACCATGCCAAGTTTCATGATTTTCAGGCATGTTTTGGATTTACAGAAATTTAAAAACCAAGTTTCTCAATCTTTTCGGCCAAGCCACAATGCCCAGATATTTGAATTTCATTCTCATTTCTTGCATGGGACCTATAAATTCACCCAAAGACACACATGTGATTTTTCAACAAACGTTGGTGCATTGGAGCATGTGCTTGTAGTTCAAATTTGAATTATGCACATTAAATGCCCCAAAACTCAATTAATGCATAAAAATGCCAAACGAACCCGGAATAATTCCAAATTTAAACACGACACTCATGTACTAGTTGCATGTTCACTGTACGTAAATGTTCTAGCAATTTAAACACCATCCTTTCTCTCTATAACACCATTTTGTCTTTCAAAACATAATGAAAAAATCAGGTATACCACAAACAGTTTACTAGAAAGAATCGTGCGGGGTGCGATATAAAATATCTTGGTGCACCGTCTTGTCTGGCTTACGCAGGAAGCTTCGTCGTCTATAGTCCACCGCCCCCGCTTGAACAACACTCGCGCACCAGTTTCTCGCGGCACTGAGCGAAATTTTTTGCCACCGCGGAAATATCTATCTCCCCGCCCCCTCCCTCCTACCAAAAGCCACATTTCTACTGTTCCTCCTTGCTTTCCAAGTTCAAACCTTCACTGCTGCTTACTGGAAGCTCAGCCTCCTCGCCGACGACCCTTCTTATTGTAGCGCTGCCTCCTTGCTGGCTACCCTTCTTCTTGCAGCGGCGCCTCCTCGCCAGCGACCCTTCTTCTTGCAGCGCCGCCTCCTCGCCGGCGACCCTTCTTCTTGCCGCGCGGCCTCCTGGAATATGCGATTACATTTCCAGAGGCAATAGTATTTGTATTATTACATTTCCATATTCATAATTAATAGTTTATATTTCATGTTATAACTACTATGATCCTGGAATATGCGATTCAGTGGAAAACTCATATGCATGTGTGAAATAATAAACGGTAAACATTAGGTTCCCGGTCTCGCCTCTAAGACTGGATCAAGTGTTGTTGATGATCAAGTTTTCTGGATCTTAGGATATCGTTAAGTGTAACGATAGTCCTAAAACAACATTGAGGGTATGACATTAGAAGAACGATCATATTGAATCGACCCAAACTTGTATGTTATACTTTGTGATTATATCGTCTGAAATCATTTGTTATAACATAGAGTGTTAGCATGTGTTTTAGTTCCTCAGACCATGAGAGTGTCTCGGTCACTTTCTACCAGATGGTGGGCTTTGGGATTGCTCAAACGTCTTCTGTAACAAGGTGATCATAACGACAACTTGCAGGTTAGCCGAAAAGTTTGACAAGTAACTGGATAGCTCGAGAGTGGGATTTTCTCCTCCGACGATAGAGAGGTATTCTTAGGGCCCTCTCGGTGTGACGGCATCCATCATCGTCTGGCCAGACACAGGTGATTACATCACAGGGATGCCAAAACACGTTAACGGGAAAGAAGAACAAAACCGGTAATGGGAGCAATGTTGTAGTGAGCATGAAGATGACTCAGGAGGATACCGATGCACACCAGGATTTGTAAAATATCACGAAGCAAATGGAACACCACATGATAACCAAAGATTCACTAGAATATCATTCATCTAATCATAGGGACCGATATGGATGTCCACGGTTCCGCTATCGGTCATTGAACGAAGGGGTTTCATTTATGTCTATGATTTACCGAACCTACGGGGTCACAAGCTTAAAGTAATCATGATCTGCTGAGTGTTAGTGTGACATCAGTGATGAGAATATATTGATGGAATTGTTTTATTAATATCTGGAATAGTTCCGAGAGGTTCCGGAAGCGTTTTCGGGTCACCGGAGGGTTCCGATGAATATCGGGTAATACTGGGTATTACCGATTAACATATATAGGTGGAAAATGTTTTCGAAGCGTTTCTAGGTCACCGGAAGGGTTTCGGTGAATATCGGGTAATACCGGGTATTACCGATTAACATATATAGGTGGAAAAAAATTTCGGGGGTGTCAAATTATATATATAATGCTCTAAAAATGTTTAGAACAAGTATATATTTAATTTAATATCAATGGGGGAGGAGTCCTACTCCCCCTCCCCTTAGTTGGACGCCCCAAGGAGGTTTCCCCTCCTTGGTAGCAGCCCTCCCTCTCCCCTCTAACCTATATATAGTGGAGGTTTGGTTCCCAATTGAGATATTCAAGTTTTGGAGCCTCCTCTAGTTGATATAATTATAGTTCTAGTTGGGCCTAGTTGACTAATTAGAGCTTGTCCCAGCCACCTCCAATCCTCATAATTAGAAGCCCCATGTGGTTCTAATCTCATCCCTCTAATTCTCCGACGACGATTAGCTCTGGACGGCGAAGCGCTGCCGGATCATGAAGACTGTACGCTTGTAACCAAGTAGAGAGGTCGTGCTTTCGATGTTCTGTTCGAGGGATCGTTCGAGGGCAGTTCGCGGGATTGTCATCGACGCTCGAGGGACTCCAAGTACGATCTACACTGACTCATCTACTTTCGCTGCACTCCCGTAGTCCGTAATGATCGTTGATCCAAACTCTATATGCATCTTCATATTGTTCCTGGGTGGTCGTAGGGTGATTTTTTTGTTTTCTACTATGTTTCCCAACACCATGGACATGGATGGGTGCCACGTCGATGGTACAGGGTGTTGCATGCATATAAAGTCATCATTGGCACCTAGGATATCCCCTCCACTTTCCCCACTCGCATGGCTCTCCCTCACACTGTTTGTCACTCCCGTACCATGAACAGAGCGTGCTCGTACGATCACTGAGCTTCATCCTCATGGTCGGAGTCACAATCGAATCCAACGAGCATGTCCCAAAGCCCCCTTTCACAGTGCTTGGTAAACCCCGCGTCAGGGAATTGAACTGAGAGGTTGTGAAGACGCCACCATCATCCTCCTCTTCCCCTCCTCCAGTGCTTGGTCACCGCCTCCGTTCGTCGTAGTCATACCTAGGGACCGCCATTCACCGGTCCGATGTGTCGCGCAGAATCCTCGTGGCGCCATGATGTTCTTCTTCAAGGCATAACTCTAAGGCGCTTGGAAATAGAGACATTAGCCTCATCTTCCTTGCCCTCGGCAAATCGCCGCCATGTCGTCTGCCTCCGCACCAAGCCTCCCTGGCCATGTCAACCATTGTGGCCTCTTGATGGTGAGTGTGCGCTTGTTATTTCCCTTTCCCAAGCTCGATATCATCCGCTAGGCATAGCTACCTTGAGACATGCCGTCCTCTGTCGCCTATGGTCGTAGCCAGAGCTTCTTTGGTGACCATATGGTCACGCGCTGCCGTGCGCTAGTGCCTGCTAGCCTCGAATCGACCGCACACACTTCAAAGCAAGCCAAGGTCTCATAGTCGCGAGTTCTAGCACCTAGTCGGAGCACCACCGTCATGCCCACCATTGTGGTTTTACTAACCGGTGGCCTTTTTATCTTAGGAGTAATCGCCTTTAGGTTAATCTCGTGCTTCCTCTAAAAAAAGGTTAATCTCGTACTAACCCTCACTTACTGATGGGTCCCAAGCTTAATTAACATGTTAAAACACCCTTTGGAAATACTCAAACGCGGGCCTTGGTGCTTTGTTAACTTAGTCAAATGCTGACTATGTTGAACCACCCCTGACCCCGCTTATAGGTCTTAGTGGCTAGCTCCCCAGTGGGTGACAAATTACTGTTGGAATTTATAATTTCATAAATAGATTTAAAATTTCCAGAAAGTACTTTAGATTTCAAACCTTCATACAAAATCACCCGTACAGTAGAAAATTAAGTTTAATAGACCAAATTTTGTAAAAATGCATACAATTAGTTTATTCCATATTCATACATGTTAACAACATTTAAAATTATGTTTAGGAATAAACAATATAGCCCTTTTTTAAATTTTAAATGATATAACTAGTGCAACCCGACTCCAATTAAATTTCTTCTTGTTGCATCAGGTTAATTTTTTCAAACCCTATGCCATGTCATGCATTGCATATGATGATCGTGTTGATATCTTTGTCGTAGTGGTAAAATGCACCGTTTATTCTTTTATAGTGTTTTTCTTCTTCGCGATAGGATCCCGAGATGACGTGAGCAATGAGCAAGGTCTGGCCAGTACCAAGCTACTGATCTAGCAGGCAAGCAAAATCTCCTTAAGCATTTGGATACATCCTACTTCCTTATTCTTGCATTAGTGGCATCAATTCAGTTGTCTAGCCATCCATACCTAGATGTTACCTATTCCTTTGCATGTATCCTTGTCGCCTTATATTGTTTTAATCCTTATCCTAGCATGCCTAGTAGTTGCTTGTGTTATCATCTTCTTGGCCCTACAATCTTGTCTTGCTTAGCTATGCATAAGGTTGTGTGAGTATTAATCCATCTAAGCGATGAATCATGGTGGTAGATACACAAGGTGCATGTTTGTGGTATGCTTCTCTGCACTTTACCTCACCTTGTTTTGATCTTTGGCATCTCGAGTACCTTAGAGCCCTAGGATACAGGTAGAGACATGAGACAAAATCGTTGCACAACACATAGAAATAAATTCCTCACAAAGTAAATCAACAATACCTTTATGGGTGTACAAGCACCACATCCCTCAGACACGAATAAATCACAAGCAATAGACATAGTACACAAAGGTACTTGAAAATGAATGATTGGAAGTATTATATTTTTGTTGATCGTGGTGTAATATCAATTACAAGTAATTAAACTAGTAAAGATGGAGGCTATGGTGGTGGTGGTGGTGAGGAGGAGGAGGATGGCTATGGAGATGGCTGATGTTGTTGATGAGAATGGTAATGACGGCTGAGAGGTGATGAAGATGGGAATAGTCATCTCTCCATGTCTTGCTTGCTCGAAGGTTTTATTCTCCTTTATATAATGCAGACAGCCGAAATAGGGTTTCTTTATGCCTTCGTTGCAAATAAGCCTAGGGTACCTTCACGAAAGTTGTCAAGGAGTCAGTGGCATGTGGCACGAGCATCAGGCGCTCGTACCGCTCACCGTCTTCTCTTTTGGAAACTCATGTGTGCCCCTTATTGAATGTCAATGATCCTTGGGCCCAATATATTCCATATATTGGCTTGATATTTCAGTTTAAAATGTCCATTCCTGGAGGGGGAAAAGGAACAATTACAAACGTTTGCATTTATTAGTCATTAATAGGCATATCGATGTGATTATCTAAAAAATATTTGAGAAAAATGTCAGTTTAATCACGGGTAAAGATGAGTGAAAATTCACTCATCATCTCTTTCTCATGCCAATGACGCATATTTAGATAGTTCCAATGTAAGTCTTACGAGTCCTTGTTTTATTAATTCTTTTGATCTAGATGCTACAAATCAGATGGTATCGTTTGGACCATGTGATCTCTCATGGTGAAGGATTGCAAATCACACGTTAGCTGGCATGCTCGCACGTCTTTTCTAGTTTGTGTTTTATGTTGCATTGTTGTCTGAAAAAACCAACTACCTCTCTATTTTATTTTATTTGAAAAATAGAGATTAAAATGTTCGTGATTTATTAAAATTTTAAGTAAAAAATGTGAATATGGAAAGAGTTTGTTAATTTGAAAAATATATTCTCAAATTTACAAAATATTCACAAATTTAATTTATTTATGAATTTGAAAATGTCGTGAATACAAGAAAAGTTCGTGAATTCAAAAAATGTTTGATAGTTCAAAAAAGGGTCAGGGTTATAAAAACATGATTTTTCTGACACGGTTCACGAATTTAGTCATTTTTGTGAATTTAGAAATGATCAAGAATTACAAAAATGTTCATTAATTTTTAAAATTTTAGTGAATTATAAAATTTACATAAATTTAAAATATTCTCTTTAAAATGCTCATGAAATTTGAAATATGTTCGCATATTTGGAAATTGTTCACATTTTTTATAAAAAATTAACTAAAAAGTAAAAAAAGAAACAGAACAAGAACCGAGAAAAATACAAATGAAAAACCAGGCCGGAAGCTTCTGGAAATCGGGCTGAAAACTTCCCAATATCCTCTGCAACAACCGGGCGCCCCTATTTCTCGCATTCAGCGAGAGGGGGAGAGCCGCCTCGCTGAAGGGAACGCCAGCTGGGCCGGCCAGCGCGGAAACACCAGCCTGATTTCGGCCTCGTTTTTTTCATACTTTTTTGTTTTCATTTCTTGCTTTCTTTCTATTACTGTTTTTATAGTTTAAAACATTCTAAATATATATTTCAAATAATACTATTCAAAAAAACATTTAAAAATGTTGAACTAGTATTTGAAAAATGTTGAACATGCATTTAAAAAAATGTAGAACAAGTATTTGAAAAAATGTTGATCATGTATATAAAAATGTTGAGAATGTATTTGAAAAATGTTGAAACATATATTTTAAAAAATGTTGAACAAGTATTTGAAAAAATGTCGATCATGCATATAAAATTTTGAACAGATATTTGAAAAATGTTGAACCAGTATTTAAAAAATGTTGAACAGGTATTTGAAAAAAAAGGTTGAACAAGTATTTGAAACAATGTTGAACAAATATTTGAAAAAATGTTGATCATGTATATAATGTTGAACAAGTATTTAAAAATGTTGAACAAATATATAAGAAAATGTAGAATGAAAAAAATCTAAAAAAAGAAACAAAATAAACCAAAGGAAAAATGTTGACCATGTATTAAATAATGTTAATTTTGTATTTGAAAAATATTGAAAAATGTGTATAGAAAAAATATTGACCACATATTGGAAAAATATTAAATTTATATTGAAAAATGTTTCAATAGTATTAGAAAAATGTGGTTGACATATAAAAAATTTAGGATGAAAACCAAAAGTGACAAAGTAAACCAAAAAATGAAACAAAAAACCAAAAGAAGAAAAAGAAAAAAAAACTGAAGAGACTAATGCAAAATGGTGGAGAAAATTGGCTCTTTACATTAAGTAGGTTGCGCCCTACATTACATTACTAACTGAACTTATGGCGCAGTGGCTAGTGGTGTAATCTCCTATCGAGGAGACCTTGGTTCGATCCTCTGTTGCGCTCCCAATTCATGTGCTACTTTTGCGCGTATAGCTTGAATGGGCCGGCCCGTTATGTGGAGACGATGACATCTGTCTGGTGGGCTGGAATTGATTCGCTGTTGACGACATATGTTAATCTGTTATTTCTAAAGCATCTTCTGTTTGTCAGTTCTTCAAGAAGAATTACAATGCCATGAGCAGTTTGTACTGAACAATGGAACTAATGGCAACTTCAATGTGATCTTCTATATCTAAATAGCTAGCTTCATTAACATATTTCTCTCAGCATGTAAGCATGCCACATCATCAAGCAACATGCATGGCAAAAGTCCCACCACAACATGCATTCATGCACATGAAAATGTCCACCTCAACATGCAAACATATATTAGATATTTTACAATACATTAATCAAACACAATAAAGCATATGGATTTGCAATTTTAGTTTTCGCAGTATCACTATTCACGTTTCATAGAAATCACATATCATCGAAATATATTGCAAATATTTCCACAACAACATGCGGGGTATCATCTAGTTTATCAAATGGACGACACCAAATGCCCATGGATGCATCCAACTATATTCATTAAATCCGGACAATGGGAATGGACAAGATGGACCTAGAGAAAAAAAAAATCACATGAACTATGAAGACACATGGTCCAACTGACAGTGGGCCAAACGAATGTTTAGGATGCCCCAAATCTCCCTCGGGTTTGGTACTGGTCGGAGGATTTTTATGGTCCAAACTGGTTTACGGGTATTTGGCATTCCTTGTTGGATGATCAAAAGTGTCCAAATCACACGGTTCAAACATTTCGGGGTGACTTGACGCGTCGGAGGTGGAGGTGCCCTAACGAATTATCCAAACTTGAGCTTCCGTTGCACCATCAAACACTGCTACGTTGAGACCCCACGCCCGTCGTCAAACAAAACGGATCATGGCGCACAGCAAGACCAGTATCAATCAGATGGCGAGAGCACAGTTAAACAGCCCACGGCCTACCGGCATCAGATGGCGATCGATGGGACATCAATCTTTAAATGAACAGATCGTTAACCATGAATCCGCGTCCAGATCAATTCGTTCGGAACTGCACAAAGAAAATGTGCAGCTGGTTCCGACCGTCAAGCGGCCGGAAAATTAAGAACAGAAGCAAGTTGCTCACTGGCCAACTAAAAATGCTCGGCCACATGGCATCCAAGTACACGAAAAGATAGTGATGATTTACTTACAAGATTTAACCAAACGAGACTTTCGGGAGAGAACAAGGTTGAAAATGGAATAAAATGAATACAGGAAGAGAGGGGAAAGATTGCTTAATTTACGTTTAGGTCACGGTGTCCCGATCACAAGCTTGGGGAGGTTGGGCGGCGGCTAAAGATTAATGATCGATACGGGCTAACAATGCATGCACCTTATGTGATGTGATGTCGTGATGGAGTGGAGTTTAGTGAGAGACCTCTGATCATCCTAAATGGAAATTAATGGACCACATTTTTACCTTTTTTAGGAATTAAATCAAGTTGGTCAAAGAATATTGAGTACAATCGGATATAGAGCAAACGAAAACTCACGGGCACAAAAACGAGAGAGGCTACTACATGCCTCAAAATTCTTACTGAAGCCGTGGTTAAACTTATCGTCCTTGCGCCACCGTAGCTCACGCCAACCATAGGCAACATTGAAAAATCCAATCACTGAAGTACTTTTTTTATGGTAATATGTTTCTTATTTATATATCACAAGAATCATAATACAAGCCACGTACATACTGACCTATCAACACTGAAAGATAGTAAAACGCTAGTCTTTGCACAAAGAAACATCAACCAAGAAGTAAAATTACAAACGAGACCGAAGAATCCTTTGAACTTGATACCAACGCCCATCACATGTCTCTGGCACACCATCACAGCAGCGACCGTAAGAAAAAAAATGAAGGATCACCTCCATACCCGAGCTTGCAGCGGCTCAATCGCTGATATATAGTTTTGCGGACCTTCAAGGTACCGTTGAACGAATCAGACTAGGGCAACACCCCGGACATGCCACCAAACTCCAGATCTATCACTCCCACATGACTAAGACGTCGAAGGAGGAAACCATATCTGCCCTCCACGAACTAGGAACCCAGCACAGCATCTACCATCTTCCAGATGTCGTCAATGCAGAGCACAATCTGCATCCGCTCATCGACTACCTCCCAAACTCCGCGCCGGCGCTAGAGCAAACGCCGTCGCAACGGCGGAGCTCGAGGACACATGTCCACCACAAGGATGTCGCCGCTGCCACACCATCCTTACTTGAACAGACTAATTTTCAAATCCATCCCCAACCATAGGACCGATCGTCTCGTCGAAGTAGAATCTGAAGAAACTTTATTTACGCCACCATCGACGCCGCTGAAGCAAATACAATGAATAACGTAAAAACCTAAACTATGAGAGCCTAAAAACGATTCACACGCGTGGATCCGGCGACCCCCCCCCCCCTCACCACCGACGACTGAAGTCGCCGGAGAAGGGGAGCCGTTGGAGGCCGGTGGCGGAGGCGAGTCCGCTGGCCACAGAAGCTTGAGCGCCTTTTCTTTCTTCGGGAGAAAGAACAGCGAATGCTCTCGCAGGACGCATTCCCCCAACCACTGAAGTACCTGCAAAGACCTATAGAGAAACAAATCTCGTTCAATCGCTGTAATAGTACACTGCCATGTATGACCAAGATTGTCAATTGTGCCAAGCATACCAATAGGAGATCGCCCCGATCTAGACAGACGATCGCGCTAGTATCATCCGACCAGAGCCGATGGACATGCTCGCAAAGGCTCAAAGGAAGAGACTGTTGAAGAAGACAATGTTGCCACTACAGATGCACATGAAACCACGTGGACACACACCAGGGATAACCAACCCGATGTCCATGAAGAATAACAAGGACGAAAACTCTCGGCCTCCTCAACAACACCACACCAAGCAACACCAAGATAGAATTGAAGCTGGAGGATTTTTATTTGAGATGACACGCCAGGACCGTTGAAGTGGCGTCTAAAAATCTACTCCACAAAAGACACGAGTAGAGGATCCCCTCCCCTACACCTCACGACATCGAGAGGAGATTGGTTTTTTGGCAGCTAGGTTTCTTTGTTGAGCCACATTTTTACTTTGTTGTGCAGTCAATGTACATGTATATAGGAGTATTATGCTACCGGTGATAGAATATTATTCGGTTAACTTTGGCTCCCTACCCTACATAAGGAACGAAACTTCTATGAACCGGTACCTAGACAAAGAAAAAGGAAACTTTACCCGACGGCCCGACCTAACTCCTCCAGCACCATCTTCTACCTTGCTTCTGCGCCTGCCATGTATGACCGAGATTACCGGTAGCATAATACCCAAAGGTCATCTGGACATCTATGCAAAGCTAAGCTTCCTCTCAATTTTTCTCTTTCAAGAAACACGGTATAGACACAAGCACTCATAACATGTAAACACACTCATCCCTATGAATGCGTGTACAGTTGTATGTCCTACCCATATGAGCACATTCCAGACTCAGTCATCATGTCTTGAGAATGATGAAGTTACTCCAGGCAGTTCATAGTTGACGGACACATCATAACATTGAGAGAGTAGCGCCGACAAGTCTGAAATAAATGCAGCAAATATAAGAGAACATGTGCCAAGTCTAAGACTTATACCCGGGTGGGTTGTTCCACCATATGAAACAAAACCATCTAATTTATACTTAGTTTGCCTCAAAACTGTTTTTGACTCGGGATGATGGTATAGAGAGAGGGGAGAAAGAGAGAGAGGGAGAGAGAGAGAGAGAGGAAAGTGTGACTTATTTATTTCTAAAAGGAATTTTGGGTGAAATAGCTGCACATATCACAAAGTTATTGAATGATTACAATAACCTCTCCCATAGTTATGGTTGATAGGATAGCTAGAAATCATTATACATATATAAAGGAGTATTATGCTACCGGTAATAGAATATTATTCGGTTAACTTTGGCTCCCTACCCTACATAGGGACCGAAACTTCTATGAATCGGTACCTAGACAAAGAAAAAGGAAACTTTACCCGACGGCCCGACCTAACTCCTCCAGCACCATCTTCTACCTTGCTTGTGCGCCCGCCATCTCCCCTAGCCCCACCACGTGGATCCTCTAGCACTCTTCCCGACCACCCCAACCCCTTGGTGTCCCGACCACAGAACGTACACATACATGAAAACACAGAACTGGTAAAGTTCACATAACAAAAACTAAGAAGTTCACACATGAAAACACAGAAAATTCAAGAACCATCCTTGACGAATTTGCTTTGAAAAATCTACAAAAACCACATTTTTTTAGAATGTTATGGGTATACAACTTAGAAGAACCCTAATCTCCAGAAGGGGCTGGGGGGTCTAAGGAAGGACTCTGCTATGCCATCATCTCAACCAAGGATACTCTGGCATCAACCATCTGTAGGATCAAAAGTATGTCTAGAGGGGGGGTGATTAGACTACTTGACCAAATAAAAATCTAGCCTTTTCCCAATTTTAGTTCTTGGCAGATTTTAGCAACTTAGCACAAACAAGTAATCAACCTACACATGCAATTCTAAGAGTATAGCAGCGGAATGTAAAACAATTGCATATGAGGGTAAAGGGAGGAGTTTGAGGGAGCAAACGCAATGTTGACACGGAGATTTTTGGCGTGGTTCCTATAGGTGGTGCTATCGTACATCCACGTTGATGGAGACTTCAACCCACGAAGGTTAACGGTTGCGCGAGTCCACGGAGGGCTCCACCCACGAAGGGTCCACGAAGAAGCAACCTTGTCTATCCCACCATGGCTGTCGCCCACGAAGGACTTGCCTCACTAGGGTAGATCTTCACGAAGTAGGCGATCTCCTTGCCCTTACAAACTCCTTGGTTCAACTCCAAAATCTTGTCGGAGGCTCCCAAGTGACACCTAGCCAATCTAGGAGACACCACTCTCCAAGAAGTAACAAACGGTGTGTTGATGATGAACTCCTTGCTCTTGTGCTTCAGATTATAGTCTCCCCAACACTCAACTCTCTCTCATAGGATTGGATTTGGTAGAAAGAATATTTGAGTGAAAAGCAACTTAGGGAGGGCTAGAGATCAAGATTTATGTGGTTGGAATGGAATATCTTGACCTCAACACAAGTGTAGGTGGTTCTCTCTAAGAAAATATGTATTGGAAGTGTAGGCATGTTCTGATGGCTCTCTCCTCGAATGAAGAGTGGGTGGAGGGGTATTTACAGCCTCCACATAAAATCTAACCGTTACACACAAATCACCAAACTCGGTGGGACCGAATCATGAAACTCGGTCAGACCGATTTAGTTCAAAATGTGAACGTTAGGATTCTCGGTGGGACCGACATGTCACCTCGGTGGGACCGATTTCGTTAGGGTTAGGGCATAACGTAATCTCGATGAGACCGATTACACAAAACTCGGTGAGACCGATTTTGGTAATGGACTAACAGAGATTTGGTCAGGCAAACTCGGTGGGACCGATTCGCTCATCTCAGTTGGACCGAAGTGTTACAAAAGGGAAACAGAGAGTTTACATTACAATCTTGGTGGGACCGATCACTCATCTCGGTTTGACCGAAACGTTATGAAGGGAAATAGAGAGATTACAATCCCATCTCGGTGAGACCGAGATCCCTATCTGTGAGACCGAAAAGATTAGGATTTCTGGCAATGGCTATGTCAACTGAACTCGGTGGCGCCGGATAGAAAGAATCGGTAGGGCCGAGTTGGATATTTGGTGTGGGACATATGTGGATATAAGAAAGTAGTGGAGGGTTTTGGAGCATATCACTAAGCATTTTGAGCAAGCACCTCATTAAGCAACACCTCATCCCTTCTTAATAGTATTGGCTTTTCCTATAGACTCATTATGATCTTGGATCACTAAAATAGAAAATGTAGAGTCTTGTGCTTTGAGCTTGAGCCAATCTTTTATCCTTAGCATTTTGAAGGGTCCACTTTCTAATCCATGCCATGCCAACCATTGAGATTTCTTGAAATATTCATCTTGGAATAGCATTAGCTCAATGAGCTATATGTTGTTAGGAATTACCAAAACCACCCAGGGATAGTTGCAGTTTCAATCTCCCCTTTTTGGTAATTGATGACAACATATAGATCAAAGCTTTGACAAATGATAAATAAGATTCAAAAACATCGTCGCTTTGAGAAGTATGTGATAAGCAAGAGCTCCCCCTAAATTTGTGCATTATTTAAAATTTGCTTTCGAATGCAAATGCACAATCAATTAGGATCATGGGTTACTCTTCCATGTCACATACATCTTGGTGGAGCGCTCAAAATGATAGAGATTAAAAGCATGCACTCATCACTAAGCAAGTGAATGATCATATAAGATATATAAAAGATAGCATGATTCAACCAAACATTAAGGGTAGCATATGACCAAACACATGATCAACAAGTATCTCACAAGGTAGCTCACACAAGCACACAATAAAGTTTCAAACAAAAGAGATAAAAACCAACACTCTCTCTCTCGAAGCCTATGATCTATACATTTTTCTCCCCCTTTGGCAACAAGTTACCAAAACGTTCAAAAATGCATAGTGCTAAACGACTCTCAGGCTTGATCTTCGGGAGGTGGTGTAGAGAGAACTCCAAGGACGAAGGCTTCCGATGAAGTAGTTGGAGCTGATGGAGTGGGTGCTGGAGGTGGCACTGGAGATGTGGCTGCTGGTGTTGACACTGAAGCTCTAGTATCTGTCACAGGCACTACAGCAGACCTTGGACCTCGTGGCACTCGCTTGAAAGCATCAGTAGTAGACATGCCCTTCGTCTCCTCTGCTTCCTCCTGTAGCTGCTCAACTGCAGTTTGGATCTCATTTACCTTAACATCCAGATCATAGAACTTCTGCTCAACGATCCTCTCCAAACTCTCATGGTTCTTAGTCAGGGTGGCCAAGCCCTTCTCAATCCTCAGGGTGGATTGGATCAGATATCCAAGTTGATCTTGTTTGGATTTCAAGAACACTTGAGATGCCTCTTCAACAGTTGGCATCTTTGCAGCTTTCTCTGCCTTTGCCTTCTCTCTCTTCTCATGTGCTTGAGCTGAAGATGGTTCATTTTCATCCATCACCACAGTGTTGTCTTCAAATTCAGGATAGATGGGCAGGTGTTCCTTGTCCAAAAGATATGTGCTTATGCCCATCTTTGAGTTAATGAGCTCCTGAATTTGTGGAGCATACCCACAACTCCTCTTCTGATCAGCAGCAGTCCTCTTGATTGTCTCAACAATCAGGCTCACGACCTTGAACTTTTGTGGGACATCAAATATGTGTAGCAAGTTTATAGCATGTCCTCTGATCATCTTGTGATCACCTGACTTGGGTAGCAGTGTGTGCCTTAATATCCAGTTTATGGTATGCAGACCAGACAACAGGTAGTGGACAGATCCAAACTTGTGTGTACCCAAGGCAGCATCTGGGATCTCCTTGTACATGTTGGCCATAGTGTTGTGGTCTTTCTTCTTCTCTGCATAAACATCCAAGTCATCCTCATGTTCCTCGGGAGCATTTATAAGCTTGGCCCACTCATCAACTGTGGATTGATACCTAGTACCCTCAGACATCCATACAATTTTCCCATCTAGATAGAAATGGGCAGTGGAGTAGAACTGCATGATCAGCTCATCATTCCACTTGGTGAGCTTTTGTGCAACAAATTCATCAACTTCACATGCCTTAAAATTGTCATACACTCCAGGATAGTGATCTTCATTCTTCTGGATGTACTCCCAGTCTACCCATTTCATGTCACACACAATGGGCTTCTTGTCAAGCAACACTGTCTCATAGAAGTCCTGTTGTTCCTTAGTGTGAAACCTGTAGTCCACAGCAGTTCTCCTCCTAATAGCATATGGATCAGACTCTCTTCATATTCTCAATCCTGCATCCTTCCTGATTTTCATGTTTTCTGCAACTGGATGTGCATCATTGTGGTCAGGTATCTTGGGTTTCAGCTTCCTTAGCACTTGAGTTTCGTCTTCTTCAGCAGCTTCGGGCACTGGGGCCTTGTTCTTTTCCTCAGTAGAAATGTTTCTAGTGCTTCTCTTGGGCTTCTGAGCTGGAGCAGCTGCCTTGGAAGCAGCTTTGGGCTTAGATGGAGCAGCCCCTGATCTGATTGCATCTCCCATCAGCTTTTGAGCTTTGGGTGCTGGTGCAGCATCCTCTTCCTCTTCAACATCATCTCTCATAACTGATGATCTGCCAAGCACTCTGGCAGTGGTCTTCTTGACCCTTTCCTTCCTTTTCTTGCCTTCTCCAACTGCCTCTTCAGAAGGCTTGGAGGTTTCAATAGTGGATGCTCTGTCCTTAGACATGGGGACTCTCTTTGCTAGTGCCTTCTTATGCATCCCTGGCTTGACTGTAGCAGCTGAGCCATACTCTTTTTCAGCACTTTTTTCTTGGATTTGACTTCTTCCTCAACAGCCACATAATCCTCATCCTCTGAATCTGAGGTCTTCTTCTTTCTTGTTCTGGTGGCTGCCTTTGGCAAGTTACTTGGTGTGCTCCTGCTGCCATCATCAGATGAATTGGAGGGACCAGTGCCCTCACTCAGTTGAACCTGCTCCTCAGACTTGTTCTGGCTATCACTTTGGTCAGACATCATGCAGGAAAACTATCAACAGACCCTGTGAATAGATTATAGATGAGGTAGAGTAGATGAGCATCACAAAGTACAGGAGTTTTGCAAAAATATTGACTCAAAAACTTAGTTTTAGTTCTTCATAGAAAGCATTTCGGATCTACCGATTTGTAAACTCAGTGATACCGAAGCAGTTTTGGAACCTAAACTAGTGAACTCGGTCAGACCGAGTCACAATTCGGTGGCACCGAGACTGCTAGGGTTTCACAGAGAATTGAACTCGGTCACACCGATTTGCAATTTTTGGTCAGACCGAAAATGTGTGTGCTCTGGCCTAAGCCAAAATCGGTGAGATCGATTTCTACAACTCGGTCAGTCCGAGATGAATTCGGCGGAGACCTAACCCTAAATTTTGAAATCAAAACTAATCTACGGGATGTTTCCGCTGGACAGGATGATTTCATTCATGGCAAGAATCATGGCAAAGCAATGTGCTAAGAATCGGAGTTAAGGATTAGCACAATGATCAAGTTCGTACCCTAGTTCGGCGACGAACTTGCTACGGCGGCAACGGCGGTGAAGATTTCCGTTGACGGCGGTGGAGACCCGCGGCGGGAGGTTGCTGGCGACGAGAGGACGATCCGGAGACCCGAGGAGGCAGAGTAGGTTATGCGTGGGCGAGGAGGTTCGGAAATTTTTCCAAATTTTGGCCCGTCGGTATATATAACTTGACCCTGTCGGTGTGACCGAGTGGAACGACTCGGTGGCACCGAGATGCAAAACTGCAGACAGTTACTGCAACTCGGTGTGACCGAAAGGTTCTAATCGGTTGCACCGAGATTGAAAAACCCTAGATCAACTTAGTGACTCGGTAGGACCGAAAAGGATGAATCGATCAGACCGAGATGCACAAAGAGGTTTTGGAGATTTAAGTCTATGACGAATCGGGAACTCCGAGTGCTCCTCACACAGAGTGGTTCGAATCTGACTTGATCAAACTTTGTGATGTAGCATGAATAGAGTTTGAGATGATAAAAGCATAGATAGCTAGAGGGAGTTCTTAGGCATTCTTGTCCATCCATTTGGCAAAAGAGAAAGAGCCAAACAATCAAAACAACAAACGGATGTCCTCGAATGAGTAAAATATGCAACCAACATGCTCACACAATAAAATGGCAAATGAAATATGTGACAAAGCATGCACAAACACTCTAGCATCTATCAAGCAATTTGGCGATGACTAGGTCATATATATATATATATATGAGTATATTGACTTAGGAGTCAAATGAGAACATTTGATCATAGGTCATACTCATCATTTAAGCACAAGTGGGGTTACCACTTTTACATAAAGCATTGTTGTGTTCACACCATTAGAGTTACTTTAGCTCAATTGGTTAGAGTAAAGCTCCCCCTAGATGTGATATCCCCCGTAAGAGGGATGAACTAACCTTGGGTTTTGTCGATGATGACTTCATTTAGGTGTTGAAGATGTAGATGCTCAATGTTGATGTAGATCATTTGGAGCAATCCTTTGGAGTGAGTTACACTTTCAATACCTACACGGGTTAGTCCCACAGGGAACAAACAAGGATATCCATAGACATAGAGTGATGCATACACAAGATGATGTCCATGAAAGCATTGGGTTACCTTGTCCCTTGTCTTACCAACAAGAGGGTTTGTGACTCCTTGAACCAGTGCAAGATATGGAAGTTGTTTGCACTTGTCCTCGCCAAAATGATAAGAGTGAAGTATGTTGGCGGAGTCACCCTCAAGAACTCTCTAGTTCTTCTTCTTCTGGATCCACACCATCTTGATGGGAACCCTTGGAGTTGTAGTTGTACTTGATGAAGTAGAACTTGATGTGGTCTTGGGAACCCACTTGACCAAGGCCTTGGGTGCTTCTTCAAATGCATCAATCTCCTCTTGAAGCTCGTCCTTGCCTTTTTGCTTGTGGTCTTGTGGTGGAAGATCATCTTGAGCTTGTGTCCCCTTGAAAGAAGTAGGATCATACTTCTCTTGTTGAGGAAAAAACTTCGTCTTGGGGTATTGATCTTCTTCCCACTCAACTCCATTGGCATTGAACTTTCGTTCAAAACCAACACCTTGATTCTTCCGGTGTCTTCCTTGCTTGTGTACAATTTCCTCAAATTGCTTACTCCCGGCAATGCTCTTGTAAACACCTTTCTCTATAATTCCCTTCAATAAGCTATTTTCTTGCTCAAGTGTAACTTGGCTAAGAGAATCATTAGTGGAATCAAGAGAACTACTAGAAGCAACAATATTGGATTTAGCATGATTAATTGACGTTTCATCATAGTATTCATCACTAGAGTTGTCAACAAGTAAATCATCATCACCTAGAAAATCATCTTCATCACTATTGAAATCAACATACTCGGGATGTGTTACCTTTGGACCTTTTGCCGTGAAGCACCTTCCAATTCCTTAATTTGGTGAGTCAAATATGTCGTAGGAGTTGGTTGACACAAGTGCTAGACCGGCAACACCTTCATCTTTAGTATATTCAGAGTCGGAGTGATAACTTCTTTCGGAGTGATTGTCGGAGTCGGAGCCGGATACCCATTCACCAACATGAGCTTGATGTCTTATTTTTGTGTAGCTCATTGATGACTTTTCTTTACTTTTCAAATGCTTGCTTCTCCGAGTGGGTTTTCGTTCATAACGATCATCTCTACTCCTCCTTTCTTTTGGTGGTGATTCTTCTCTTCTACTTCTTCTTTTGGGAGAATCTTATCTTATTTTGTAGGGAGTCGTACACTCATTGGAGTAGTGTCCGGGTCTTCCACAATTGTAGCAATTACGCTCACGACTAGAAGATCTTTTGTCATTGTAGGAACTTGACTTGCAACTTCTTTCTTTGCTTCTACTCTTGTAGAACTTTTTGAAGTTCTTTACCATTAGGATCAATTCTTCATTGAAGGTTTGTTTCGCGCTTGATGATGTGGGAGCATCACATGAGGCTTTGTAAGCACCACTTGACTTGTTGTCAAGCTCTTCCTTATCCTTGAGTGACATCTCATGAGCAACAATTCTTCCAATGACTTCCGTTGGCTTGAGATCTTTGTAATTGGGCATCATTTGGATCAATGTGCACATGGTATCATATTTTCTGTCCAAGGCTCTTAGGATCTTCTTGATGATGAATTTGTCGGTCATCTCTTCACTTCCTAAGCTGGCAATCTCATTTGTGATGAGAGCAAGCCTAGAATACATTTCAGCGACACCTTCACCATCCTTCATTTTGAACTTGTGAAATTGACTTTGAAGCACATCCAATTTGGATTCCTTGACGGAGTCGGTACCTTCGTGCATATCAATCAAAGTGTCCCAAATTTCCTTTGCATTCTCAAGACGGCTGATTTTGTTGAATTCTTCGGGGCACAATCCGTTGAATAGAATATCACAAGCTTGAGCATTGTATTGTAGCATCTTCAACTCTTCCGTGGTAGCTTCACGGTTTGGTTCTCTCCCATCAAATAATTCAGCTTGCAAGCCAACACACACAATAGCCCAAACGGCGGGGTTATGTCCAAGAATATGCATTTTCATCTTATGCTTCCAACTAGCAAAATTTGTACCATCAAAGTAAGGACCTCTACGGTGGTAATTTCCCTCGCTAGACGCCATACTCTCCTAGGTTGTGAAACCAAGTCTATGACCACCAAAAGCTATGGAAATCAAAGCAAATGGAGACCAAAGCTCTGATACCACTTTTAAGATCGAAAGTATGTCTAGAGGGGGTGATTAGACTACTTGACCAAATAAAAATCTAGCCTTTTCCCAATTTTAGTTCTTGGCAGATTTTAGCAACTTAGCACAAACAAGTAATCAACCTACACATGCAATTCTAAGAGTATAGCAGCGAAATGTAAAACAATTGCATATGAGGGTAAAGGGAGGAGTTTGAGGGAGCAAATGCAATGTTGACATGGAGATTTTTGGCGTGGTTCCGATAGGTGGTGCTATCGTACATCCACATTGATGGAGACTTCAACCCACGAAGGGTAACGGTTGCGCGAGTCCACGGAGGGCTCCACCCACGAAGGGTCCACAAAGAAGCAACCTTGTATATCCCACCATGGTCTTCGCCGACGAAGGACTTGCCTCACTAGGGTAGATCTTCACGAAGTAGGCGATCTCCTTGCCCTTACAAATTCCTTGGTTCAACTCCACAATCTTGTCGCAGGCTCCCAAGTGACACCTAGCCAATCTAGGAGACACCACTCTCCAAGAAGTAACAAACGGTGTGTTGATAATGAACTCCTTGCTCTTGTGCTTCAAATGATAGTCTCCCCAACACTCAACCCTCTCTCATAGGATTGGATTTGGTAGAAAGAAGATTTGAGTGGAAAGCAACTTGGGGAAGGCTAGAGATCAAGATTTATGTGGTTGGAATGGAATATCTTGACCTCAACACAAGTGTAGGTTGTTCTCTCTCAGAAAATATGTATTGGAAGTGCAGGCATGTTCTGATGGCTCTCTCCTCGAATGAAGAGTGGGTGGAGGGGTATTTATAGCCTCCACACAAAATCTAACCGTTACACACAAATCACCAAACTCGGTGGGACCGAATCATGAAACTCGGTCAAACCGATTTAGTTCAAAATGTGAACGTTAGGATTCTCGGTGGGACCGACATGTCAACTCGGTGGGACCGATTTTGTTAGGGTTAGGGCCTAACGTAATCTCGGTGAGATCGATTACACAAAACTCAGTGAGACCAATTTTGGTAATGGACTAACAGAGAGTTGGTCAGGCAAACTCGGTGGGACCAAGTCGCTCATCTCGGTTGGACCGAAGTGTTACGAAAGGGAAACAGAGAGTTTACATTGCAATCTCGGTGGGACTGATCGCTCATCTCGGTTTGACCAAAACGTTACAAAGGGAAACAGAGAGATTACAATCCCATCTCGGTGAGACCGAGATCCCTATCGGTGAGACCGAAAATATTAGGGTTTCTGGCGATGGCTATGTCAACTGAACTCGGTGGCGCCGGATAGAAAGAATCGGTAGGGCCGAGTTGGATATTTGGTGTGGGACATATGTGGATATGAGAAAGTAGTGGAGGGTTTTGGAGCATATTACTAAGCATTTTGAGCAAGCACCTCATTAAGCAACACCTCATCCCTTCTTAATAGTATTGGCTTTTCCTATAGACTCAATGTGATCTTGGATCACTAAAATAGAAAATGTAGAGTCTTGTGCTTTGAGCTTGAGCCAATCTTTTATCCTTAGCATTTTGAAGGGTCCACTTTCTAATCCATGCCATGCCAACCATTGAGGTTTCCTGAAATATTCATCTTGGAATAGCATTAGCTCAATGAGCTATATGTTGTTAGGGATTACCAAAACCACCCAGGGATAGTTGCACTTTCACCATCATCATCCATGTCCCCTATTCATCCCTTTGTAATACCGAGCCCTAGTGAAAACCTATGTGTATTACTTTGATTGTTCATACATACTTGCCATTATTTATCTTGCGATGTTTCTCATCTCTATGTCTAGGTAATACCCTTAGTTCACGGGATATGAAGGAACCCTAGTATGTTTAGGTGTTGTATGTTGATATGATTCGACATACTATTTCTATGTTTATGTTGATAATCTTCCCGATGTTGCTTGAAGTTGACCACTCAACATTTTCCCTTAGGTGCGTGTGGCACCCCGGCTCAGAGAAACCGGAACGCCCCGTATTCCAGCCCAGAAATCGAGGAGAAGTCCCTGGAGTACGACACTGCTTGACATAGAACAAATCATCTCTTATTATAAGAATAATAATACAAGGGTGCGATGTTACAAAGAAGCACATCAGCATGGCGACACTACGCCTGTGATACTACACTTGCTCTATGCTAGCAGCGGAACAACTCGTAGCAGCTGAATACTTCTAGCGGCGGAACACGACGAAGGTGGTGAACTCCACTCCGCAGGGACTCTGGCTGGGACACGATCTAGCTCGCACGAATGACAACCATCGACAAGCAATCAAGCAATCATGGCATCACCTGCAATCTGGCATGACACGCCAGGTCAGTACATTGAATGTACTTGCAAGCTCACAACAACCATAAACATCAAGACAAGACAATAACATAGCATTAATCAGGTTAATTAATTAACAACTACCATGATGAAACAACTACTAAGCATGGTATGAAACTAATACAATACTACTAAATCACCATCTCAGACCTCCATAACCATCTCTCTCTTGGCTAACCGGCCAAGCAATATACCATCTCGATCACCTCGTGATCAAAACCAAACAGTGATCACTCATGGATCACAAACGGAACCACACTTGGTCCAACGGGTTACCTCATAACCAAACGGTGATCATACACGGATCACCAACGGAACATCCACATGATCACCTCATGATCAAATCACAAACTGAATGATCATCCTCAAGATCATCCCAACATTATCATCATCATCCTGCCAAACTATTACTGCTCACAATATCAACATATACATCACCTATAAGTCATTTCGTCATGTGAGTGTTGATCGAATGGTGTGACCTAGTATGAACTTATTCCCATGACCGAGGACGCGGCTATCGATAGTTTAAACAAACACACTCTGCAGAGGTAGTGCACTTTACCCACACCACGGAACCCATGGCCTCGCACTCCCATTCCGGTGGACCAACAGCATTCCGACAAAACCGATCTACTGCCATGACACTCTCCCGGCCACTCCGACCAACACCCCTTTTGGGTTCAGTCCTGGGTGGCCCCGTGCCTACTAAAGACACCAACGGCCACCGTCGTGGCAAAAAAATGGTCCCAAACGGGGAGAAGAGATCTCAACACCAACTACGGGCACACAAGGCTTATGCCGTCCTACCTGATCAGGGTAGCGCCTGCGCATAACCTTCCCTCATTGGAGGCACCGGCAAGAGGCACGACAATAGACCGCATTAGGGCCTTCCCATAAAAGGCAAATGTGGTTGCACTGGAAAAGCCCGGTTCGGTGGAACCTGACCAACTTAATGACAGAATTTATCCCCAAAATATAACAGTAATGACTGATACTCCGATATCATCTATCAATCTATAATCCAAGTCATAGCAATATCCAACAAATAATCCAAAGCTTAATATCGTCTTACCAAAATACTCCGAGGACAACATACTACTATCATAATGAATCCAAGAACGATAAAACTAGTACTCAAATATCAAGAACTAACTATCCAACTATGATCCACATGCAAGCATCATCTCCAACATCATACTCCAAAACAGAATATCATCTAGCATCATGATGAAAATAACACTAGCCACTAATAATCCAAAGGCAACATGATATCCAAAGTAATACTCCAAAATAATACCAGATACCATCATGAAGATAATCATAACATCCACTAAGAATCCAAAGGCACATGTCATCCACATAATCATCAAAACATAAGTCCTAGAACTCCAGGCAATATCATGGTAGTAGCAAGATCAAAATAATACTCCGAGAAATGCCACGAACCAATCATACATAGCTAATGCAAAATTTTAAACAAGTTCAAATAATTTAAACCATGTCACTGCATTGCCATCATGCAAATGGAGGGTGTGGCTTGCCTGGGGTGGAAGAAATCACCGGGAAGAAGTGCGAGAAGCTCGCGGAAAGAATCACCGAAAATCTTTCTCTCTCGGAGGGGGCTGAATAAGGGAAAGGGCATAATGGTCATTTTTAGAATGTCCAAACATGGTGAAAATGATTCCATCAGAACGGGCTCGACGAAACGAAGAAGTGGGCTTTGGAATCACCTGATTTGGAGCTATGGGTAAAAAGATATGAATGTTTTTCTGCTAGGGACCTATCTGTAAAGAAATCATCACAAACAGGCCCTTGGCTGGAAAAACATAATGCGCCTTTCTCAGAAATACGCTTTCCAGAAAGGAAAGCGCATTCTGGACCGAAGAAGGAGCGGAATACGCTTTTGATAAGGGAAAGCGTACTCGCCAGGAGTACGTCTCCACTTATCCACGTCAACGGTGGCAGGACCGGGCCTTGGTCTCGCTAACGAGCAGGGCCCGCCGCCTCTTTTCTCTCCTCCTGGCCTTCTCCTTCTTCTCCCCCGACGTCGCTCACAGAGTAGAGGAGAGGCCGCCGGCGCTCGTTCCGGCCACTCGGGCCACCTCCGGCGGAGCTTGGACCGCTGGAGTGCTCAGGACGGCGAGGTGGACCCGTCCCTCCACCACCCGAACGTCAGGGAGCATCGGGCAGGGCGGGACCATGGTCACGGCAGACGGGGCTTCTCCGGGCTCCGGGGGAACTCGTGGCCAGAGGCCAACGGAGAAGGAATGGGGCACTGGGGTGGATCTAGGGTAGATGAGGAGGCCTCTGGTGGGGATAGAACGGAGGGAGGGAGCTTGACTTGCTCGGATTTAGGCCGGAGGGGGTGGCAGCCCTGGCGGCAATGGTGGTCATGGAGGGCGGCTCGATCTCGGGGAAATGGTCAGGGGAGGCTAGAGGAGGTGCAGGAGGCCAGTGATGAAGCAAGACGGGGTCGGGATGGCCTTATATGGGCGGGGGAGGGGTGTGCCGCGCTGTCGTCGCAAGGCATGCGTGGCCGGCGCCGCGAACGCGTGTGCACGCGCATGAGCTCGGGGTTAGGCGACGAGAGGGAACAGGAGGGAGAGCTCACGGGGAAGAGCCGGCCAAGGGAGCGCAGGGAGGAAGAGGACGGCGATCTCCGAGCCAAACCACCACTGTTCGCCCGTGGGCGTGCGGCGGCTTGCGTCGGTGAGGAAGTGGATGGAGGGGTTGAGCTGTCCAGAGGAACGGAGATGATGAGGTGAAGCCAAGGGACACGCTCACATGAGCGAAGATGACGAGAGGGGAGTGGACAAAGCGGACAAAGCATCATCTTGTAGACCCGGAGGTTATCAAAGGTTTCCTTCAGATCATCTACCAAGGTTTCCTTCTCTCTGGATTTCACCACTATATCGTCCACATAAGCATGAACATTACGCCCAATCCGATTATGAAGGCAGTTCTGCACACATCGCTGATAAGTCGCCTGGGCACTCTTAAGCCCAAAAGGCATGGACACATAGCAAAAGGCCCCAAATGGAGTAATGAAAGTTGTCTTCTCCTGGTCCTTAACCGCCATATTGATTTGATGGTAACCAGAATAAGCATCCAAAAAGCTCAAATGCTCACAACCTGCCGTGGCATCAATGATTTGATCAATATGAGGGAGAGCAAAAGGATCAGCCGGACAAGCTTTGTTTAAGTCCGTGTAATCCACACACATATGCCAGGTGTCGTTCTTTTTAAGCACGAGCACTGGGTTAGCCAACCACTTTGGATGAAAGACTTCAATAATGAACCCGGCTGCCAAAAGCCGGGCCACCTCTTCTCCGATAGCCTTACGCCTTTCCTCGTTGAACTGCTGAAGAAACTGCCTGACTGGCTTAAACTTTGGATCAATATTGAGAGTGTGCTCAGCGAGTTCTCTCGGTACACCCGGCATGTCAGAAGGCTTCCATGCGAGATGTCCCAGTTCTCACAGATGAACTCGATGAGCGCGCCTTCCTATTTGGGATCCAGATTGGCACTGATAATGAATTGTTTGGATGAGTCGCCAGGCACAAAATCAATCATCTTAGTATCGTCGACTGATTTAAACTTCAGTGCCGGCTCATGTTCTGTAGTTGGCTTCTTCAAAGATGTCATGTCTGTTGGGTCAACATTGTCTTTGTAGAACTTTAACTCCTCTGTAGCGCAAACAGATTCCGCATAAGCAGCATCGCCTTCCTCACACTCTAAGGCTATCTTTCGACTTCCATGTACTGTGATAGTACCTTTATAACCCGGCATCTTGAGCTGCAGATAAACATAACACGGTCATGCCATGAATTTTGCATAAGCCGGTTGTCCAAACAGGGTGTGATACGGGCTCTTGATTTTGACCGCCTCAAAGGTTAATTTCTCAGCCCTGGAATCATGTTCATCTCCAAAAGCTACCTGCAGCTCAATCTTACCCACGGGGTATGCCGACTTACCAGGCACCACTCCACGAAAAACAACATTGGACGTATTAAGACTTTTGTCAGTCAACCCCATGCGACAGAACGTCTCATAATAGAGGATATTGATGCTACTGCCTCCGTCCATGAGCACTTTAGTGAATTTATATCCACCAACATGAGGCGCCACCACCAAAGCTAGATGACCCGGGTTGTCAACCCAGGGAGGGTGATCCTCCCTACTCCACAGAATAGGCTTCTCAGACCATCTCAAATAATGAGGAACCGCCGGCTCAACAGCGTTAACCGCCCTCTTATGAAGTTTCTGGTCCCTTTTGCATAAACTGGTGGTGAACACATGATACTGCACACTACTTAGCTGCTTTGGGTTACTCCGAAACCTGGATTGCTGCTGCTGACTTCCTTGGCCAGATTGATGATTATAACCACCGATTACCTTGAGGGCCCTGGCCATGAAAACCGCCACCGCCTGAATTGCCGCCCGGGCTTTGGAAGCCGCCACCACCTGAGCCGCTGCCAGGTCCATGATTACCGTCGAACATGTTAGAATTCTTGAAAGCCTTCATGATCGTACAGTCTTTCCATAGATGGGTGGCCGGCTTCTCCCGGGTGCTGTGTCTTGGACAGGGTTCATTTACCAACTACTCGAGGGTGGGACCTAACCAGCCTGACCGAGGAGGTGGCCTCCCCTTACGCCATTGATTGTTGCCTTGCGCATTCACTACAAACTCTGAGCTACTGTCAGGCTTACGTTTATTACCTCCTTGATTTGCCGGGTTATGTTGAAGGCCCTTAGTGTTGCCGTTCTTCTTTCCCTTCCCCGTCTTCTCTTCATCAGACGCAGGATCTTTGGTACTATCTGAATCGGCATATTTTACTAGAGCCGCCATCATCTGGCCCATGTCATTACAATCACGTTTGAGCTGCCCTAACTTCTGTTTCAGAGGTTCAAAATGGCAATTTTTATCCAACATTAAGACCGCAGAGCCGGCATCCATCTTATCGGATGAATGTATTATTTTCTTTACCCGGCGCACCCAATGGGTCGTGGACTCACCTTCCTCTTGCTTGCAATTAGTCAAGTCCACAATCGACATGGGCTGCTTGCATATATCTTTAAAGTTCTGAATAAAACGGGCCTTTAAATCGGCCCAAGAACCAATGAAATTAGGTGGCAGTCCCTTTAGCCAAGTGCGGGTCATTCCATCCAGCATCACAGTGAAGTATTTAGCAGTGTTGCGTCACTGACCTCCAGTAATTCCATGGCCATCTCATAACTCTCAATCCATGCCCTGGGCTGTAAGTCGGCTGTGTAATTAGGCACCTTCCGAGGCCCCTTGAAATCCTTTGGCAAATGCTCATTACGCAGAGCCGACACCAAGCAAGGGACACCTCCTATTCTTGTGGCTACACCTGATTCAACAGAGGTCGTGGGATAAACCGGAAAAGCTTGGTGAGCCGCCTGCTCAGCTGCCTGTTGAACCACCCGCTCCGCCTCTTGGCGGATCCTATCCTGGTCAACCAAGTTAAGAGCTCCATCACGCATCGGGTCATGCCTGCGCGGCTGGTTATGGCGCTGGGCGTTGCTTGACATGGCTGCTGAATCCATATGCCTACTATAGCTCGGGCTCCGGCTTGGGCGATGGGTTGAATGAATCATGTCTCGACTATAAGAGTATGACTCCTGCTACGCCAGAGCCGTCTGAAGAAGTTCTCTGACCCTTCATGTTTCGATCGCCGTCGGAGAGTCGCCTCCCATCGGGAGAGCCGCCAAACGTGCCGATGCAGCAATCAGATTCTCCAAAGGGTTAGAAAAATGACCCTGTGGCATCGGTGTACAATGAGGCAGAGCAGTGTTCACGCGAGGGGGTTCCGTAGCCCGCGGTTGAAACGGCGGCCCAGCCCCGGGTGTTGTAATCCGGTTTGCCTCCAGCGGGTTACTGGGACCGGCCCTGGGTGTGTGGAAGAGGTTCCTAGGATCGTACGTCAGAGGCAGACGTGATTGAGTCTTCTGGTGCCTTCTCCTCATGACCTCGTTTGATGCGTTCAGATCCATCATGAGCGGAAAAGCCTCTGATTGAAGCTGCTGAGCCCGAGCATCCAAAGCCGCCCGCTCTGCAGCCATCCTGACGTCCTCCGCCGCCAAGTTTTCCTTGGCTTGTGCTACCTCCCCACGTAACCATGCCACCTCCGCATCATGCTGAGCCTTATCCACCGGTTCAACCACGGCGGTCAACAGGGCCGTCATCCTATCCATGAGATCCATCAGCACCTGAGCCGGTGGGCGCGTGGGGTCTCCTGACCCGGCCGCTGCCGACCCGGTGGTTATCGCTGCCATAGCCGTAGAGTTTTGAGCGGGCTGCGTACCAGTCATGAAGATCCCCGCTCTGTTCGGCGGCTCAAAGGGGTCCGGAATACTGTTGCCATCGAAACAGCCCCCAAGCCTGCCATATTGTAGTTGATACAATGAATCCGTCTCACCTGTGGACGACTCACCGTCGGAGTAGACTGCCATCTCACCCCGTCCACCGATCCTTCAGAAAACTCCCCTCCATGGATTCAACCCACGAAGGCACGCCTCCCAGTGGGCTGAGTCTGGGCGGGTCTCGCACGCCGAGCCGTCTCGATGAGGTCGGTGCAGATCTTCGGCTCAGGGCCCGGCTCACTGATCCGGTCGATGAAGACGTGGATTCCGCCGAAGGGGACCCGGTACGCGTACTCAATTGAGCCGGCGTCGGGGCCCCAGCCTGCGTCGTCGATGTAGAGCTTGCCGCGACGACTCTTGGTGATCCGGCCCACAACGTATCCCTTGAGCCCTTTGAAGCTGCCCTTCAAGAACTCAAATCCACCATGCGCTGGCCCCATGGTGGGCGCCAACTGTCGTGGAATTGTCCCGGCAGATGTCCTAGTGAAAGTACTTAGTCGTGGAGCCATCGCAACTAGGAAGCTTATAGGGTTTGATCGGGACAAAGGACACAAGAGGTTTATACTGGTTCGGCCCCTTGCGGTGAAGGTAAGGCCTAGTCCAGTTGATGTGGTATTGCTAGGTTTCGATGACCAAGGAGCGAATATGCTAGCTTGGCTCTCGAGCTAATGTCTCTTGCCCTATGCCGCCGTCGGGTCGTCCCCTTATATACACGGGTTGACGCCCTACGGCTTACAGAGTCCCGGTCGGCTCATACAGCATGTCCGGCTCGGCGACATCTCTTACATGCCTTGCATCACAAGTCTATTCATACATGGCGGTTTATACTAACAGGCTTTAAGCCACCTCTGTGCTTAGGCTGATTATAAGCCTTATTGTAAACCGTCATCTTGTATACTCTTCAGGCTCCATTCATGTAACCCGCCATTGTGGTTGACCCGGCCCCTCCTGGGCGGGTCATACCTGGTAGTCATATCCCCAACATTAGGCCCCACGTTAATTTGAACTTTGTTCATGTCAATCTTCAACACTTAGAAGAAATCCATCTTCCACTGCTTGTAAAAGCTCTGTAACCTGCCATGACGTCACCTTCGGAAAATTTGGAAACCCGCCACGACATCATCTTAACGGATCCTTATCTTAAATGCCTTCCAAAAATCGAGGCGTCTAATTAGCTGGATACTCATCATTTTGGCCTTCCTCCTTTTTCGCGCCTGCCTGTTCACCTATTTCCTTATAAATGGGCACGGCTGGTCTTCCTCATTCTTCTTCTTCCTTCTCTCGCAACCCCTCTGTCGCTCGAGCTCCGCCGCCACCGCAGCGCTCATCGTCGTCCTCAACCTTGGCCGCTACATCAACCTGAGCTTGTCTCGAGAACGGCGGCGACCCTTCGTAGTAGAACTGCGTCCGTAAGTTTTTGCCTTTCCGCACCTTAGATCCGCATTAGGGTTTGCAAGTTCTTCTGTGTTCTTCGATGTTCATCACGGATTCTTCGTAGTTCCTCTACCACATCCCCTTTTGATCTAAAAGAAGTATGGAACTCATGCGGTAGCTGTTTTGCATCCATTTCAGATGCTAGTAGATCCCCTTTCCTTGCACAAAGGCCTCCTTAGAGCTGATGAACACCTCTGTACTGGTTTTTAGGTCTAGATTTATTTTCCTTTTTTGAACAATCTTGATCCAAAATAGTAGCAACAGCTTGTGAAACTTGTTTATCTCAGTACTCAGCCTTTTTTTGTCGCTGGCAACCTTTGAATACTTTTAGCCATGGCGGCTTATCATGCCAGCTCATTTTTCCTTCATATATCATTAGCCCTTACTTAAGCCACCATCACGCCATCTGTATTGCAGACATTAACCTGTGATTCCACCATTTAACTTAAACCGGCAAATTACTTCCTTTTTAGCAAGTCCTCTCACCATACCGCCAAAGACAATGACAGTTTGCAACTGGGTCCCTTCCACAATCACTGACGCCACTCTAAAGGATTTTGTTACCATTGGGTATTTGCCAGAGAAGAGCATTATGTCTTATCGCGCACCTGACCCGGCCGAAGAAAAACCTCAGCCCAAGGATGGTGAAGTCATCATCTTTACTGATCATATGAACCGGGGTTTTTCACCACCCGGCTCAAAATTCTTCAGAGATGTTCTGCATTTTTTCAAGCTTCATCCACAAGATCTTGGACCCAACTCCATATCTGTTGGGGATATTACTATTGGGCATAAACCGGCCTACCTGGGCCGGATTAACTCCATCAGTAGTTCAAAGGTGTTAAAGCCCAAAGAGGCAGATAAAGGCCCAGGGCCCGTAGTCGGTTTACAACCTGTAGCCGTACATCAGCTTTGTGCATATACTTGTAATATAAGTTAGGAACAAGGAGAGACCAACCCGGATACGAGTATGAACCAGTGTTGGGACTCTCTGAACCGGCAGGCATCACCCATGTATATAAGGGGACGACCCGGCGGCGGTTCAGGAAGAACAGACAACAATTCGAGACATAGGCGAAGCTTATTTGCTCCCTAGTCATCGAAACACCCATCAATTCCATCACAACTAGAGGTAGGCTTTACCTTCCTTGAAGGGGCCAAACTAGTATAAACTCTCTTGCGTTCTTGTGTCCGCTTTAACCCCTTCAAGCTAACCCGTAGCGATGGCTCCACGACTAAGTCCTTTCAATAGGACATCTACCGTGACAAAACCATGACAGTTGGTGCCCACCGTGGGGCTATCGCACGATGGTTTCCGGTTCTTGGAGGGCCGCTTTGAAGGACTCGAGGGCTACGCTGTAGGCCGGATGACTAAGAGTCGTCGCGGCAAACTCTACATCAACGACGCAGGCTGGGGCCCCGAGGTGGGCTCAATTGAGTACGGGTACCGGGTCCCCTTTGGTAGCATTCATGTTTTCATTGGCAAGATCGGTGAACCGGGCCCTGAGCCGGACATCTGCACCGACCTCGTCGAGACGGCTCAGCGTACGCGATCCGCCCAGGTTAAACCGGCCATGAAGCGTGCCTTCGTGGGAATGATCCATGGAGGGAGTTATGAGGATGGATCGGAGCTTCGCGGGGCGACTGCCATTCGTTCCGGTGACGAATCTTCAACCGGAGAAACCGAATCTCTTTATCAACTACAAGATGGCCGGATTGGGAGCTATTCCGTTGGCGACAGTATTCCGGACCCCTTTGATCCGCCCAACCAGGTTGGAATATTCATGGCCGGAACACAAGCAGCGCTTCATTCTTCGACAGCTGCGGCAACGATTTCCAGTTCAGCAGCAGCAACGGCCGCCGGGGTAGGAGGCCCTGTGCGCCCGCCGGCTCAGGTTTTATCAGAGCTATTTGATGTGTTGGCTGTGCTTATGGTGGAAGTTAATCCGCCAAATCAGGACGTTCACAATATGGAGATTGCAAAGGTAAAGGAACAGATCACCCAGGCCAAGGCGGATCTGGCGGCTGAGGACACTAGGATGGCCGCAGAACGGGCTGCTTTAGACGCACAGGCCTATAGGCTTATGTTAGACTAGAGCGCATCACATGAAGTCATGATAAGGAAGCATCGATCCCGCTTACCTCCGGTTTTCGAGGCCAGAGACCTTTTCAACACTCCAGGGCCAAGAGCCGGCAATCAGCTGGAGGGGAACCGGGTAGAAGCCCCTGGGACCGGTGCACCGGTTCAGCCTCGTCAGATCGACCCGCCTTGTCAAAACACCATTATACCTCGGGATGCTTTAACACCTCCGGGTCACTAATCCAACCCAATGGACAATCTTGTTGTCGCTGCTACACGACTGGAGGCCATTCCAGTTGAAGGTGACTCGCCGCAAGCAGTAGAGACGCAACGGGTCAAGGAACTTCTGAGGATAGCTTTGGCCCAACAGGAAGCGTACTCGTACAGCCGCGGCCGAATCCACTCGACCCCCCGTCCGAGCCGGAGCTATAGCAGACATATGGATGAACCAGCAGTGTCGAGTAATGAACGACGTGGAGCACCCCGTGGTAACAACCCGATGGGTGGGGCTGATGACGCTCAGGAAGTGGTGAACCGGGCCCGAGTGCGTAGGAAGGCCGAGTTAGCCGCACAGCATCTGGCTCGGCAGCTCACGCCGGTTCAACCAACCATTTCGATCGAACCTGGTGTTACTTCTAGTTCTTTAGGGTTGCCTTGCCTCGTCCCCGCTTTACACAACGTGCGTTTGCCCAAGGATTTCAAAGGCCCACGCAAGGTACCAAATTATACGGCGGATCAACCACCAGAGACATGGGTAGAGAGCTATGAGATGGCCATGGAGATGCTTGATGTGGATGACACAGCGTGTGCGAAATACTTCACCATGATGCTTGAAGGAATGGCCCGTACTGGGCTAAAAAGCTTGCCCGCTAATTCTATCAGCTCGTGGGCCCAATTACGAGCCCGGTTTATCAACAATTTCAAGGATACCTGTAAACAACCTATGTCGATAGTGGACTTAGCTGCATGCGTCCAGGAGGAAGGAGAGTCAACGACTCATTGGGTGCGCCGGGTTTCACAAGTGTTGCACTCCTCAGACCGCATCAACGCTGACACCGCAGTATTAACCCTAGAAGGCAACTGCCGGTTTGGGCCCCTGAAGTTGAAATTGGGACGGATGAAGCATCATTGCACCAACATGGGAACCCTCATGGCCGCTTTGGTAAAATATGCTGATTCTGATAGTACCAAGGATCCCGAGTCTGATGATGACAAGACGGGGAAGGGGAAGAAGAAGAGCAGCTCCAAAGGTTAGCAACATCACTGGGTAGGCAATGGCGGAGGAGGCAAGCGTAAAGCGGATGGCAACATGGATTTTGTGGCTAATACCAACGTACAGGACAATGGCCAGCGGCGCAAGGGCAGGCCGAAAAATCGTAGTGGAGCGCCCAACCCCAACCCAAACTGCCTAAACTATTTGCTAAACCAGCCCTGTCCAAAACATGGGACGAAGGAGGAGCCAGCAAACCACCTTTGGAAGGATTGTTTTATTATGCAGGAGTTCAAGAATTCTAATAATTTCCGATATGATCACGGATCTGGTGGCGGCTCAGGATCCGGGCCTGGTTATGGTGGAGGAAGTTCCGGTTCAGGATTTAATGGTAATCCGGGCGGGCATAATGGTCAAAATAGTCAGAACAACCAGGGTGGTCACAACCAACAGTAGCAACAGTCAGGTTACCAAAGCAACCCAAAGCAGTTGAGTAGTGGGCAGTACCATGTCTTTACCACTAGCTTGGACAAGCGAGACCGGAAGGTTCAGAGGCGAGCAGTCAACTCTGTTGAACCGGCCACACCCCGTTATCTACGTTGGTCTGAACAGCCAATCATATGGAGCAGAGAGGATCACCCACTCCAGGTCGATAATCCGGGTCAGTTGGCTCTGGTGGTGGCGCCTCAGGTGGGAGGTTATAAGTTCACCAAAGTGCTCATGGATGGAGGGAGCAGCATTAACATCCTATACTATGAGACCTTCCGCCGTATGGGACTTACAGATAAGAATCTCAAACCGTCCAATACAGTATTCCACGGTGTAGTGCCTGGCAGATCAGCATATCCCGTTGGTAAGATAGCTCTTGAAGTGGCCTTTGGGGATGATCATGATTCCAGGTCGGAGACATTAACGTTTCAAGTGGTGAAAATCCAAAGTCCATATCATGCCCTGTTTGGGCATCCGGCATACGCCAAGTTTATGGCTCGGCCCTGTTATGTGTATTTGCAGCTCAAGATGCCGGGTCACAAGGGGACAATAACGGTTCACGGAAGCCGCAAAATCGCTTTAGAATGCGAGGAAGGAGATGCGGCTTATGCAGAGTCGGTTTGTGCCACCAAGGAGTTGAAGTACCATAAAGACAATGTTGATCCGGCGGACATGAGTCCGTTGAAGAAGCCAACTACGGAGCATGATCCGGCCCTGAAGTTCAAATCGGCAGCAGAAACTAAGCTTGTTGACTTCGTACCTGGCGATTCGTCCAAGTAGTTCAGCATTAGTGCCAACTTGGATCCGAAATAGGAAAGCGCGCTCATCGAGTTCATCCGTGAGAATCGGGACATTTTCGCATGGAAGCCCTCTGACATGCCAGGTGTACCGAGGCAACTCGCTGAGCACACACTTAATGTGGATCCTAAATACAAACCGGTGAAACAGTTCCTCCGCCGGTTTAACGAAGAAAGACGCAAGGCGATTGGGGAAGAGGTAGCCAGGCTCTTAGCAGCTGGTTTTATTGTTGAAGTTTTTCACCCTGAGTGGCTTGCCAATCCGGTGCTAGTCCTTAAGAAAAATGGCACCTGGCGTATGTGTGTGGATTACACAGATCTTAATAAAGCTTGTCCAGCAGATCCTTTTGCCCTCCCCCGTATTGATCAAATCATTGATGCTACGGCGGGTTGTGAGCGTTTAAGTTTTTTGGATGCGTACTCTGGTTATCATCAGATCAAAATGGCAGTTAAGGACCAGGAGAAGACGGCATTCATAACTCCCTTTGGAGCCTTCTGCTATGTATCTATGCCCTTTGGGCTCAAAAGTGCCTAGGCAACTTATCAACGGTGTGTACAAAATTGTCTTCACAAGCAGATTGGCCGTAATGTACATGCTTACGTGGATGATATCGTGGTTAAATCCAGGGAGAAGGAGACTCTGGTTGACGATTTGAAGGAAACCTTTGATAACCTAAGGACGTACAAGATGATGCTTAATCCGGACAAGTGTGTCTTTGGTGTACCGGCGGGCAAGTTATTGGGCTTTCTGGTGTCCAACAGGGGAATTGAGGCTAATCCGGAGAAGATCACAGCCATCACCTCCCTGGCTAAACTGAAGTGTATCAATGATGTTCAACGCCTGGCAGGCTGGATTGCCGTGTTAAGCCGGTTTATCAGCCGCCTGGGTGAGAAGGCGATCCCTTTGTATCAGATGTTGAAGAAGACGGATCAGTTCGTCTGGAGTTCTGCTGCTGATGAAGCATTTGAGGACTTAAAGCGTCAATTGGCCAATCCGCCTGTGCTCGCCACTCCCATTGACAAGGAGCTGTTACTGTTATATGTTGCTGCTAATGCTCGTGCGGTCAGCGTAGCTATTGTGGTGGAACGAAAGGAGGCAGGTAAGGAGCATCCGGTTCAACGTCCGGTCTATTATATCAGTGAGGTGCTCATTGAGTCCAAGCAAAGGTATCCGCATTGGCAAAAGCTGGTGTACGGAGTTTTTATGGCAAGCCAGAAGCTTAAGCAATACTTCCAAGGGCACCCAATTACGGTGGTCAGTTCTGCTCCTTTGGGAGATATCATCCAGAACCGGGAAGCAACTGGCCGGATTGCAAAGTGGGCTATAGAGCTGGGGCCGTACAGTTTGAAATATGTGCCTCGGATAACGATTAAGTCTCAAGCACTTGTTGATTTTATCAATGATTGGACAGAAATGCAAGCACCTGAAGAAAAGCCGGATCATACGTATTGGACCATCCATTTTGACGGATCCAGGCAGTTGGAAGGCTCGAGGGCTAGAGTCGTATTAACTTCCCCACAAGGTGATAAGTTTTGTTATGTTCCCCGTTTAATGTTCCCTTGTGCTAACAATGCAGCTGAGTATGAAGCCTTGCTCCATGGTCTTCGGATGGCTAAGGAGATGAATCTAAGTCGAGTTAAGTGCTTCGGTGATTCGGACCTTGTGGCTCAGCAAGTGTCTGGCACTTGGGACTCCAAGGACCCACTCATGGCAGCATATCGTCGTGAGGTGGATATTGTTGCAGGTTATTTCAGAGGCTATCAGGTGGACCACGTGGACCGGCGGAAAAATGAAGCGGCGGACGCTTTAAGCCGGCTGGGCTCTCAGCGCAAACCGGTCCCACCCAATGTTTTTCTGGATGTGCTGCACAACCTGTCGGTGAAGATCCCTGGTGAAGAGGATTTGGCCATTCCTGATCCGGAGGCTCAATTGGTGGCAGTTCTTCATGTTACTCCGGATTGGATGCTTTCCTATCTGGCGTACAAGAACCGGGGCGAGTTGCCAGAAGATGAGATTCTGGCCCGGCAGATAATCCGGCGATCCAAGTCCATGGCTGTCATCAACGGTGAGTTGCATCATTGCAGTGTATTAGGAGCTTTTCAACGTTGTGTGTCTCCTGAAGAAGGCCGTGAAATTTTGCGGGAGATCCACGAAGGAGATTGTGGTCACCATGCCGGTTCAAAGTCTCTGGTGGCTAAAGCGTTTCGCCATGGTTTTTATTGGTTAACTGCTCATGCTGATGCGAAGGATCTGGTCAGACGATGTGATGGTTGCCAAAAGTTTTCAAGACGCGCTCATATACCGGCTCAAGAATTGAGGATGATTCCAATTACTTGGCCGTTTGCGACTTGAGGGCTGGATATGGTTGGGCCTTTCAAAAGGTCCAAAGATAAGAAGACCCACCTCCTGGTGGCGGTGGACAAGTTTACAAAGTGGGTGGAGGCAGAACCTGTTAGCAAGTGTGATGCGGCCACGGCAGTTCAGTTCATCAAAAAGGTGATTTTCCGGTTTGGCTTTCCGCATAGTATTATCACAGATAATGGTACCAATTTATCCAAGGGTGTTATGAAGGAGTTCTGCGAACGGGAGTACATCCGGCTTGATGTTTCATCAGTGGCACATCCACAGTCCAATGGTCAAGCAGAAAGAGCTAATCAAGAGATCTTGAGAGACATCAAGCCCCGGCTCATGGTTCCTTTGCAGAGAACGCCGGGTTGTTGGGTAGAAGAATTACCATCTGTGTTATGGAGCATCAATACAACACCCAACAGATCAACAGGATACACACCGTTCTTCATGGTTTATGGAGCGGAGGCGGTTCTCCCCAGCGATATCCGTCATGACTCACCTCGTGTCACGGCTTATGTTGAAGCGGACAACGAGACAGCACGGCAAGATGCTTTGGACCGGTCGGATGAAGAGCGTGACATCGCAGCCGCCCGGTCGGCGATTTACCAGCAGGATCTTCGTCGTTATCACAGTCGCCGAGCCAGAACCAGAGCCTTCCAGGAAGGAGATTTGGTGCTTCGGCTCATCCAAGATCAGACTGATATGCATAAGCTATCCCCACCTTGGGAGGGGCCTTTCATGGTCAGCAAGAATCTTCACAACGGGTCGTACTATCTGATCGATATTCGAGAGCATAAGGACTCACGTGCATCAGGGGAAGAGACTAACAGGCCATGGAATATAGCTCATCTTCGGCCTTACTATACCTGAGCCATTGGCTATACTTATGTACATACAATGTATATATTATGATTAAGTATAATAAACCGGAACCTCAGCTAAAGCGGGGTATCTGTTCTTTTACATCATGTGAGGTTACACGGAGTTGCTCTAAAACGGCGAAAGCCACCAGATCACTTGGGGACTTGGTCATGTCTGAACCAGTCATGCCTCTTGATCGGCCTAAGGCCACAGAATCACTTGGGGGCTTTGTCGAACCCGGACCATGACCACGCCATTTGGTCGGCATAAATGCCACAAGAATCACTTGGGGACCTGGCTAACTAGAACCATAGTTACACCTAACGGGAGCTTGGTCGTGTTTAGCCATGGTTACGCCATTTGATCAGCTTAAATAAATCTTTTTTTGGCAAACGTTTTTGTCGTTGCTTTTGCTTCATACTTTTCTTTGAAGGGGGGTTTTTGCTTTTTATTGTGTTCTTTAAACCAACAAAGTTTTTTAACCAATCAATTGACGGAACACAGTTCACGTCAATCCGAAGACTATTTGTCCGGTTTGATCCTTGTTGTTAACATCCTCTTATGGAGTAACACGGTGTTTATCATAACCCGGCACGGTTTACATGGTAAACCAGCGTCATATATATACAGGAGCTGTTATCTCCTCCAACAGTATGGGTTCGCAAAACTCCGCTTCAAGATTGGCCAAGCCAACTTCACGCTCAATGACGGCAGGTATTATGTATCTCGAAATTTGGTCATACTTGAAATTTTGTTTTGATTTCATATATGCAGACATCATATTCCGCCTGACGGTACAACCGCGGTGGCACTTGACGAATTTTTCATTTCAGAAAGTATTTTGGAAAGTTCATTGCCACAGGAAGAACAAATTATGCACGAAGGCAAATCAATGTCAAAGGTATCAGCTAGCCTATTACAAGGCAACATGGTGCCCATAATAATATAATTGTTTTTCGCGAAGAAGAGTGAAAGTGCGTTATATCGACTAGAGGGGGGTGAATAGGCGATTTTTATGAAAGTCTTCAAAACGTGGGAGTTATGAAGACAAACAGCAAAGATTATGCCTATTACTATGCAGCGGAAGTTAGATTACACTAGGCCAGCCATGGTCAAGTATTCAATAGAGTGAGAGCACAATGACAAACAGCTGCAGTATAATAAGGATCAGGTAGGAAGAAGTTATGAAGCCAAACAGATCATACATTCACGTTGTGAAGACAAAAGATAGAGCAAGCATGCAATGGCTTCACAATGAGTAACAGTAAGAAAAGGAAGTGAAGATGAAACCAGTGACTCGTTGAAGACAATGATGTGTTGGACCAGTTCCAGTTGCTGTGACAACTGTACGTCTGGTTGGAGCGGCTAGGTATTTAAACCTTAGGACACACAGTCCCGGACACCCAGTCCTGAACATGCAGCTCAGGACACCAAGTCCTCACCATATTCTCCTTGAGCTAAGGTCACATAGTCCTTGCCCAATCACTCTGGTAAGTCTTCAAGGTAGACTCCCAAACCTTCACAAACTTCGTTCACTGGCAATCCACAATGTCTCTTGGATGCTCTGAACGCGACTCCTAACCGTCTGGAGGATTCACAGTCCTCAAGTGTAATAAGTCTTCAGATCACACAGACAAGAAGACTTAAGTGATGCCCAATGTTCTCTGGCTCTGGGTGGTTAGGGCTTTTCTCCTCGCTAGGAATTTTCTCTCTCAAAGGCTTCGAGGTGGGTTGCTCTCAAACGACAAAAGCCGTGCACTGAAATCTGAGCAGCCAACCGTTTATGGTTGTAGGGGTGGGCTATTTATAGCCACTTGGCAACCCAACCTGATTTGTCCGAAATGACCCTGGGTCACTAAGGAACTGACATGTGTCTCAACGGTCAGATTTCAAACTCTCATGGCAACTTTACTTGGGCTACAAGCAAAGCTGACTTGTCCGGCTCTGGACAAGATTCGCTCTCATTGTCTTCACTCGAAGACATAGGTTTTTGATTTAGGCATCACTTCAATCATTCTGACTGGTTCTCCTGGACCCCACTTAACAGTACGGTGGTTCCTATGACTCAACACAAAAGAAAAAGAACTACGAAAGATCTAAGTCTTCGAGCTCCATAGGCTTCATAACGTGTCTTCTTTTGTCATAGTCTTCAATGTGAATATCTTCATATACCACCTTTGTCTTCAATGTCTTCATACATTTTTAGGGGTCATCTCTGGTAGTAAAACCGAATCAATGAGGGACTTCTGCCTGTGTTATCCTGCAATTCTCAAAAACACATTAGTCCCTCAACTAGGTTTGTCGTCAATAATCCAAAACCAACTAGGGGTGGCACTAGATGCACTTACAATCTCCCCCTTTTTGATGATTGATGACAAACTAGTTGAAGTTTTCAACGGGGAATATAGTCTGTGAAAGTGTAAAGGATAAGGAATTGTCTGCATAAGCTTCAAGGGCTCCCCCTGAAGATGTGCATATAAGTTAAGTTGCTTTTGGAATGCAAATGCACATGGCGGTTGTACATGTGGAGATCCAATTCAGCTTATGATGACAATCCACTATGCATGTGAAAGTATATGAAGATAATGACATGCATAATGGAAAATGGACGTCTGCAGAATGAGATAAGTGCGGAATTTATCGTCGCACATGCGGAATTTATCTTCGCATATAGGGTGGCAAACGAGTAGCAGACGACCATCGAGTTTTAGTGTTACAACTCAAAGAACCAAATGAAGCAAAAAAACGAGAGTTGTAAACACGAAGCAAAATATAGCAAAACATAAAGCACCCGCGCATATGGACCCGCTTGAAGACTATCAACCCATATGCTTCTCCCCCTTTTGTCAGCAAGGACCAAAAAGGTTTGAAGACATAGAGTGTCTACTCGTTTCCAGGAGCAGCAGGGTCGTTGGAGTTGTTTGGCGGTGCAGAAGAGCTTGGAGGTGCTGAAGCAGGTGGCGGTGATGTAGCATCGTCTTCATCAATTATTCTGGCAGTGACTGTGGCAGCAGATGAAGAAAACTCAGAGTCTTCAAGTGATGGTGTGTTTCGCATCACAGCCCTTCTAGGAGGTGTGGTGTCAAACTTGAAGCGCTCAGTGAAGCCATCCTCTTCAAGTTCAGCTTCAGTACACATCATTGAGAGCCCTTTCCATGTACGACGGCAGGTTTCATGTGTAAGGAAAGCATTCTTGGTGGCAAGGTTTCGAAGATGATTGACATCCACCAAGAGGCTTTTCATCTGACGCTTTAGCCAGTCGTGATGCCTATCTTGTTTTTGATGAAGGGCCACAAGAAGCTCTCGGTCAGTGAGAACACGAGCTCGCTTCTTGGGTCTTGAAGCAGTTGCACTATCGGTGGCTTCAGTTGAAGCAGGGTGTGGCGCACGTGTAGTGCCAGCCAAAGGATACACCCTGGAGATGGCTTCAACACCTTCATCGTTCTGAGTGAAGCTTTGGTGTTCTGCATTCTGAAGACTCAACGGTTGCTTGGCAGGCTCAGGATATATAGCTTCAGCAGAGGTATCCACATCGGGCAAGAAGATCCGATGGTTTCGGGCAGAGGGCTGATACGAGATCGCAGAGTGCAGTTTGATCAGCCTCATCACCCAAGGAGCATAGAACTTCAAACCAAATAAATCTGAGCCTGACGCTGCAAGTTGGCGTATGAAGAAATCCTGTGCGTTGAAGCATTTGCCATGAAGGATATAGAATATGAGAGTCTTCATTGCGCCCTCAATCTTGGCATGTGGAGAGTGTACCTTAATGGGCCAGAGAGTCCGCCAGATGATGTGATATATGGTCCTGGGCAGGTACTCAAGGTCTTCAACGAAGAACTCAGTTGGATAGGGTGCATCATGGGGCAATGGCTTCATCATTGAGAGCATCTGACTCATATTTGGTTCAGGCCTCTGGAATATGCTCTCAATAGCTTCAGCATGTAGTTGACAGCCTTCCTCGAAGAATTCGCCAGGAGTGGGCAGGCCGGTGAGCTCAATGATATCAAATGCATTGGCTTCATGATGGACATTACCGGTCATCCACTCCAGGACCCAAGTCTTCGGATCTCTGTTGTATCCTTTAATATGGAGGGTGGCATAGAACTGAAGCAGAAGCTCTTCATTCCAGTGCTCTTCATCAGTGACAAACTGCAGCAGACCCACTTGCTTAAAGCAATCCAAAGCTTCCTCTAGACAGGGCAGACCAGCAAGGGCTTCAACATCAAGGCGCTTGTGCGGAAAGATGCGACCTTGGTTGTATAGGATGCATGAATAGTAGCTGCGCTGAGGATAGCTCCAGAACCTATCTGATACAATCCTTTCCCTTGAATAGGGGTTCTTGGAGCTGTTGAAGAACGTGTTATCTGCCTTGAAGCTATTGATGTCAAAGGAGCCAGGTGCTGATGCAGGACCTGGGAACCTTGGCAGCCTTGGGACTGGCTTCTGGACATGAGGCCTGTGCTCAACATGGTAATCAAATTGAGGACCTGCAACAGACTCAGGAACAGAAGTGTCTTGATCAGTAGCTTCGCTGTCTGCTGAAGCTTTTGGTGGGGAGGGCTCCACATTGGCTTCAGTGTTGGTTGTGGCAGCCTCAACATTTGCCGCCTCCGCTTGACTAGCTGGAGGGTCAGTCACAAGCACGTTCTCCTGGAGAACTGCATCTTGGTGGAGCTCTTGTGTTGCTTCTTCTTCGGCTGATGCAGCCGGAATGTCTTTAGTAGAGACTTGAGGCCTTGGACCTCTGCGAAGCCTACGGAATGCAGACGACGCCTGTGGGGTTGGAGTGGGCTGGGCCTCATTGTCTTCTTCCTCTTGAGGGCGATCCGCCCATGACGCATCTTGTGCAATTGGCGTCAGAGGACGACCAATGCTGATGAGCTCGCTTTGTTCGCACTGAGGAAGGGTTGCATCATCTTGTACATTGTCCTGGTGACCAATGTCTTCAGCAGCGATGGGGTCGGCTGCTGGAATATCTTCAGCTTCAGGAGCCTCTGTGGGAGCAGGCTCATGAACTGTCAGTTGTCTTTCGGCGTTGGGGTGAACCATTGAGATAGGTTCAACTATCAAGGGCTCTGTGTGAGCAGCCCGAGATTTCTTGATCTTGCGCTTCTTCTTGCTGGGGGCAGTAGGAGAGGCTTCAGAGCTTTTCCTTTTCTTGGCTTCAACCTCAGTAGTTCTTGTCTTCTTGAGCTCAGAAGCTGTTGACCGGCTCTTTGGCTTCGAGCCAGTTGTTGCAGTTGGGAAGACAATGTGAACTGCTTCTTGCCTAGGTGCCTCTGGTTCAGCCATAGCAGGCTTCTTCTTCTTCGCGGCCATCTTGGGGTCGATGCCAGGACGCCCAAGTGCCTTGCGCTTCTCGGCCTCATTGTATGCCTGCACACATCGTTCAGCCAAAGACTTCATCCGCTCACGTGAGCCCTGAGCTTCTGCACGCTTTTTCAGAAAATTTTCCTTGAGCTCATGCAACATGGTCTTGAAGCTCTTCACTTCTTGCACGCTGAGCCTGGCCATATGCTTCTTGAACTGAGCCTTTTCATGATCAATTTTCTGCTTCAGTTCAACTATGCGCCGGGCGATAGCAAGTTCTGAAGCAATAGCGCCTTGGAATGCGACGCTGAGGCCAACGGGCAGCTGCTGATCTTCGAAGCTGATGTCTGGTGAGGCAAACCATTCGTCGATGAAATTGTGGATGATGGCGACATCAAAGAGAGGCAAATTGTTGAAGATTTAAGCTTCTTCTTTGTTCTTGATGAGCTGCTCTAGAGCGTCATCTCCAAGATCTTCATCACTTGACAGATCTATGGCTTCGCTGCGCAGGATGGCAGCAGCCGTGAGCTCTTTGCCGGTGTGTGGCTGAGGCACTTTGGCCTTCTGGGGCTTGGAGACGCGGGATACGTCTTCAGACTGCACACTGTCTTCAGGAGGTGTAGTTGCCAATGGCTTCGCCCTTGAGATTTTTGAGGCAGGGGCCGGCTTTGAAGCTTTTGGCTTCTTCGTCTGCTTTGGCTTCGGTACAGCAGGAGCTTCATCAGACTCAGAGTCAGCTGGAGGGTCATTCACGGCAGTCCCTTGGACTAAGATGTGGGTGATGAGGCCCTCAAGATTGGCAAACGGACCGATGACATTGGGTTCTGCGTAGCGTGTGCCATCTGCCCTTGGTGCGGAAGGACCAGGGTTGAAGTCTAACCCAAATTTCTTCTTCTTCAGCTTCGCTGATTGTTGGGCAAACTGGAAGTTGCGCTTGAACAGATTGTCGTCACGACACCAGAGGAGTGACGACGGATGCGCATCATTAGGCTGTGGTCCTCGGACCATGCATGGGTAGAAGCCTTGAGCAATGGCTTCATCTCTGGTCCTGGGTACGAGATTCTTGTAAAGGATGTCCCTCCATGGTTTCTTGATGGCACATTTCTCAGCATACTCCTGGGTGACGAAGCGGTATTTGAACCACTGTTCTGCCCAATAGCGTCGAATCCATTGGATTCGGGTCTTGCGCTGCCCATAACTCTCTTCAGGATCTGTTTTATACATTTCTGCCAGGTCTTCAGGCAGATCTTTGGAAGTCCCTTCACGTCTCTATCTGCCCTCCTTCCTTGCTGCTGCTTCTGAAGCCATAAACTTTAACTTGAAAGGCTTCAAGACTTTCAAAGGCTTCAAAGGCTTTCTTTTGTTGGACCAACAGGAACTGGCTTCAGGAGAGTTTATGTGATGCTGTAGGAATTCTGCAAATGAATGCAGACTATGAGAACCGAAGGATTCTCCCACGGACATGTACCTGTGACAGCATTAAGGTGCGAGGGAAGGGGAAGAGGTCATATGCATTCTCAGAAGGTTTTGAAGATTAATTAGTTTAGAAGACATTGACCTCATCGTGCGAAGACATTCACTCATAGATAAGAAGTTGGTTCCAGATTTGTACGAACCCACAAATCAGTACAAGTGAGGAATCTAACTACTTTATGAAGCACAAGTGAATATACTAGGCATGTTATGAGATGCAGATTGAGAGATCTAACTTGTGTGAAGACAAACTTCTTATGGTAGAAAGTGACAGAACCATGAGATCAAACGGGGCTGTAAAAAGAAGTTTTATTTACCACACTTGGAACTGCTAGACGGAAGTGGGAGATGATGCCGAGCAGTTCAGTCCTCCGTGCCCTAACTTGGAGACAGAAGACACCTACGGCGACGGCGGAGAGAACGATGTCCGCGGTCGGCGTGAAGACGGCGTCGGAGAAGTTGCGGCAGCGAAGCGCTTCGTCGCCGGCGTCGTCGAGTGCTAGCGGTGGCGCTAGGGTTCGTGCGAGGGTGGAAGAAGGAGATAATGACCGCGGTAAGTGTGAATTTATAGGCTCAGGGGCGGCACTATGCTATTACACAGGTGCCCCTGGCGACTCGCATCTGAGGAACGCGTGGCCAGTTTGCGGAAGTTTGGGGTTTGTTCCACGTCCCACGCACGCCTGGATTGTTGGGTGGTCGTTCCTGCTTCTCCGGATTTTATGTGGAGGAATGAGCATTAAAAACGGACTTTATGGTTGTCTCTATATCTTCTGCTGACAAGGACACAGTGAAGACATTCGACAGTTTCAATAGAATGCATATGACTTGGAGAGATAGAATTTGAGATAGAAAGCATAGAGAGATTAGGGTCCGATCACATTCACTTAGTTCAAAAGATTCAACCAAGAAGACATAGCTATAAGTGAATGCTGTAGAGGACAGAACACTAGTATGTATATATCTATATAATCAACGTAGTGAAGATAATCATGAAGACATGTTGAGTTCGAAGCCAAACCAAATGTGAAGATATTGCAAGGTAACGCCATGAGTGAAACACTTCAAAATGGAACGTTTGGTGGTGGCGTTACCCACCGTATAGGAAGTATTAGACCCAGACACGGCGCACAATTATCGTGGCACTCCGAAGTCAAATTCCACATTAATGTATTTACACTTAGAATGTATGTCTTCATTGATTGAAGATATACTTTACTTTGTGTGTTGCACATCTAAGTCATCAATATGCATAAGTGTTAGGATGTGTGTCTGATCACAGGACATTTGAGGATTCCAAGATATTTAGCTCACACCGTAACTTGCAAAACCTCTTCTCATCCAAGGGCTTGGTGAAGATATCTGCCAATTGCTCTTCAGTGTTGACGTGTATGATATCAATGTCTTCCTTCACAACATGATCTCTAAGAAAGTGATGACGAATTTCAATGTGCTTTGTCTTCGAGTGCTGAACTGGGTTGTTGGCAATCTTGATGGCGCTTTCGTTGTCGCAGTAAAGTGGCACTTGCTTCAGATGAATGCCATAGTCCTTGAGTGTTTGCTTCATCCACAGAAGCTGAGCGCAGCAAGATCCAGCAGCAATGTATTCAGATTCAGCAGTGGAGAGAGATACACAGTTCTGCTTCTTTGAAGACCAACATACAAGTGATCGTCCCAGAAAGTGACATGTGCCTGATGTAGACTTGCGATCAACTTTGTCACCAGCATAATCAGCATCCGAAAATCCAACCAAATCAAACTTTGAGCCCTTTGGATACCATAATCCTACAGTTGGGGTGTGAGCCTAATATCAAAGAATTCGCTTCACAGCTAAGTGATGCGACTCCTTTGGTGCCGCTTGAAATCGAGCACACAGGCAAACACTAAGCATAATATCTGCCCTAGATGCACATAAATAAAGCAAAGAACCAATCATGGAGCGGTATACCTTTTGATCGAACTCTTTACCATTGTCGTCAGGACCTAGATGATGTTTGGCTGGCATTGGTGTTGTGAAGCCTTTGCAGTCTTGCATACCGTACTTCTTCAAGCAATCTTTGAGATACTTCTCTTGAGTGAAGATGTCATTGCGTTGTTGTCGTATTTGAAGACCAAGGAAGAACTTCAGCTCCCCCATCATCGACATCTGATATTGCTCTTGCATCATATATCCAAACTCTTCACTGTACTTCTGATTGGTGCAGCCGAAGATAATGTCATCCACATATATTTGGCACAGAAACAGTTCACCATCATATGTCTTCGTGAAAAGAGTGGGATCCAGGGAACCAGGTATGAAGCCTTTGCTCTTCAGGAAGTATTTGAGTGTGTCATACCAGGCCCTGGGAGCTTGTTTGAGGCCATACAGTGCCTTGTTGAGCTTGTATACCATGTAAGGATGTTTTGGATTTTCAAAGCCAGGCGGTTGTGCAACATACACTTCTTCTTCAATCTTGCCATTGAGAAAGGCACTTTTCACATCCATTTGATATAGAAGTATGTTATGATGATTTGCATAGGCCAGCAGTATGCGTATGGCTTCAAGCCTAGCCACAGGAGCAAATGTTTCATCGAAGTCAATGCCCTCCACTTGAGTATATCCTTGAGCAACGAGACGGGCTTTATTTCTGACAACTTGACCATGCTCATCTTGCTTGTTGCGGTATATCCATTTGGTGCACATTATGTTGTGCTTCCGTGGATCAGGACGCTTGACCAGTTCCCATACATTATTCAGTTCAAACTGTTGAAGCTCTTCTTGCATAGCTTGAATCCATTCAGGTTCCATGAAGGCTTCTTCAACTTTCTTGGGTTCTGATATTGATACGAATGCGCAGTGCCGACAGAAATTTGTCAGCTGAGTTGCCCTTGAACGAGTGAGTGGACCAAGTGCATTGATGCTGTCAATTATTTTGTCAATCTGCACTTCATTGGCAACACGAGGATGTACAGGGCGAAGACTTTGCTCTTGCTGATCTGTGTTGTTGTTGGGAGGAATGTCTTCAGGCTGAGCATTGTCTTCATGTTGATCAGGTGCTGAGATGATAAGTTCTTCTTCAGGATGAGCTTCAGAAGGTATAATCTCTCCAGTTCCCATTAGCTTGATTGATTCACTAGCTGGAATCTCATCTAGCACATTTGGCAGTTGCTCTCTTTGTGAACCATTTGTCTCATCGAACCGCACATCCACTGTTTCAACCACTTTGTAATGAAAGAGATTGAAGACTCTGTAGGAGTGCGAATCCTTTCCATATCCAAGCATAAAGCCCTCATGTGCTTTTGGTGCAAACTTTGAGGTGTGGTGTGGGTCCTTAATCCAGCACCTTGCGCCAAATACTCTGAAGTAACTGACATTTGGCTTCTTGCCAGTTAGGAGTTCATAAGATGTCTTGTTCAGAAGCTTGTGAAGATAAACACGATTGATTGTAAGGCATGCAGTGTCAATGGCTTCTGTCCAGAATTTTCTTGGAGTCTTGTATTCATCTAGCATTGTTCTGGCCATCTCAATGAGTGTTCTGTTCTTGCGTTCGACGACGCCATTCTGCTGTGGCGTGTACGGAGCTGAGAATTCATGTGTGATGCCCAAGGTATCAAGATATGTATCAAGGCTAGTGTTCTTGAATTCAGTGCCATTATCACTTCTGATGTGCTTTATCTTGGCGCCAAAATTTTTCATTACTCGATTGGCGAAGCGTCTGAAGACATCCAGCACTTCAGTCTTGTAAAGGATTATGTGCACCCATGTATATCTAGAGTAATCATCAACGATGACGAAGCCATAGAGGCAAGCAGAAGTAGTAAAAGTCGAAGGGTTGTGTAGTAGTCATGATTGTCTTCGAAGGATGTTTTGCCCTTGTCATCTTCCCAGCTTCACAGGCACCGCATAAGTGATCTTTCTTGAACTTGACGCCCTCAATGCCTATGACATGCTTCTTCTTCGCAAGGGTGTGGAGGTTCCTCATGCTAGCATGCCCAAGCCTCCGATGCCAAAGCCAGCATTCTGAAGCTTTTGCAAGAAGACATACTGGAAGTTGTGGTTCTGCTGAGAAATCTACCACATACAAATCATCCTTTTGGTACCCTTCAAACACTAGAGACTTGTCAGATTCCATTAGTACTAGGCAACGATATTTTCCAAACATTACGATCATGTTCAAATCGCAAAGCATTGAGACAGACCTTAAGTTGAAGCCAAGGGATTCAACAAGCATGACTTTATCCATGTGTTGATCCTTTGAGATTGCAACTCTACCTAGACCCAATACCTTACTTTTACCAGTGTCAGCAAATGTGATGTGGCTCTTGTCGGATGGACATAAGGTTGAGTCCATAAGAAGGCTTCTTTTGCCAGTCATGTGATTTGTACACCCACTGTCAATAATCCATTCTGAAGACTTTGGAGTCGCTGGTGTCATACCCTACAGTGCAGTTAGGGGGATAGGCTTCACGAAGAGAATTGTGAAGCAAAAACATTTGACGAACCAGTGGGTTATGAAAACTTAGATCCAGGTTAGGACTAATAGGGAGAGTAACATGCGATTCGGGAACAAAGTACATAATGATGCCATTTGGGCATTTTATCTTGCGCCCTACAAGATTTTTAAGGTCCCCAGCAATAGCGTCAGAAGATTTTGTTTTTCTGCTGGAGACCTTTCCCTGCAAAAGAGAGTTAAGCTTTCTTAACCACCCACATCTTCAAGGGTGGCTTAGAAGCAATAAGTCTAAGTGCAGCATCTGAGAATTTTGGCTTTGAAGCCTTAGCAAACAGTCTAGCAGGTGGACAATAATAATCACAGGAATAAGCAGAATAATTTTTGGTCATATGAACATGACAGTTCGAAGAACTGCTCTCATATTCGTATGCCTGAGTATGGTTTCCCTGCAAAACATTGCGTTAGTGAAAGTGCGTTATATCGACTAGAGGGGGGTGAATAGGCGATTTTTATGAAAGTCTTCAAAACGTGAGAGTTATGAAGACAAACAGTGAAGATTATGCCTATTACTATGCAGCGGAAGTTAGATTACACTAGGCCAGCCATGGTCATGTATTCAATAGAGTGAAAGCGCAATGACAAACAGCTTCAGTGTAATAAGGATCAGGTAGGAAGAAGTTATGAAGCCAAACAGATCATACATTCATGTTGTGAAGACAAAAGATAAAGCAAAGACGCAATGGCTTCACAATGAATAACTGTAAGTAAAAAGGAAGTGTAGATGAAACCAGTGACACGTCGAAGACAATGATTTGTTGGACCAGTTCCAGTTGCTGTGACAACTGTACGTCTGGTTGGAGCGGCTAGGTATTTAAACCGAAGGACACACAGTCCCGGACACCTAGTCAAGGACACTTAGTCCAAGACACCCAGTCCTCACCGTTTTCTCCTTGAGCTAAGGTCACACAGACCTCGCCCAATCACTCTGGTAAGTCTTCAAGGTAGACTCCCAAACCTTCACAGACTTCGTTCACCAGCAATCCACAATTTCTCTTGGATGCTCAGAACGCGACGCCTAACCGTCTGGAGGATGCACAGTCCTCAAGTGTAATAAGTCTTCAGATCACACAAACATGAAGACTTAAGTGACGCCCAATTTACTTTGGCTCTGGGTGGTTAGGGCTTTTCTCCTCACTAGGAATTTTTCTTTCAAAGGCTTCGAGGTGGGTTGCTCTCAAACGACAAAAGCCGTGCACTGAAATCTGAGCAGCCCCACGTTTAAGGTTGTGGGGGGTGGACTATTTATGGCCACTTGGCAACCCGACCTGATCTGTCCGAAATGACCCTGGGTCACTAAGGAACTGACACGTGTACCAACGGTCAGATTTCGAACTCACACGGCAACTTTACTTGGGCTACAAGTAAAGCTGACTTGTCTGACTCTAGACAAGATTTTCTCTCATAGGCTTCGCTCGAAGACATAGGATTTGAATTAGGCATCACTTCAGTCATTCTGACTGGTTCTCTTCGACCCCACTTAACAGTACGGTGGTTCCTATGACACAACATGAATGAAATAAAACTACGAAGGATCTAGTTCTTCGAGTTTCAAAAGCTTCATAGGGAGTCTTCTCATGTCATTGTCTTCAATATGAATATGTTCATAAACCACCATTGTCTTCAATGTCTTCGTACATTTTTAGGGGTCATCTCTGGTAGTAAAACCGAATCAATGAGGGACTTCTACCTGTGTTTTCCTGCAATTCTCACAAACACATTAGTCCCTCAACTAGGTTTGCCGTCAATACTCCAAAACCAACTAGGGGTGGCACTAGATGCACTTAAAATCTCCCCCTTTTTGGTGATTGATGATAAACTAGTTGAAGTTTTCAAAGGGAAACATAATTTGTGAAATTGTAAAAGAATTGTCTTCATAAGTTGCAAGGGCTCCCCCTGAAGATGTGCATATAAATAATTTGCTTCTTGAATGCAAATGCACATGGCAGGTTGTACTTGTGGAGATCCACTTCAACTTATGACAATCCACTATGCATGTGAAAGTATATGAAGATAATGACATGCATAATGGAAAATGGATGTCTGCAGAATGAGATGAGTGCGGAATTTATCTTCGCAAACCGGAGCGACAAACAGGTAGCAGACGACCATCAAGGCTAAGTGTTACAACTCAATGAAGCAAATGTAGCAAAAAAACGGGAGTTGTAAGCACGAAGCAAAATGTAGCAAAATATGAAGGCACCCGCCCATAGTGACCCGCTTGAAGACTATAACCATCATATGCTTCTCCCCCTTTTGTCAGTGATGACCAAAAAGGTTTGAAGACATAGAGGTTTCTACGCGTTCCCAGGCGCAGCAGGGTCGGTGGAGTGGTTTGGCGGTGGTGCAGACGAGCTTGGTGTAGATTCGACGCACGTTGAAGCAGGTGGAGATGATGTCGCGTCGTCTTCTTCTTCAATAATCCGGGCAGACACGGTGGCAGCAGAAGAAGAGAACTCTGACTCTTCAAGTGATGGTGTGCTGCGCATCACCGCTCTTCTTGGAGGCGTGGAGTCAAATTTGAAGTGCTCAGTGAAGCCATCCTCATGCAGTTCAGCTTCAGGGCACATCATGGTGAGGCCCTTCCAAGTGCGGCGACAGGTCTCGTGTGTGACAAATGCATTCTTGGTTGCCATATTTCTGATGCGATTGACGTCTTGCATGATGCTTCTCATCTGCCTCTTGAGCCAGTCATGATGCCTATCTTGCTTTTGGTGAAGAGCCACACGAAGCTCTCTGTCATTGAGTGCACGAGCGCGCTTCTTGGGTCTCTTTGCAGCTGTGCTGTTGGTGGCTTCAGTTGATGCAGGGGCACGTGTGGTGCTAGCCATTGGATACACTCGAGAGAGAGCTTCAACACCTTCAATATTTTGAGTGAAGCTCTGGTGTTCTGCATTCTGAAGACTTAGTGGTTGCTTGGCTGGCTCTGGATATATTGCTTCAGCAGATGTGTCTACATCTGGCAAAAATATCCTATGATTGCGGGCTGAGGGTTGATAGGAGATTGCAGAGTGAAGCTTGATCAGCCTCATAACCCAAGGAGCATAAAACTTTAATCCAAACAGTTCTGAAGCAGACGCTGCAAATTGACGGATGAAGAGATCCTGTGCATTGAAGCATTTGCCATGAAGAATGCAGAAGATGAGAGTCTTCATTGCACCATCAATCGTTGCATATCGAGAGTGTCCCTTGACTGGCCAGAGAGTCCGCCTCATGATGTGATATATTGTTCTGGGAAGGTACTCTCAGTCTTCAACGAAGAACCTAGTTGGATAGGGTGCATTTGGAGGAAATGGCTTCATCATTGAGAGCATCTGACTCATATCTGGCTCAGGACGCTGAAATATGCTCTCAATTGCTTCAGCATGGAGTTGGCACCCTTCTTCAAAGAATTCGCCAGGAGTGGGAAGGCCGGTAAGCTCAATTAGGTCGAAAGCATTGGCTTCATGATGGACATTGCCTGTCATCCACTCCAGAATCCATGTCTTCGGATCTCTGTTATAGCCTTTGATATGCAAAGTGGCATAGAACTGGAGCAGAAGCTCTTCGTTCCAGTGCTCTTCATCAGTGATAAATGGCAGCAAACCCACTTGCTTGAAGCAATCCAGTGCTTCTTCCAGACCAGGCAGACCAGCAACAGCTTCAACCTCAAGGCGCTTGTGAGGAAAGATGCGGCCTTGGTTGTAAAGGATGCATGAATAATAGCTGCGCTGTTGATGGCTCCAGAACCTATCTGATACAATCCGTTCCCTTGAATAAGGGTTCTTGGAGCGGTCGAAAAACGTGTTATCTGCCCTGAAGCCGTTGATGTTGAAGGAACCAGGAGCTGATGCAGGACCTGGGAACCTTGGTAGTCGTGGGATCGGCTTCTGGACCTGGGGCCTGTGCGCAATATGATAGTTGAATTGTGGTCCGGCAGCAGACTCAGGCACAGAATGTTCAGGAGCAGTAGCTTCGGTGTCTTCTGAAGCTGTTGTTGGGGAGGGCTCCACATTTGCTTCAGCGTTGTTTGTGGCAGCCTCAACATTTTCAGCTTCAGGCACGTTCTCCTTGAGAACTGCTTCTTGTTGGTGCGGGGGAGTTGGAGCTTGTGGTATTTCAGCTTGCTCTTCGGCTGATGCAGCCGGAATGTCTTCAGCAGCCTGAGCCCTTGGCCCTCTACGAAGCCTATGGAGTGTAGGCGCTGGTGGAGTTGCAGTGGGTTGGGGCTCATCTTCCTCCTGTGGGCGATCTGCCCACGACGCATTTTGTGTGATTGGCGTCAGTGGACGACCAATACTGATCTGTTCGCTTGTCTCAAGCTGAGGAAGGGCTGCATCACCTTGCACATTGTCTTGGGGACCAATGTCTTCAGCAGCATTGGGGTTGGCTGCTGGAATGTCTTCAGCGTGCGGAGCCTCTATGTAAGCAGGCTCATGCACTGTCAACTGACGATCTGCGTCAGGATAGCGGGCGCAGAGTGGTTCAACTATCAGGGGCTCTGTGGGAGCAGCCCGAGATTTCTTGGTCTTGCGCTTCTTGATGATGGGTTCAGAAGGAGAGGCTTCAGAATGTTTTCTCTTCTTAGCTTCAGCCTCTGCAGTCCGTGTCTTCTTGTGCTGTGAGGCGGTTGATCGACTCTTTGGCTTCGAGCCAGTCATTGCAGCGGGGAAGACAATCGGAGCATCAGGTTCTGACCTTGGCGCTTCAGGTTCGGGCACAGCCGCCTTCTTTTTCTTCTTCGCGGCCATCCTGGGGTCAATGCCGGGACACCCAAGTGCCTTGCGCTTTTCTGCCTCATTGTAGGGTTGCACGCAGCGATCAGCCAAAGTCTTCATGCGTTCTCGCGAGCCTTGAGCTTCGGCACGCGTCTTCAGGAAGTTTTCTTTCATCTCGTGCAACATGATCTTGAAGTTTTTCACTTCTTGCACACTGAGCTTGGCTACGTGCTTCTTGAACTGAGCCTTTTCATGATCAATTTTCTGCTTCAGTTCTACAATTCGCTGGGCTATTGCAAGTTCTGAAGCGATTGCACCTTGAAAGGCAACGCTGAGGCCTATGGGTAGCTGCAGATCATTGAAGCTTATGTCTGGTGTGTCAAACCATTCATCGATGAAGTTGTGGATGATGGCGACATCAAACAGAGGCAGATTGTTGAAAATTTCAGCCTCCTCCTTGCTCTTGATGAGCTGCTCAAGAGCATCATCTCCAATATCTTCATCGCTTGAGAGTTCAATGGCTTCGCAGCGCAGAATGTCAGCATCTGTGAGCTCTTTGCCTGTGTGTGGATGAGGCTTCTTGGCTTCTTGGGGCTTGGACACTCGTGATAAGCCTTCTGACTGCACACTGGCTTCAGGAGGTGCAGGTGTTAAAGGCTTCACTCTTGCGATCTTGGGAGAAGCGGCTGGCTTTGAAGCTTTTGGAGCTTTTGGCTTCTTCTGCTTTGGCTTCAGAGCACCAGGGGCGTCATCTGACTCAGTATCTGCTGGAGGGTCATTCACAGCAGTCCCTTGGACTAGGATGCGAGTGATGAGGCCTGCAAGATTGGCATACGGCCCGATGATATTGGGATCGGCGTTGCGTGTGCCATCTGCCCTTGGTGAGGAGGGACCAGGGTTGAAGTCAAGCCCAAATTTCTTCTTGTTTATCTTCGCTGACTGTTGTGCAAACTGAAAGTTGCGCTTGAAGAGATTATCATCGCGGCACCAGAGAAGTGATGACGGATGTGCCTCAGCTGGCTGTGGTCCTCTCACCATGCATGGATAGAAACCTTGAGCAATGGCTTCGTCTCTGGACCTGGGTACGAGATTTTTGTATAGTACGTCTCCCCACGGTCTCTTGATGGCGCACTTCTCCGCATATTCCTGAGTGACGAAGCGGTAGTGGAACCATTGCTCTGCCCAATATCTTCGAATCCATTGGATTCGTGTCTTGCGCTGACCATAGCTTTCTTCAGGATCAGTTTTGTACATCTCTGCCAATTCATCAGGCAGATCTTTGGATGTTTCACCACGTCGCTGTCTGCCTCCCTTCCTTGCTGCTGTTTCTGAAGCCATGAATAACTTGGAAGGCTTCAAGATGTTCAAAGGCTTCAAAGGCTTCCTTTTGCAAGAACTGGCTTCAGGCGAGTTGATGTGATGCTGCAAGTACTCTGCAAATGAATGCAGACTATGAGAACCAAAGGATTCTCCCACGGACATGTACCTGTGACAGCATTAAGATGCGAGGGAAGGGGAAGAGGTCATATGCATTCTCAGAAGATTTTGAAGATAAATCGGTTTAGAAGACATTGACCTCATTATGCGAAGACATTCACTTGTAGATAAGAAGTTGGTTCCAGATTTGTACGAACCCGTAGATCAGTACAAGTGAGGAATCTAACTACTTTATGAAGTACAAGTGAATATACTAGGCATGTTATGAGATGCAGCGAGAGATTTAACTGGTGTGAAGAGAAACTTCTTATGGCAGAAAGTGACTGAACTGTAGGATCAAAAGAAGCTGTAAAAAGAGGTTTTATTTACCACACTTGGAACTGCTAGACGAAGTGAGAGTTGAGGCCGAGCAGTTCGATCCTCCGTGCCCTAACTTGGCAACGGAAGACACCTACGGCGATGGCGGAGAGAGCGATGTCCGCTGTCGGCGTGAAAACGGCGTCGGAGAGGTTGCGGCAGTGAAGCGCTTCGTCACCAGCGTCGTCGAGTGCTAGCGTGGCGCTAGGGTTCGTGCGAGGGTGGAAGAAGGAGATAATGACCGCAGTGAATCGTGTATTTATAGGGATAGAGGCGGCACTGCGCTATTACGCAGGTACCCCTGGCGGTTCGCATTTGGGGCACGCGTGGCCAGTTAGAGGAAGATTGGGATTTGTTCCATGTCCCACGCACGCCTAAATTGTCGGGCCGTCGTTCCTTCTTCTCCGGATCTTATGTGGAGGAATGAGCATTAAAAAAGGACTTTTATGGTTGTCACTATGTCTTCAGCTGACAAGGACATAGTGAAGACATTTGACAGTTTCAACAGAATGCATATGACTTGGAGAGATAGAGTTTGAGATAGAAAGCATAGAGAGGTTAGGGTCCGATCACATTCACTTAGTTCAAAAGATTCAACCAAGAAGACATAGCTATAAGTGAATGCTGTAGAGGACAGAACATCAGTACATATATATCCATATAATCAACGCAGTGAAGATAATCATGAAGACATATTGAGAATGAAACCAAACCAATTGTGAAGACATTGAGAGGTAACGCCATGAGAGAAACACTTCAAAATGGAACGTTTGGTGGTGGCGTTACCCACCGTATAGGAAGTATTAGACCCAGACACGGTGCACAATTATCGTGGCGCTCCGAAGTCAAATTCCATATTAATGTATTCACACTTAGAATGTATGTCTTCATTGTTTGAAGATATACGCTACTTCGTGTGTTGCACATCTAAGTCATCAATATGCTTAAGTGTTAGGATGTGTGCCTGATCACAGGACATTTGAGGATTCCAAGATATTTAGCTCACACCGTAACTTGCAAAATCTCTTCTCATCCAAGGGCTTTGTGAAGATATCTGCCAATTGCTCTTCAGTGTTGACGTGTATGATATCAATGTCTTCCTTCACAACATGATCTCTGAGAAAGTGATGACGAATTTCAATGTGCTTTGTCTTCGAGTGCTGAACTGGGTTGTTGGCAATCTTGATGGCGCTTTCGTTGTCGCAGTAAAGTGGCACTTGCTTCAGATGAATGCCATAATCCTTGAGTGTTTGCTTCATCCACAGAAGCTGAGCGCAGCAAGATCCAGCAGCAATGTATTCAGATTCAGCAGTGGAGAGTGATACGCAGTTCTGCTTCTTTGAAGACCAACATACAAGTGATCGTCCCAGAAAGTGACATGTGCCTGATGTAGACTTGCGATCAACTTTGTCACCAGCATAATCAGCATCCGAAAATCCAACTAAATCAATCTCTGAGCCCTTTGGATACCATAATCCTAGAGTTGGGGTGTGAGCCAAATATCGAAGAATTCGCTTCACAGCTAAGTGATGCGACTCCTTTGGTGTCGCTTGAAATCGAGCACACATGCAAACACTAAGCATGATATCTGGCCTAGATGCACATAAATAAAGCAAAGACCCAATCATGGAGCGGTATACCATTTGATCGAACTCTTTACCATTGTCGTCGGGACCCAGATGATGCTTGGCTGGCATTGGTGTTGTGAAGCCTTTGCAGTCTTGCATACCGTACTTCTTCAGGCACTCTTTAAGATATTTCTCTTGAGATATGAAGATGCCGTTGCATTGTTGCCGTATTTGAAGACCGAGGAAGAACTTCAGCTCACCCATCATGGACATCTGATATTGCTCTTGCATCATATATCCAAACTCTTCACTATACTTCTGATTGGTGCAGCTGAAGATAATGTCATCCACATATATTTGGCACACAAACAGTTCACCATCATATGTCTTCGTGAAAAGAGTGGGATCCAGGGAACCAGGTATGAAGCCTTTGCTCTTCAGAAAGTACTTGAGTGTATCATACCAGGCCCTGGGGGCTTGTTTGAGGCCATACAGTGCCTTGTTGAGCTTGTATACCATATCAGGATGTTTTGGATTTTCAAAGCCAGGTGGTTGTGCAACATACACTTCTTCTTCAATCTTGCCATTGAGAAAGGCACTTTTCACATCCATTTGATATAGAAGTATGTTATGATGATTTGCATAGGCCAGCAGTATGCGTATGGCTTCAAGCCTAGCAACAGGAGCAAATGTTTCATCGAAGTCAATGCCCTCCACTTGAGTATATCCTTGAGCAACTAGACGAGCTTTGTTTCTGACAACTTGATCATGCTCATCTTGCTTGTTGCGATATATCCATTTGGTGCCTATTATGTTGTGCTTCCGTGGATTAGGACGCTTAACCAGTTCCCATACATTATTCATCTCAAACTGGTGAAGCTCTTCTTGCATAGCTTGAATCCATTCAGATTCCATGAAGGCTTCTTCAACTTTCTTGGGTTCTGATATTGAGAAGAGTGTGAAATGCCCACAGAAGTTTGTTAGCTGAGTTGCCCTTGAACGAGTGAGTGGACCAGGTGCATTGATGCTGTCCAGTATTTTGTCAATTTGTACTTCATTTGCAACACGAGGGTGTGTGGGGCGAAGACTTTGCTCTTGCTGATCTATGTGGTCATTTGAAGGTATATCTTCAGGCTGAGCATTGTCTTCATGTGGATCAGGTGCTGAGATGATAAGTTCTTCTTCAGGTTGAGCTTCAGAAGGTACAATTTCTCCAGTTCCCATAAGCTTGATTGATTCATTTGCTGGAATTTCATCTAGCACATTTGGCAATTGCTCTCTTTGTGATCCATTGGTTTCATCAAACCGCACATCCACTGTTTCAACCACTTTGTAGTGGAAGAGATTGAAGACTCTATAGGAGTGCGAATCCTTTCCATATCCAAGCATGAAGCCCTCATGTGCTTTTGGTGCAAACCTTGAGGTGTGGTGTGGGTCCTTGATCCAACATTTTGCGCCAAATACTCTGAAGTAACTGACATTTGGCTTCTTGCCAGTTAGGAGTTCATAAGATGTCTTGTTCAGGAGCTTGTGAAGATAAACACGATTGATTGTATGGCATGCAGTATCAATGGCTTCAGTCCAGAATTTTCTTGGAGTCTTGTATTCATCTAGCATTATTCTGGCCATCTCAATGAGTGTTCTGTTCTTGCGTTCGACGACGCCATTCTGCTGTGGCGTGTATGGAGCTGAGAATTCACGTGTGATGCCCAAGGTGTCCAGATATGTATCAAGACCAGTGTTCTTGAATTCAGTGCCATTGTCACTTCTGATGTGCTTTATCTTGGCGCCAAAATTGTTCATGGCTCGATTTGCGAAGCGTCTGAAGACATCCTGCACTTCAGTCTTGTAAAGGATTATGTGCACCCAAGTATATCTAGAATAATCATCAACAATTACGAAGCCATAGAGGCATGCAGAAGTAGTAAAAGTTGAGTAGTGAGTGGGACCGAAAAGATCCATGTGAAGCAGTTCGAAGGGTTGAGTAGTGGTCATGATTGTCTTCGAAGGATGTTTTGCCCTTGTCATCTTCCCTGCTTCACAGGCACCGCATAAGTGATCTTTCTTGAACTTGACGCCTTCGATGCCTATGACGTGCTTTTTCTTCGCAAGGGTGTGGAGGTTCCTCATGCCAGCATGCCCAAGCCTTCGATGCCAAAGCCAGCATTCTGAAGCTTTTGCAAGAAGACATACTGCAAGTTGTGGTCCTGCTGAGAAATCTACCACATACAAATCACCTTTCCTATACCCTTCAAACACTAGAGATTTGTCAGAATCCATTAGCACCAGGCAGCGATATTTGCCAAACATTACAATCATATTCAAATCGCAAAGCATTGAGACAGACATTAAGTTGAAGCCAAGGGATTCAACAAGCATGACTTTATCCATGTGTTGATCCTTTGAGATTGCAACTCTACCTAGACCCAATACCTTACTTTTACCAGTGTCAGCGAATGTAATGTGGCTCTTGTCGGATGGACGTAAAGTTGAGTCCATAAGAAGGCTTCTTCTGCCAGTCATGTGATTTGTACACCCACTGTCAATAATCCATTCTGAAGACTTTGAAGTCGCTGGTATCGTACCCTACAGTGCAGTTAGGGGGATAGGCTTCACGAAGAGTGTTGTGAAGCATAAACATTTGACGAACCAGTGGGTTATGAAAACTTAGATCCAGATTAGGACTAATGGGGAGAGTAGCATGCGATTCAGGAACGAAGTACATAATGATGCCATTTGGGCATTTTATCTTGCGCCCCACAAGATTTTTATGGTCCCCAGCAATAGCATCAGAAGATTTTGTTTTTGTGCTGGAGACCTTTCCCTGCAAAGGAGAGTTAAGCTTTCTTAACCACCCACATCTTCAAGGGTGGCTTAGAAGCTATAAGTCTAAGTGCAGCATCTGAGAATTTTGGCTTTGAAACCTTAGAAATAGTCTAGCAGGTGGACAATAATACTCATAGGAATAAGCAGAATAATTTTTGGTCATATGAACATGATGGTTCGATGAACCACTCTCATATTCATATGCCTAAGTATGGTTCCCCTGCAAAACATTTGCGTTAGTGCGACTCAGGTGAGTCCCCTGTTTGTATGAAGCATTTGGACCATATGAAGCCTTTGGTCTGAGGTTTGTCTTCTTCAAGTGAGGTGTCATGAAGACATTCACACGAAGATTTTCCAGACATGTTTTCGGAACCCAGATCTTCTTCATAGGCGGTCCATTCCTGCAGTTAGTACCAATGTACCTGGCAAACACTTCATCATTCTGATTCTTAAACAGTTTATAGTTTGCATCAAAGGATTCATCAATGATAATTGGGTTAGCACAAGTGAAGCCAGACAGATTGGATGGATCTTCTGAGGATTCCTTTGCAGCAACCCATGTGGTTTTGGGGTACTGCTCAGGTTTCCAGTAAGACCCATCTGCATTAATTTTCCTCATGAACCCAACACCCCCTTTCCTAGGGTTTCGGTTCAGAATCTGCTTCTTAAGGACATCACATAATGTCTGATGCCCTTTCAGACTTTTGTACATCCCTGTTTCAAGCAATGTCTTCAACCTAGCATTCTCATCAGCAATAGCAGTGGTATCCTCAGCAGAGGGGTTAGTTACCACATCAACAGTTGAAGATATTGAAACAGTAGTAGCAGTGGAACATTCAGCAACAGAAGCAGCATTATCACGCTCAATGCATTTAAGACATGGTGGTTCAAATCCTTCCTGAGCGGGACTGATCTGTTCAGCGCGAAGTGACTCGTTTTCCTTTTGAAGATCTTCATGAGCCACCCTCAATTTCTCAAGTTCTTGCTTCCTTTGAAGATAATCATAGGAAAGCTTTTCATGAGTTGTTGAGAGAGTATCAAGACGATCTTCAAGTTCCTGATACTTAACGTGAAGGTTTTTTATGTCTTCAATTAAGGATTCAGATCGAGTCATTTCAGCACCCAACAGATCATCGCTTCTGTCTAACAATTTTTGAATATGTTCCATAGCTTTCTGTTGTTCAGTTGCAATTTTAGCAAGTGTTTTGTAGCTAGGTTTTGAATCACATTCAGAGTCATCGTCACTAGATGTTTCATAGCGAGTTGTGTGTGTGTTTACCTTGGCACCGCGTGCCATGAAGTAGTAGGTAGGAGTAGAGTCGTTCTTGTCATTTGCGTCGGTGTCGGTGATGCAGTCATTGTCTTCAGTATTGAAGATGGACTTGGCGACGTATGCTGTAGCCAGACTCGCAATGCCAGAATCAGACTCCTCCTCAGACTCCACCTCTGCCTCCTCAGATGCGGACTCCTCCTCTGAATCCATCTCCTTTCCAACAAACGCACGTGCCTTGCCAGATGAGCTCTTCTTGTGTGATGAAGACCTTGATGAAGTTTTGGAAGAAGACTTTGAGTATTTCTTCTTCTTCTTGTCGTCAGAATCATATTCCTTGCTCTTCTTCTTCCTTCTGTTCTCATTGTCCCACTGTGGACACTCAGAGATGAAGTGTCCAGTTTTCTTGCACTTGTGACATGTTTTCTTCTTGTAGTCATGAGCAGAAGCTTGAGTATTCTATAGTCTCACCTAAATAGCTTGGCGTAATCATGGTCATAGCTGTTTCCTGTGTGAAATTGTTATCCGCTCGGGCGCACCATAGAGGGGCCAACCCTCCCCCTCCTCCACTCCTTTATATACGGGGGAGGGGGCACCCCATAGACACACAAGTTGATTGTTTAGCCGTGTGTGGTGCCCCCTCCATAGAGTTCCACCTCGGTCATATCGTTGTAGAGCTTAGGCGAAGCCCTGCGTCGGTAACTTCATCATCATCGTCATCACGTCGTCGTGATCATGAAACTCTCCCTCGACACTTAGCTGGATCTAGAGTTCGCGGGACGTCACCGAGCTGAATGTGTGCAGATCGTGAAGGTGTCGTACCTTTGGTTCTAGGATCGGTGGATCGTGAAGACGTATGACTACATCAACCGCGTTGTCATAACGCTTCCGCTTACGGTCTACAAGGGTACGTAGACAACACTCCCCCCTCTTGTTGCTATGCATCACCTAGATGGATCTTGCGTGTGCATAGGATTTTTTTTGAAATTACTGTGTTCCCCAACAGTTTTCTGTACAGCTCACTGTCCTGGATGCAGTATGACGTAGCCTACCGGGCCACACGCTCCGCATCCTCCTCCTTCTCCGGCAGCGTCCCATGCACCAGATATGCCTTGAATTCCTTGGTCCAGCACCCCTCTTGAGGCTCGAGTGCTAGTAGCATACGTGCTCCTGAGGTCGGGCCGCAGGCGAGGGCTTCCGAGGCTGGTGGCTGAGGGAGTTCTACTCGAGGTGATATAGTCCCCGCGGCCGCAGGGGTCGCTGAAGGCTTGAAGAGTCGCTCTTCGAAGACACAAGGTTATTGGGGTAGCCGCCTCGACGCCTTCTTGGCGATTTCCTCAACCTCCTTGTTGGTGCTGCGTGGCACATGCTGCAGCTCTAGGCCTAGGAATTGCTTCTCCATCTTGCGCACTTCCACGAGGTACGCCTCCATGTGCTCGTCCCTTGGTTCATACACCTTGTTGGAGAAGTTGACGAGGAGTTGCGAGTCACCCTTGATGGTGAGACGCTTCACCCCCAAGGCTGCGGCGGCCTTGAGGCCAACGATCAACCCATCATACTCCGCAATGTTGTTGGAGACCATATCACCCCGCTAGAAACAGAGCTGCACGGCATAATATAGCTTGTCTTGGGTGGGCGAGATGAGCACAGCGCCTTGTCGTGTGAAAGCACCATCGAAGTACATGACCCAGCCATCCGGTGCTTCATTTCCTGGCGAGAGGGATCGGCTCTCGCCCGCTTCGGGCCCCGGAGCGTCGGTCCATTCTGCCACGAAGTCAGCAAGCGCAGCTCCCTTGATAACCCTGGTCGTGCTGAACTCTAAATGAAATGCTTGCAGTTCAATGTTCCATTCAGCGACTCTCCCTGTGGCATTGGGGATCCGGAGCACCCTCTCCAGGGGGTAGGCTGAGACAACCTTAATTGGGTGGCCTTGGAAATAATGGCGTAGCTTGCGTGAGGCCACCAGGAGTGCGAGTAAGAGCTTCTGCGGCATTGGGTACCGTGCCCTCACGTCCCGTAGCACGGTGCTGACAAAGTATACTGGGTGGTCGATGAGGGCGGGAGCGTCATTGGAGCCTCTGTCCTACGGAGGTTGTGGTGCCTCCTGAGGTGGGGGGACCTCAGGAGCCTGGTCACCTATCTGGGCCTTCGTGCGCCCTTGAACGTCGTCTTGTGGGATGTGATCGTCTGTGGGCATCGTCTTGGCCTTAGCGGCGCCGTCTTGTGATTGCACCATTCCAGCTGAGGGCGTGGTATTGCGCTGCGGGCTCTTAGCCCAGCGCTCCTCCCGAATCGCCACCAACGTCGCGCTGGCGGAGTGAGGCGTAGCGGCCATATAGAGCACCAGAGGCTCGAGGGGGCGAGGTGCCACCATCATCGGTGGGCTGGTTAGGTATCTCTTGAGGTCTTGAAACGCCAGATCTGCCTTTGGGGTCCATTTGAACGGGACTTTCTTCTTCATCAGCTTGAAGAACGGCAGAGCGCGCTCCCCGGGCTTGGAGATGAAGCGCCCCAGTGAGGCACGCAGCCTGCAAGTTTCTGCATTTCCTTGAGAGTTTGTGGTGGGCTCATGTCTTTATTTCCTTGACCTTCTCGGGGTTAGCCTCGGGAAACGAGGAAACCCAGTAGCTTGCCGGAGGGAACACCGAACACGCACTTCTCTAGGTTGAGCCGCAAATCCACCTAGCACAGGCTAGCGAAGGTCTCCTCCAGGTCTTGAATCAGGGTTCTTACCTCCCAAGATTTTACCACGTTGTCCTCGACGTAGGCGTTAGCGTTTCTGCCAAGCTGCTGACCCAAGGCGGTGTGCATCAGCCGCTGGAAGGTCGCCCCAGCATTGCGCAGTCTAAACGGCATGCAGGTGTAGCAGTACACCCCGCACGGGGTGAGGAAGGTGGTCTTCTCCACATCCTCCACAGCCATCTTGATCTGGTGGTAGCCCAAGAACGCGTCCAGGAAGCATAGCAGGTCGCACTCGGTGGTGGAGTTGACGATCTGGTCAATACACGGAAGCGGGAACGGGTCTTGGGGACATGCCTTGTTGAGGTTGGTGAAATCGACACACATGCGTTCCTTCCCACCTTTCTATGGCACAACGACGGGGTTCGCCAGCCACTCCGGGTATCGGACCTCACGAATGACACCTGCCGCCTCCAGCTTGCGAGTTTCCTGGATGATGAAGGACTGCTTCTCCGTGGACTGTCGCCGCGCCTTCTGCTTCACAGGGCGCACATTGGGGCACACCCTTAAGTGATGCTCGATTACCCCCCCCCCCCTTGGGACCCCTACCAGCTACTTGGGTTCCCAGGCGAATACCTCCTTGTTCGCGTGCAATAACTTCACTAATGCCTCCTCTTGACCCGGGTCGAGGCCGGCGCCTATGGTGAAGGTGGCCCCCGAGGATCTTCCTTCCTCGACCGACACTTGCTTCCTTTCGGCCAGGTCTTAAGTGAACAACTGCTTCTTCTTTGCTGGCGTAGCCTCCTTAGCCCCTGGGTGGCTTCGTCGGCTGGGCGCGCTGCCGCTGCGGTCCTGAAGGTAGCATGATGTCCGTTAGAGCTTCCTTGGTGTCTCCGGCCACGGTGAGGATGCTGCTGCTGCCCGGCATCTTCATGAGGTTGTAGGCCGGATGGGTCGCTACCATGAACTGAGCCAGAGCAGGGTACCCGAGGATGGCGTTGTACGGGAGGCCGATGCGGGCGATGTCGAAGTCGATGAGCTCGGTGCGGTAGTTGTCCCGGGTACCGAAGGTGACCGGGAGGCATATCTACCCCAAGGGGCTGGTGGACCTGCTGCCGACTCCAGAGAAAGGCTTGGTGGGGTGGAGCCGGCCATACGACACGTGAAGCAAGCCGAAAGCTTCCATGGAGAGCACGTTGAGGCCTGCTCCGCCGTCGATGAGGGTCTTGGTCATGGCGACGTTGCAGATGGTGGACGTGCAGAGCATTGGGAGTGCACCCGAGCTGGCTGTGGTAGTAGGGTGATCCCCTGAGTCGAAGGTGAGGTCGGCCTTGGGCGCCGCCCATCCTGGAGGGGCTCCCCACTACACAGAGGCGGCGCCGATTTGGCGAAGGAACTGCTTGGTGTGGCGGTCCGAGGGTGGCGCTTGCGAGCCGCCGAGGAGGGCCGCGATGGCGACAGGTGCCGGCGCCGCAAAGCGTGCAATGAAAAGGCCGTGTAGCCCCTCCCAAGAGGCCACAGAGGATCTTGGTAGGTTGAGCAGCCAGGCGCGCGGTGCGCCAGTGAGGGCCATGGGGAACCAATTGACCATGACCTTGTCGTTGCCTCTAGCTTCCAAGATGGCCTCCTCGTATGCCAGCAGGAAGGTCGACGGATCCGCCGCGCCGTTGTAGCGGGGCGGCATCTCTGGCTTGAACTTGTGCGACCACTGCACCCGCCACAGGGCGGGGGTGAAGACCCTAAGCCCCCTGGCACCGCCGGGGTTGCTCGTCGATCCAACCGGAGGAGCCGCGCTGGCCATGGGGACCGGCCGGAGAGGCGGAGCCGGCGGAGGGATGGAACTTCGGCGCACCCTACCTGACGCGCCAAATGTCAGATTACGGGTTCCGGCAAACCCTTGAGGTTCGAACACTGGGGTGCGTACGAAGATCTCTCTCCCCCTAGCTCACACTCTCGCAACGATCACAAAGCCTAACTCGCCAAACCCGAGGAACAAAGGACACGAGAGTTTATACTGGTTCGGGCCATCGTTGCGGTGTAATACCCTACTCTAGTGTAGTGTGGTGGATTGCCTTGTAGGCTGGGGATGAACAAGTACAAGGGAAGAACTGCCTCCTGAGGAGAGGTGTTCTTGAGCTCGATGAGCTTGTGTGGTTGGGGATGATCTGAATGATCCGTCCGCTGCTATGGTGGTGGCTAGCCCTATTTATAGAGGCTTGGGTCCTCTCCCCAAATATTAGGCGGGAAGGGATCCCACAATGGCCAGTTTGAAGGGGGACAACGAGTACAAGTTATCCTGACAAAAGGTGGTCTTCGCTTGCCAAAGGCTCTAATGGTGACGCAGTTGTGGGCTCCGTGATGACCTCCATCTTGTTGTCCTACTTGTCTTGGTCTCGTTGCACTGATATGGAAACCTTTGCCTGAGACCTCGGGACTCCTCGCCTATGCCTGCCTCTTTAGCACCAAAGAGGAAACTGGCACCCTACGCCCGCTGGCGCCCGCCTGGCCTTGGTCGTCATGGCTCTCGTCATGGGAACCTCATGAGGTGCCCCTCGCCTTGATCTCTTCGCTCCTCGCGAGCCAGCCTAGTGAGGCTGCCCCTGAGGAGGTCTTGTGTCGTCCGCCTCGCGAGGCTCGACCCCTCACGAGGGTCTTGAGCGTTGGTTGATGAAGATGGGCCGTGTCGGGTCGCTAGTGGAGCCACGCCCTGGGCCGCAGGCAGGCAAGTCTGGGTGCCCCCGTTCCCTGGACGCTGACAAGCGGCTCTTCAAGCCTTCAACAGCCCCTCTGGTTGCGGAGCCAGCACTGCCTCAGGAGGAGCTCCCGCCAGAACCAACCTCGGGAGCCCCCACCTGTGGCCCGACCTCAGGAGCACGCCTGCTCCTTGCGCTCAAGTCTCAGGAGGGGTGCCGGACCGAAGAATTCAAGGCGTACCTGCTTCAGGGGACCCTGCCGGATAAGGAAGAAGACGCTGAGCGCGTAGCTCGGCGGGCCATAGCCTACTGCATTCAGGACGTTGAGCTTTACCGAAAATGACCAAACGATGTTTCCTTGCGATGCATGTCCATGGAACAGGGATGCGAGCTGTTAGCCGACATACACGGCGGAGACTGCGGGCATCACTCATCATCGCACACCCTTGTAGGCAAGGCGATCCGCAGCGGATTCTACTGGCCCACGGCGATCAGCGAGGTGGCCGAGCTGGTGAGATCCTGTGAAGCCTGCTAGTTCCACGCCAAGCAAATCCACCAGCCCGCCTAGGGCCTTCAGACCATCCCACTCTCGTGGCCATTTGCGGCCTGGGGGCTGGACATCTTGGGTCTGTTCCCTCAAGCGCCCGGGGGCTACCGCTACCTCTACGTTGCCATCGACAAGTTTACCAAATGGGCGGAGGTGGAAGCAGTCTGCACCATCCCGGCCGACTTAGCGATCAAGTTCATCAAGGGCCTCGCGAGCCGTTTCGGAGTCTCTAATCGCATCATCACCGACAACGGCTCACATTTCACTAGCAATCTCTTCAAAACATGTTGTGCTAACCTTGGAACACAGATATGATATGCCTCAGTGGCGCACCCGAGGAGCAACGACAAAGCTGAGCACGCCAACGCGGAGGTCCTGAGGGGCCTCAAGACAAGAACATTCAAGAAGAAGCTCGAGGCCTGCGGCAGGGGCTGGCTCAACGAGCTCCAGTCATGTTGTGGTCCGTCCACACCACCGCAACCAAGCAGACCGGCGAAACTCCATTCTTCCTCGTCTACGGAGCTGAAGTGGTTCTCACACATGAGGTCAGGCATTGCTCTGCACGGGTCTTGGCATTTGACGAGGCATGCCAGGATGCCATGCGGGGGATGGACCTTGTGCTGGGGGAGGAACGCCGCCGTCAAGCCTCGCTCCGAGCGGCAAGGTACCAGCGGGCGCTGCGACGGTATCACTGCCGCAACATCAGCTCTAGGACACTCGAGGTGGGAGATCTCGTCCTACGGCTGGTGCTCTCCAGGGAAGGGCTGCATAAGCTCTCACCCATGTGGGAGGGCCCGTTTAGGGTCGCCCGCGTCTCCAAGCCTGGCGCCGTGCGCCTGGAGACGCAGGACGGGGTCCCCATCCAGAACGCCTGGAACATCCAGCACCTCCGGAAGTTCTACCCATGAAGCAAGGCCCAGTGCATGTGAAGGTCTCCGCTTGTGACACTCTCACGTAATAATGAGTGGGGCTGTACATGCCCCGGAGTCTCCGAAGAGCCTCCCTCGGGCATCGGGGGCTCCCTCCCACGTCCTAGTGGCAGCACTTAGCTCCGCACTGGTGAGAAGACTATACTAGGTGTCGGACGCGGTTGTTCATTTGCTTGCTTTCTGTAGTTGGTTTGCAATCTCTTTTAATGGAATTTGGAGTTCTCGCATTTTGGATTGCCAAGTTGGATTCCCCCTCGCCTTTTCTCTTGACCGTCGGTCTTGGCCCAGGAGGGGTGGCAGTTGCCCGCCGCCTTTCCTCGCGTGTCTCACGCGCGGGGGCTGGGCAGGTATGTGCGTACGCGTCGGGCCCGCCCCGCGCCATGAACATACTTCGCCACAACCCTATTCCCTAGGGCCTTGCCTTTTTCTATCCTCATGAGACGCCCTCGAGTAGGCTCATGACCTATGCACCCTCTTAAAGTCCATGCCCCCCGGGTACTGCGACATGGTGCACTAAGCCATGACTAGCCCATACCTAAGGGATCGCGCAGGGAAGAACAAGACGCCCGACCAAGTTTCCTAACAATTCCGCGGCTTCAAGATGTCTCCTGAGGCCAATGGCCCCTGAGCCACCAGCAAGAGGGCCTCCTTAGATAAACGAAGCGTGCGCCCTCACGAGGAGGGAAAACTACCGTGAGCGTATCAAGCTAAGTTATCCTACCATACCTATTTTGGAACATAAGCACCACAACATAACACCAGAACAATAAACATAGCATAGAAACATAGGTATCATGGTTCACCACATGCCCCAGCAAGGACTCTACTTTTTTTGAATGCAGGAGAAAAGGGAAAGGTTAAACAAAAGCGGCCCCCGCGACCGTAGCGGCTCACGAGGCCTGGCTCTGAGGGCCTCCAGGACTCAGCTCAGCCTGAGCCCTCCTCACGCTTCACCGAAGTGTGGTGACGAGACGAACCGCCACCATCCTCGAAGCGAGCCCGGCGGTGTGACGGCTGGTCGTAGCACCGCTGCTGGTGCTCTCGCTTGAGAAGGAGCCGCCGCCGCTGGATGAACTGTGGCAGTCGCCAAGGGCGAGCTCGCCCTCAACATCGTCATGACTGTCATCAAGGACGAGCTCCTCGTCGTCGCTGCTGTCTTCGGGGCAGCACCCTGCGCGACGACCATCTTCCCCAAACACCCTCACGAAGAGGGTCGCGATTCCATCATACTTGAAGTGAAGGGTGCACCTCCCGCTCAAGCCACGCGCGCGGGCGAACGTCTGCCAGCCACGGGTCAGGGCCACGCTGCCCACGACGGAGACCTCGACCGCAACCCACGAGGCCTTGCTACAGTAGCCGTCGGCCTGCAGCCAAAGGCCATCAAGACCCACGGCCAGCAACTCGCCGACAAAGGAGCGTGGAAGCTGGAGCCAGGTGCTGGCTGGCTTCTCTGACCACACGATGAACTCAGGGAGCATGTCGGCCGAGTGGAAACGCGGCCTGGGAGGTTGTGCGACCACGGCGCGCCTCCCCTCCTCGCAAGGGCTGCCTCGCCCCCGGCGACACCCACCACGAGAAGAAGTGCCGCCACGGCCGGCCAGGGCGTGCCCGTGCCCTCGAGGAGCCACCGCAAGGGTCGCGGCATGCTTGCACGGGCGGCTCCGCCCTCTCTTGGGAGGGGGCGAGTCAGGTCCTCCTTGAGGGTCTTCCCCTTCTCGGCAGCGGAGAACTTCCTCGTCGCCGCCATGGGAGCTGCAGCAATATGGAAAGACGGGAAAGAAGAAGAGGAAGCGGACTGCGAGAAGACAGAAATGAGCAAGGGGGCTCCGCCCCTGATACGTCTCCAACGTATCTATAATTTTTGATTGCTCCATGCTATATTATCTACTGTTTTGGACATTATTGGGCTTTATTATCCACTTTTATATTATTTTTGGGACTAACCTATTAACCGGAGGCCCAGCCCAGAATTGTTGTTTTGCCTGTTTTAGGGTACCGAAGAAAAGGAATATCAAACGGAGTCCAAACGGAATGAAACCTTTGGGAATGTGATTTTCTCAACGAACAAGACCCGGGAGACTGGGACCCGACGTCAGGAAAGAAAAGAGGAGGCCACGAGGTAGCGGGCGCGCCTGCCTACCCTAGGCGCGCCCTCCACCCTCGTGGGCCCCCTGTTGCTCCACAGACATACTCCTTCCTCCTATATATACCTATGTACCCCAAACGATCAGATACGGAGCCAAAACCCTAATTCCACCGCCTAACTTTCTGTATCCACGAGATCCCATCTTGGGGCCTGTTCCGGAGCTCCGCCGGAGGGGGCATCGATCACGGAGGGCTTCTACTCAACACCATAGCCTCCGATGAAGTGTGAGTAGTTTACCTCAGACCTACGGGTCCATAGTTAGTAGCTAGATGGCTTCTTCTCTCTTTTGGATCTCAATACAATGTTCTCCCCCTCTCTTGTGGAGATCTATTCGATGTAATCTTCTTTTTGCGGTGTGTTTGTTGAGACCGATGAATTGTGGGTTTATGATCAAGTCTATCTATGAATAATATTTGAATTCTCTGAATTCTTTTATGTATGATTGGTTATCTTTGCAAGTCTCTTCGAATTATCAGTTTGGTTTGGCCTACTAGATTGATCTTTCTTGCAATGGGAGAAGTGCTTAGCTTTGGTTCAATCTTGTGGTGTCCTTTCCCAGTGACAGAGGGGCAGCAAGGCACGTATTGTATTGTTGCCATCGAGGATAACAAGATGGGGTTTTTCATATTGCATGTCTATCCCTCTACATCATGTCATCTTGCTTAAGGCGTTACTCTGTTTTTAACTTAATACTCTAGATGCATGCTGGATAGCGGTCGATGAGTGGAGTAATAGTAGTAGATGCAGGCAGGAGTCGGTCTACTTGTCTCGGACGTGATGCCTATATACATGATCATACCTAGATATTCTCATAACTATGCTCAATTCTGTCAATTGCTCAACAGTAATTTGTTCACCCACCGTAGAATACTTATGCTCTCGAGAGAAGCCACTAGTGAAACCTATGGCCCCCGGGTCTATCTTTATCTATATTGATCTCCTACTACTTAGTTATTTTCTTTGCTATTTACTTTGCCTTTATTTTACTTTGCATCTTTTATCATAAAAATACCAAAAATATTATCTTATCATATCTATCAGATCGCACTCCCGTAAGTGGCCTTATAGGGATTGACAACCCCTATTTGCGTTGGTTGCGAGGATTTATTTGTTTTGTGCAGGTACGAGGGACTCGCGTGTAGCCTCCTACTGGATTGATACCTTGGTTCTCAAAAACTGAGGGGAATACTTACGCTACTTTGCTGCATCATCCCTTCCTCTTCGGGGAAAACCAACGCAGTGCTCAGGAGGTAGCAAGAAGGATTTCTGGCGCCGTTGCCGGGGAGGTCTATGCAAAAGTCAACATACCAAGTACCCATCACATACCCTTATCTCCCGCATTACATTATTTGTCCTTTGCCTCTCGTTTTCCTCTCCTCCCACTTCACCCTTGCCGTTTTATTCGCCCTTCTCCTGTTCGTCTTTTTGTTTGCTTTTATGTCTTACTTGGCTCGTTTGCTCATCTGGTTGTAATAGTTGTTTATTTATTACTAAACAGAGAACCTAAGATCTATGGATCCTCATCCACTTGCTAATCTTTTTAAGAGATCCAATTATGACAAACCAATTGCTAGTGAGTTTCGTGCACTAGATTATCTTTATGAAGCTTTTCTTGAAAATCATGAATCTAAAAAGTGTGATGAATTACTTTATGAAGCAATTCACGATAGATCTTTGAATAAAAACATGATTTCAATGATTTTATTATAAATTCTATTTATGTAAATTATGCTAATAATATGCAAAACCCTAAGCTTGGGGATGCTAGTTTTGCTATGCTCTCTACTTGTTGCAATGATCATGATTGGGGTGATTCTTCTTTTGATCTTAAAAATTTATTTACTCCCCATGATGATTATGAGATTGATAATAGTGTTTGAAATAATACTAAAAGTGGGTTTGAAGAGGTCATGACTTTAGTTAATGTTAATCCCACTATTTTGGAAGAGTCTCAACTTTGCATGCATGTGGATCGTGTTGAAAATGTTTTATGTGATAGCTATTTTGTTGAATTTGCTTATGATCCTACATGTAATTATTACGAGAGAGTAAAATATGGTGGTAGAAATTTTGATGCTACTAAATTACCTCTCGTTACGTTGAGATTGCTATTGTTTCTCTCTGCTTCCTTGCATATGCTAGTTTTTGCTTGCCTTGATAATTTGTTTGCCTATAAGATGCCTATGCATAGGAAGTATCTTAGACTTAGATGTGTTTGTCATGTGTTTTATGATGCTCTCTTTGTGCTTCAATTCTTGTCTTTCATGTGAGCGTCATTGAAATATTATGCCTAGCTATAAGGCTTTAAAGAAAAGCGCTTGTTGGGAGACAACCCAATATTATTCCTTGCTGTTATTCAATAAATAATTTATATAGCCTCTGTTTTGGTTATGTTTTTTGTGTTTAATTAGTGTTTGTGCCAAGTAGAACCGTTGGGAAGACTTGGGGAAAGTCTTGTTGAACTTGCTGTAAAAAACAGAAACTTTAGCGCTCACGAGAACTGCTGTCATTTTTATTTGGAAAGTGCTATTTAGTTAATTCTTTTTGAAGATGATTAATAGATAAATTCCTCACTTCCAGCAATTTATTTTAGAATTTATGGAGTTCCATATCTTGTGCTAGCTACAGATTACTACAGACTGTTCTGTTTTTGACAGATTCTGTTTTTTCGTGTGTTGTTTGCTTATTTTGATGAATCTATGGCTAGTAAAATAGTTTATAAACCATATAGAAGTTGTAATAGAGTAGGTATAACACCAATATAATAAAGAATTATTTCATTACAGTACCTTGAAGTGGTCTTTTATTTTCTTTCGCTAATGGAGCTCACGAGATTTTCTACTTTAAGTTTTGTGTTGTGAAGTTTTTAAGTTTTGGGTAAAGATTTGATGGATTATGGAACAAGGAGTGGCAAGAGCCTAATCTTGGGGATGCCAATGTCACCCCCAAGATAATATAAGGACACCTAAAATCCACAAGCTTGGGGATGCCCCGGTTGGTATCCCACCTTTCTTCTTCAACAACTATCGGTTAGTATCGGTTGATCCTAAGTTTTTGCTTCTTCACATGATGTTTGCCATTCTTAGAATGTCATTTTATTTTGCTTTGCTTGCTGTTTGAATAGAATACCAAGATCTGAAATTCTTAAATGTTAGAGAGTCTTCACATAGTTGCAGAATTATTCGACTACTCATTGATCTTCACTTATATCTTTCGGAGTAGTTTGTCATTTGCTCTAGTGCTTCACTTATATCTTTTAGAGCATGGTGGTAGTTTTATTTTGAAGAAATAGATGAACTCTCATGCTTCACTTAGATTATTTTGAGAGTCTTAAATAGCATGGTAATTTGCTTAAAATCCTAATATGCTAGTTATTCAAGAATAATAAAATTCTCTTATGAGTGTGTTGAATACTATGAGAAGTTTGATACTTGATAATTGTTTTGAGATATGGAGATGGTGATATTAGAGTCATGCTAGTTGAGTGGTTGTGAATTTAAAGAATACTTGTGTTAAAGTTTGTGATTCCCGTAGCATGCACGTATGGTGAACCGTTATGTGATGAAGTCGGAGCATGATTTATTTATTGATTGTCTTCCTTATGAGTGGCGGTCGGGGACGAGCGATGGTCTTTTCCTACCAATCTATCCCCCTAGGAGCATGCGCGTAATACTTTGCTTTGATAACTTCTAGATTTTTGCAATAAGTATATGAGTTCTTTATGACTAATTTTGAGTCCATGGATTATACGCACTCTCACCCTTCCACCTTTGCTAGCATCTCTAATACCGCGCACCTTTCGCCGGTATCATACACCCACCATATACCTTCCTCAAAACAGCCACCATACCTACCTATTATGGCATTTCCATAGCCATTCCAAGATATATTGCCATGCAACTTTCCATCGTTCCGTTTATTATGACATGCTCCATCATTGTCATACTGCTTTGCATGATCATGTAGTTGACATCGTATTTGTGGCAAAGCCACCGTTCATAATTCTTTCATACATGTCACTCATGCATCATTGCACATCCCAGTACACTGCCGGAGGCATTCATATAGAGTCATATCTTGTTCTAAGTATCGAGTTGTAATTCTTGAGTTGTAAGAAAATAAAAGTGTGATGATCATCATTATTAGAGCATTGTCCCAGTGAGGAAAGGATGATGGAGACTATGATTCCCCCATAAGTTGGGATGAGACTCCGGACGAAAATAAATAAATAAAAGAGGCCAAAGAAGCCCAAATAAAAAAAGAAAGAAAAGAGGCCATAAAAAAGAGAAGGCCCAAATAAAAAATAAATAAATAAAGGAGAGAAAAAGAGAGAAGGGGCAATGCTACTATCCTTTTACCACACTTGTGCTTTAAAGTAGTATCATGATCTTCATGATAGAGAGTCTCCTATGTTGTCACTTTCATATACTAGTGGGAATCTTTCATTATAGAACTTGGCTTGTATGTTCCAATGATGGGCTTCCTCAAAATGCCCTAGGTCTTCGTGAGCAAGCAAGTTGGATGCACACCCACTTAGTTTCTTTTGAGCTTTCATAAATTTATAGCTCTAGTGCATCCGTTGGATGGCAATCCCTACTCACTCACATTGATATCTATTGATGGGCATCTCCATAGCCCGTTGATACGCCTAGTTGATGTGAGACTATCTTCTCCCTTTTGTCTTCTCCACAACCACCATTCTATTCCACCTATAGTGCTATGTCCATGGCTCACGCTCATGTATTGCGTGAAGATTGAAAAAATTTGAGAACATCAAAAGTATGAAACAATTGCTTGGCTTGTCATCGGGGTTGTGCATGATTTAAATATTTTGTGTGGTGAATATGGAGCATAGCCAGACTATATGATTTTGTAGGGATAACTTTCTTTGGCCATGTTATTTTGAGAAGACATGATTGCTTAGTTAGTATGCTTGAAGTATTATCATTTTTATGTCAATATGAACTTTTGTCTTGAATCTTTTGGATCTGAATATTCATACCACAATTAAGAAGAATTACATTGAAATTATGCCAAGTAGCATTCCACATCAAAAATTCTTTCTTTTATCATTTACCTACTCGAGGACGAGCAGGAATTAAGCTTGGGGATGCTGATACGTCTCCAACGTATCTATAATTTTTGATTGCTCCATGCTATATTATCTACTGTTTTGAATGTTTATGGGCTTTATTATACACTTTTATATCATTTTTGGGACTAACCTATTAGCCCAGAGCCCAGTGCCAGTTTCTGTTTTTACCCTGTTTTAGGGTTTCGAAGAAAAGGAAAATCAAACGGAGTCCAATTGACCTGAAGACTTGGAGTGCACGTCGGGGGACCTGCGAGGATGTCACGAGGTAGGGGGGTGCGCCCACCCCCCTGGGCACGCCCTCCACCCTCATGAGCCCCTCGTGGCCCCCCTGACGTACTTCTTCCACCTATATATCTCCATATACCCTAAAAACATCCGTGAGCACAATAGATCGGGAGTTCCGCCGCCAGAAGCCTCCGTAGCCACCGAAAACCAATCTAGACCCGTTCCGGCACCCTACCGGAGGGGGCAATCCCTCTCCGGTGGCCATCTTCATCATCCCAGTGCTCTCCATGACGAGGAGGGAGTAGTTCTCCCTCGGGGCTGAGGGTATGTACCAGTAGCTATGTGTTTGATCTCTCTCTCTCTCTCGTGTTCTTGAGATGATACGATCTTGATGTATCGCGAGCTTTGCTATTATATTTGGATCCTATGATGTTTCTTCCCCCCTCTACTCTCTTGTAATGAATTGAGTTTCCCCTTTGAATAAATCTTATCGGATTGAGTCTTTAAAGATTTGAGAACACTTGATGTATGTCTTGCCATGGATATCTGTGGTGACAATGGGATATCACGTGATTCACTTGATGTATGTTTTGGTGATCAACTTGCAGGTTCCGCCCATGAACCTATGCATAGGGGTTGGCACACGTTTTCGTCGTGATTCTCCGGTAGAAGCTTTGGGGCACTCTTTGGGGTTCTATGTGTTGGTTGAATAGATGAATCTGAGATTGTGTGATGCATATTGTATAATCATACCCACGGATACTTGAGGTGACATTGGAGTATCTAGGTGACATTAGGGTTTTGGTTGATTTGTATCTTAAGGTGTTATAGTACGAACTCTAGGGCTGTTTGTGACATTTATAGGAATAGCCTAACGGATTGATTGGAAAGAATAACTTTGAGGTGGTTTCGTACCCTACCATAATCTCTTCGTTTGTTCTCCGCTATTAGTGACTTTGGAGTGACTCTTTGTTGCATGTTGAGGGATAGTTATGCGATCCAATTATGTTATCATTGTTGAGGGAACTTACACTAGCGAAAGTATGAACCCTAGGCCTTATTTCCACGCATTGCAATACCGTTTACGCTCACTTTTATCATTCATTACCTTGCTGTTTTTATAATTTCAGATTACAAGAACCTTTATCTACTATCCATATTGCACTTGTATCACCATCTCTTCGCCGAACTAGTGCACCTATACAACTTACCATTGTATTTGGTGTGTTGGGGACATAAGAGACTCTTTGCTATTTGGTTGCAGGGTTGCTTGAGAGAGACCATCTTCATCCTACGCCTCCTATGGATTGATAAACCTTAGGTCATCCACTTGAGGGAAATTTGCTACTGTCCTACAAACCTCTGCACTTGGGGGCCCAACAACGTCTACAAGAAGAAGGTTGTGTAGTAGACATCACTTGACCCATTCTGTTAGCTTAGCACTTGATCGTTTAGTTTGTTGCTATTGCTTTCTTCATGACTTATACATGTTCCTATGACTATGATATTATGCAACTCTCGTTTACCGGAGGAACACTTTGCGTGCTACCAAACGTCACAATGTAACTGGGTGATTATAAAGGTGCTCTACAGGTGTCTCCGAAGGTACTTGTTGGGTTGGCGTATTTCGAGATTAGGATTTGTCACTCCGATTGTCGGAGAGGTATCTCTGGGCCCACTCGGTAATGCACATCACTATAAGCCTTGCAAGCATTGCAACTAATGAGTTAGTTGCGGGATGATGTGTTACGGAATGAGTAAAGAGACTTGCCGGTAACGAGATTGAACTAGGTATTGAGATACCGACGATCGAATCTCGGGCAAGTAACATACCGATGACAAAGGGAACAACGTATGTTGTTATGCGGTCTGACCGATAAAGATCTTCGTAGAATATGTAGGAGCCAATATGAGCATCCAGGTTCCGCTATTGGTTATTGACCGGAGACGTATCTCGGTCATGTCTACATAGTTCTCGAACCCGTAGGGTCCGCACGCTTAACGCTACGATGACAGTTATATTATGAGTTTTATGTTTTGATGTACCGAAGGTTGTTCGGAGTCCTAGATGTGATCACGGACATGACAAGGAGTCTCGAAATGGTCGAGACATGAAGATTGATATATTGGAAGCCTATGTTTGGATATCGGAAGTGTTCCGGGTGAAATCGGGATTTTACCGGAGTACCGGGGGGTTACCGGAACCCCCCGGGGGCTTAATGGGCCTACATGAGCCTTAGTGGAAAAGGAGGGAAGCAAGGGAAGTGTGGGGCGTGCCCCCGCAAGGCCCAAACCGAATTGGTTTAGGGCAAAGGGGGCCGACCCCCCTCTTTCCTTCTTCCCCCCTCCCAAGTCCTAATCCAACTAGGAAAAGGGGGGAGTCCTACTCCCGGTGGGAGTAGGACTCCTTCGGCGCGCCTCTCCCCTTGGCCGGCCGCACCCCCCCCCCCGCCTTGCTCCTTTATATATAGGGGCAGGGGGGCACCTCTAGACACACAAGTTGATCAAGTTGATCGTCTCTTAGCCGTGTGCGGTGCCCCCCTCCACCATAGTCCACCTCGATAATACTGTAGCGGTGCTTAGGCGAAGCCCTGCGTCGGTAGAACATCAACATCGTCACCATGCCGTCATGCTAACAAAACTCTCCCTCAACACTCGGCTGGATCGGAGTTAGAGGGACGTCATCGGGCTGAACGTGTGCTGAACTCGGAGGTGTCGTGCGTTCGGTACTTGATCGGTCGGATCGTGAAGACGTACGACTACATCAATCGTGTTGTGCTAACGCTTCCGCTTTCGGTCTACGAGGGTACGTGGACAACACTCTCCCCTCTCGTTCCTATGAATCACCATGATCTTGCATGTGCGTAGGAATTGTTTTTAAATTACTACGTTACCCAACAAGTTTCACATACCAGCAAAAGAAAAAGTTCTTCTATGATTTAAGACATTACTTTTGGGATGACCCACATCTTTATAAAGAAGGAGTAGATGGTGTTATTAGACGTTGTGTGCCTGAGCATGAACAAGAACATATCCTACGCAAGTGTCACTCCGAAGCTTATGGAGGACACCATGCTGGAGATAGAACTGCACATAAGGTATTACAATCCGGGTTTTATTGGCCTACTCTCTTCAAGGATGCACGTAAGTTTGTTGTATCTTGTGATGAATGTCAAAGAATTGGTAATATTAGTAGACGTCAAGAAATGCCTATGAATTATTCACTTGTTATTGAACCATTTGATATTTGGGGCTTTGATTATATGGGTCCTTTTCCTGCCTCCAATGGATACACACATATTTTAGTTGTTGTTGATTATGTTACTAAGTGGGTAGAAGCTATTCCAACTAGTAGTGTTGATCATAACACCTCTATTAAGATGCTTAAAGAAGTTATTTTTCCAAGATTTGGAGTCCCTAGATATTTAAAGACTAATGGTGGTTCACATTTTATTCATGGTGCTTTCCGTAAAATGCTTGCTAAATATGATGTTAATCATAGAAGTGCATCTCCTTATCACCCACAGTCTAGTGGTCAAGTAGAATTGAGTAATAGAGAACTCAAATTAATTTTGCAAAAGACTGTTAATAGATCTAGAAAAAATTGGTCCAAGAAACTTGATGATGCATTATGGGCCTATAGAACTGCATATAAAAAGCCTATGGGTATGTCTCCGTATAAAATGGTTTATGGAAAAGCATGTCACTTACCTCTTGAACTAGAACATAAGGCTTATTGGGCTATTAAAGAGCTCAATTATGATTTCAAACTTGCCGGTGAGAAGAGGTTATTTGACATTAGCTCACTTGATGAATGGAGAACCCAAGCCTATGAGAATGCCAAATTATTTAAAGAAAAAGTTAAAAGATGGCATGAAAAAAGAATACAAAAGCGTGAGTTTAATGTAGGTGATTATGTATTGCTATACAACTCTCGTTTAAGATTTTTTGCAGGAAAACTTCTCTCTAAATGGGAAGGTCCTTGCGTTATCGAGGAGGTCTATCGTTCCGGTGCCATAAAAATCAACAACTTCGAAGGCACAAATCCGAAGGTGGTGAACGGTCAAAGAATTAAACATTATATCTCAGGTAGTCCTATAAATGTTGAAACCAATGTTATTGAAACTGTAACCCTGGAGGAATACATAAGGGACACTTTCCGAAACGTTTCAGACTCCGAAAAGGAATAGGTATGTGGTACGGTAAGTAAACCGACTCCAAAACAGTTCTAATGGCAATTTTCTTCCGTTTTGGAATATTTAGAAAAATAGAAAAATAAGAAGCAGTCCGGGAAGGACACGAGGGCTCCACGAGGGTGGAGGGTGCACCCTACCCCCTGGGCTCGCCTCCTGCCTCGTGGGCACCTCGTGTGCTCTCCAGACTCCGTTTTCTTACACGCCACGTATTTCGGTCAGTAAAAATTCATTATATAACCTCTCGAAGGTTTTGATCACTTTATCACGCAAAAATCTCCTGTCTTTGTTTCGAGCTGTTTTTCTGACAGATCCAGGTCGTCATGTCGTCTTCAAGTGCCCCCAAGGACCAGTTCTTCGAGAAGGTCATCAACCCCTACCTCGCGGAAGTGCTGCAACACCCTCAAACCATTGAGATGCGTGAGGGGTTGTTGCACATCCATGATGTTGAGGGACCAAGGAAGACTGGAAGCACGGAGGCAAGGCTCGAGGCATTGGAGCAAGAAGTTTTCAGGTGTCAGGAGATGGTGGAGCATGGACTCGATTCCAATCACATTATGATCACGGAGTTCACCAACAACCACAAGCTGGACGTCAAGGACATTGGGAAGGCCATCTTCAAGCTTCATGAGAAAATCGAGCACCTCCAAGCCCAGATCTATGACCTGCAAAATCAAAACTGTGAGTATGAATATAGATTCAAGAGGATGAGTTTGGCTGCAGATTTGAGGTTTCAGGAGACTCGACCATCCTTCTATGATGGTGAGCCTATGCCTTGGAAGAGGGACGACAAGCCTACGCCATCAACAAGACCATCAACTTCTTCACCAACAAAGAAGAACTGAGTATCTGGTATGGGCACTCCCCTTGGCAACTGCCAAGCTTGGGGGAGTGCCCCGGTATCGTATCACCATCACTTTTATCTTTACTGTTTTTCTTAGTTCGATCCTTTTGGTAATATCTTGATCTAGTAGTATAAAGTTTTTAGTATGATCTAGTTGTGAATTTTGCTTTATGATCCTTCTATGTAGTCGAGTCCGTGAGCTATATATAATAAAGATTAGTGTTGAGTCAAGGGCTTGATTATTTTGCCACGATATTGAGTGAATAAAAGAAAATAGGAATAAATAAATAGAAATAAAAGAGATCATATGGATCTTATGGAGAGTAATGAGCTCACATATAAAAAGTATGATGAATAAATGTTGTTGAGAGTTGACAAACATAGTTTTGGTCATCGTTGCAATTAATAGGAAGTAATAAAGAAAGAGAGGTCTTCACATATAAATACACTATCTTGGACATCTTTTATGATTGTGAGCACTCATTAAAATATGACATGCTAAAGAGTTGACGTTGGACAAGGAGGACAACGTAATGGGTTATGTTTTCTTACATCTGAGATAAATTATATTGTCATTGATCATCCAACATGATTAAGCTTGCCTTTCCCCCTCATGCTAGCCAAATTCTTTGCACCAAGTAGAGATACTACTTGTGCTTCCAAATATCCCTTAAACCAGTTTTTCCATGAGAGTCCACCATACCAACCTATGGATTGAGTAAGATCCCTCAAGTAAGTTGTCATCGGTGCAAGAAATAAAAATTGCCCTCTAAATATGTATGACTTATTAGTTTGGGAGAAAATAAGCTTTATACGATCGTGTGATATGGAAGAAATAAAAGCGATGGACTGCATAATAAAGGTCCATATCACAAGTGGCAATATAAAGTGACGTTCTTTCGCATTAAGATTTTGTGCATCCAACCATGAAAGCGCATCACAACCTCTGTTTCCCTCTGCGAAGGGCCTATCTTTTACTTTTATCTCCTACCTTGCATAAGAGTCATGGTGATCTTCACCCTTCCTTTTTACATTTTATCTTTTGGCAAGCACAACATGTTGGAAAGATCCTGGTATATATGGCTAATTGGATGTGAGTTTTCATGAACTATTATTGTTGACATTACCCTTGAGGTAAAACGTTTGGAGGCAAAACTATAAGCCCCTATCTTTCTCTATGTCTGATTAAAACTCCATAGCCATAAGTATTGTGTGAGTGTTAGCAATTGTGAAAGACTATATGATAGTTGAGTATGTGGATTTGCTGAAAAGCTCTTATATTGACTCTTTCATATGTTATGATAAATTGAATTGCTCCAATGACTGAGATTATAGTTTGTTAGTTTTCAATGAAGTTTATGATTCATACTTGAAATTGTGATTGAATTGTTACTCTAGCATAAGAGATCATATGACAAGAATTATATAAGTTGATGTTCTAAGAATGATCATGATGCCCTCATGTCCGTATTTTATTTTTATCGACACCTCTATCTCTAAACATGTGGACATATTTTTTGATTTCGTCTTTCGCTTGAGGACAAGCGAGGTCTAAGCTTGGGGGAGTTGATATGTCCATTTTGCATCATGCTTTTATATCGATATTTATTGCATTATGGGTTGTTATTACACATTATGTCACAATACTTATGCCTATTCTCTCTTATTTTACAAGGTTTACATAAAAAGGGAGAATGCCGGCAGCTGGGATTCTGGGCTGGAAAAGGAGCAAATATTAGAGACCTATTCTGCACAGCTCCAAAAGTCCTGAAACTTCACGGAAGTCATTTTCAGAATATATAAAAAATAATGAGCACAAGAAGTTCCAAAGGGGGGCCACACCCTGCCCACGAGGGTGGGGGCACGCGCCCTACCCCCCTGGGCGCGCCCCCTGCCTCATGGGCCCCCTGGTGGCCCTCCGATGCCCATCTTCTGCTATATGGAGTCTTTCGATGAGGAAAAAAATTAGAAGCAAGCTTTCGGGACGAGACTCCGCCACCACGAGGCGAAACCTTGGCGGAACCAATCTAGGGCTCCGGCGGAGCTGTTCTGCCGAGGAAACTTCCCTCCGAGGAGGGGGAAATCATCGACATCGTCATCACCAACGCTCCTCTCATCGGGAGAGGGCAATCTCCATCAACATCTTCACCAGCACCATCTCCTCTCAAACCCTAGTTCCTCTCTTGTATCCAATTCTTGTCTCCAAGTCTGGGATTGGTACCTGTGGGTTGCTAGTAGTGTTGATTACTCCTTGTAGTTGATGCTAGTTGGTTTATTTGGTGGAAGATCATATGTTCAGATCATATATGCATATTAATACCCCTCTGATTATGAACATGAATATGCTTTGTGAGTAGTTACGTTTGTTCCTGAGGACATGGGAGAAGTCTTGCTATTAGTAGTCATGTGAATTTGGTGTTCGTTCGATATTTTGATGAGGTTATGTTGTCTCTCCTCTAGTGGTGTTATGTGAACTTCGACTACATGACACTTCACCATTATTTGGGCCTAGAGGAAGGCATTGGGAAGTAATAAGTAGATGATGGGTTGCTAGAGTGACAGAATTTTAAACCCTAGTTTATGCGTTGCTTCGTAAGGGGCTGATTTGGATCCATATGTTTCATGCTATGGTTAGGTTTACCTTAATACTTTTGTTGTAGTTGCGGATTCTTGCAATAGAGGTTAATCATAAGTGGGATGCTTGTCCAAGGGCAGTACCCAAGCACCGGTCCACCCACATATCAAATTATCAAAGTACCGAATGCAAATCATATGAACGTGATGAAAACTAGCTTGATGATAATTCCCATGTGTCCTCGGGAGCGCTTCTCTCTATATAAGAATTTGTCCAGGCTTGTCCTTTGCTACAAAAAGGATTGGGCCACCTTGCTGCACTTTATTTACTTTTGTTACTTGTTGCTCGTTACCAATTATCTTATCACAAAACTATCTCTTACCTATAATTTCAGTGCTTGCAGAGAATACCTTGCTGAAAACCGCTCATCATTTCCTTCTGCTCCTCGTTGGGTTCGACACTCTTACTTATCGAAAGGACTACGATAGATTCCCTATACTTGTGGGTCATCAAGTTTCTCTCTAAAGAAGTGAGTGGAAGGAAAGTAGAACTTGATGAGGTAATTGTACTTTCTCCCGAATTGGAAAGTAGTTCATCACAGGAATCAGTTCAAGTGATTCCCACACCAATTAGTGAGGAAGCTAATGATGATGATCATGAAGCTTCAGATCAAGTTACTATCAAACCTCGTAGGTCAACCAGAATGGTACGGTAATCCTGTTCTGGAAGTCATGTTGCTAAACCATGACAAACCTGTGAACTATGAGGAAGCGATGATGAGCCCAGATTCCGCAAAATGGCTTGAGGCCAGGAAATTTGAGATGGGATCCATGTATGAAGAACAAAATGTGGACTTTGGTTGACTTGCCCGATGATCGGCAAGCCATTAAGAATAAATGGATCTTCAAGATGAAGACGGACGTTGATAGTAGTGTTACTATCTACAAAGCTCGAATTGTCAAAAAAAAGATTTTGACAAGTTCAAGGTGTTGACTACGATGAGATTTTCTCACTCGTAGCGATGCTTAAGTCTATCTGAATCATGTTAGCAATTGCCACATTTTATGAAATCTGGCAAATGGATGTCAAAACTACATTCCTTAATGGATTTCTTAAAGAAGAGTTGTATATGATGCAATAATAAGGTTTTTGTCAATCCTAAAGGTGCTAACAAAGTGTGCAAGCTCCAGCGATCCATCTATGGACTGGTGCAAGCATCTCAGAGTTGGAATATACGCTTTGATGAGTTGATCAAAGCATATAGTTTTATATAGACTTGCGGTGAAGCCTGTATTTACAAGAAAGTGAGTGGGAGCACTACAGCCTGTCTGATAAGTATATGTGAATGACATATTGTTGATCGGAAATGATGTAGAATTTTCTGGAAAGCATAAAGGAGGGTTTGAAAGGAGTTTTTTCAAAGAAATACCTCGGTGAAGCTACGTACATATTGAGCATCAAGATCTATAGATATAGATCAAGACGCTTGATAAGTTTTTTCAATGCGTACATACCTTGAAATTTTTTTGAAGTAGTTCAAAATGGAACAGTCAAAGAAGGAGTTCTTGCCTGTGTTGCAAGGTGTGAAGTTGAGTAAAGACTCAAAACCCGACCATGGCAGAAAATAGAAAGAGAATGAAAAATCATTCCCTATGCCTCAGTCATAGGTTCTATAAAGTATGCTATGTTATGCACCAGACCTATTGTGTACCTCACCATGAGTTTGACAAGAGGGTACAATAGTGATCCAGGAGTGGATCACTGGACAGCGATCAAAATTAGCCTTAGTGGAATAAGGACATGTTTCTTGGTTATGGAGGTGACAAAAAGTTCGTCGTAAAGGGTTACGTCGATGCAAGCTTTGACACTGATCCGGATGACTCTAAGTCTCAATCTGGATACATATTGAAAGTGGGAGCAATTAGCTAGAGTAGCTCCGTAAAGAGCATTGTAAGACATAGAAAAATTGCAAAATACATACGGCTCTGAATGTGGCAGACACGTTGACTATACTTCTCTCGCAAGCAAAACATGATCACACCTTAGTACTCTTTGGGTGTTAATCACATAGAGATGTGAACTAGATTATTGACTCTAGTAAATCCTTTTGGGTGTTAGTCACATGGAGATGTGAACTAATCACATAAAGATGTGAACTATTGGTGTTAAATCACATGACGATGTGAACTAGATTATTGACTCTAGTGCAAGTGGGAGACTGAAGGAAATATGCCCTAGAGGCAATAATAAATTTGTTATTTATATTTCCTTATATCATGATAAACGTTTATTATTCATGCTAGAATTGTATTAACCAGAAACTTAGTACATGTGTGAATACATAGACAAAACAGAGTGTCCCTAGTATGCCTCTACTTGACTAGCTTGTTAATCAAAGATGGTTAAGTTTCCTGACCATAGACATGTGTTGTCATTTGATGAACGGGATCACATCATTAGATAATGATGTGATGGACGAGACCCATCCATTAGCTTAGCATAATGATTGTTTAGTTTTATTGCTATTGCTTTCTTCATGATTTATACATATTCCTCTGACTATGAGATTATGCAACTCCCGAATACCGGAGGAACACTTTGTGTGCTATCAAACATCACAACATAACTTGGTGATTATAAAGATGCTCTACATGTGTCTCCGATGGTGTTTGTTGAGTTGGCATAGATCGAGATTAGGATTTGTCACTCCGTGTATCGGAGAGGTATCTCTGGGCCCTCTCGGTAATGCTCATCACTATAAGCCTTGCAAGAAATGTGACCAATGAGTTAGTTGCGGGATGATGCATTGTGGAATGAGTAAAGAGACTTGCTAGTAACGAGATTGAACTAGGTATAATGATACCCACGATCTAATCTCGAGCAAGTAACATACCGATGACAAAGGGAATAACGTATGTTGTTATGCAGTTTGACCGATAAAGATCTTCGTAGAATATGTAGGAGCCAATATGAGCATCCAGGTTCCGCTATTGGTTATTGACCGGGGATGTGTCTCGGTCATGTCTACATAGTTCTCGAACCCGTAGGGTTTGCACGCTTAACATTCGATGACGATTTATATTATGAGTTATGTGATTTGATGACCGAAGTTTGTTCGGAGTCCCGGATGAGATCACGGACATGACGAGGAGTCTCGAAATGGTCGAGAGGTAAATATCGATATATTGGAAGGCTATATTCGGACATCGGAAAGGTTTCGAGTGATTCATGTATTTTTTGGAGTACCGGAGAGTTACGGGAATTCGCCGAGGGAAGTTAATGGGCCTTATTGGGCTTTAGTGAAGAGAGGGAAGAAGGGCCACGAGGTGGCGCGCGCCTGCCCCCTGCTCAAACCGAATTGGACAAGGGGTGGGGGCACGGCCTCCCCTTTCCTTCTCCCTCTCCCTCCTTTCCTTCTTTCCTACTCCGAAAAGTAAAGGGAATACTACTAGGACTTGGGAGTCCTAGTAGGACTCCCTACACTTGGCGCTCCCCTAGGTGGGCCAGCCTCTCTCCCTCCCTCCTTTATATACATGGGCAGGGGCACCCCTAAGGCACTCCAAGATTTGTCTTAGCCGTGTGCGGTGCCCCCTCCACAGTTACACACCTCGATCATATCGTCGTAGTGCTTAGGCGAAGCCCTACGCCGGTAACTTCATCATCACCGTCACCATGCCGTCGTGCTGACGGAACTCTCCCTTGTCCTCAACTGGATCAAGAGCTCGAGGGACTTCATCGAGCTGAACGTGTGTTGAACACGGAGGTGCCGTACGTTCGGTGCTAGGATTGGTTGAATCACGAAGACGTTCGACTACATCAACCACGTTACTAAACGCTTCTGATTTCGGTCTACGAGGGTACATGGACACACTCTCCCCGCTTTTTGCTATGCATCTCCTAGATAGATCTTGCGTGATCGTAGGTAAAAATTTAAATACTGCGTTCCCCAACAATTATTACTCTCCACATAAGTAAAATCCTTCTCATTGTGGGGGCAAATTGAACAAAATAGCCATCATGAAGCTTGATTTTCATGACCCAGTTGCACATTGAATTCATAATGACATCTTTCGTGCTTATCATTATTCTCTATAACATAAGTATCATCATGATCATCATAGATAACAACTTTATTCTTATCATAATCAATTGAAACATCTTCCAAAATAATGGAATCAACACCACCTAAAGTCGCGACCTCTTTAAATTCACTTTCATCATTGTAATCATCATAAATATGAGACATATTTTCATCATAGTAAACTTTCTCCTCCAAAGTAGAGGGAATAAAAAGATTTTACTCTGTGATGCATTCATGGAGAATTAAAAAGCGACCAGTAGATGCTTGGTAGGTTGATGCAGCCCCCGGGCCCGGACGGTTTGAAGGGTCTATAGATGCAACCTCTATGACGGGGAGGTCCACTTTACGTGATGCAACCTCCGAGTTTGGCATTAGCAGAGAGTTCACGTTGAATTCAGTGTCAAAGTATACCTGAGGTGATCAATGAGTTGTGCTCAAGTTTAGCAAATCATAAATACTGTAATAAAGGTAACTGTAAAACTCATATGAGAGCAGAACACCTTTGTTCGTAATTGTACTGAGCTAAAAATGAGAATGTGATACTTAAGAGTTTATATAAAAAAGGAGTCTAAGATTAAAAAATGATGCAAGTGAGTGGTGTTATGAGGGTGTTTCGTGACGTTTAAAACACAATTTTACGAGGTGCAGTTGCACATTCATCTGTTGTAATACTGGTGTCCGTCAAGTCGGCAACGCCGATTACTTCTTCGGCAAGCTCAAGGTTGGTGACATCTATCTCTAGTGTGCTCTTTGGCATTCCCACTAACGGTAATGACCCCGTCGGCGCCGGATATTTTTTGTATGAGCGTAGAAGTGGGTGACCATGAATTTTACAAAGGCAGAGCGACCTAGAAGAGTGTGGTAGACTCTTTTAAAGAGAACCACCTCAAATAAAAGTGCCTCAGCCCAAAAGTTATATAATATCCTAATTATGACATATCTAGCGAGACCTGGCGAAGCAGCTCCACCTTCTTTCCTGGTATGCTACCATGGGAGTGCGTCGGTGAGGGCCAAAGGCCAGTCAAAGGGAGGTCCATCTTCTTCATTGTGTCCATAGATGATGTTGATGTCGCTCCCGCCGTCCATGAGCACCTTTGTGGGTTGGAGTACTCTGATGATTGGATCGAGCACTAGGGTGTTCTTGCCGAGATTAGGGATGAAATCTGGATGGTCGGACCTGTCGAAGGAGATAGTAGAGTCAGACCAATCCAGGTATTGTGGTACTACTGGTATGAGAGCATAGACTTCTCTGGCGGTCTGCTTCTGGGCACGCTTGGACTCAAGCACCTCCCTGGAAGATCATATTGATTGCTAATATCTCTTGGAAGACAAACATTGTTAAGTAGGATTGCTTTTCTTTCCCCTCTTGCAAGGCGACTAGGAAAAGCCTTCCTCCCGTCGATCTCCATCGACGATCTCGTGGATTCACCTACCCTTCACCCGCCGCTCCGGCGGCCAGTGGCGGGGAGGGGATTTCTGGTGACTTGTCTCCGGCTAGTAGATAGGTAGGGTTTTAGTTCTCGCAAGGGCGGCGTTTGGATGGATGCCGACGCTTCTTCTTCGAGTCAGTCTTTCGGCTCCGATCATCCTCAAGTTCGTTCACTGGGACTGATTAGAAGGAGCTCCGCATAGATTCCTGCCAGCTCTCGGGGTGGCGAGGTTAGGGTTTCTTGTGTGCGTACACAACAAGGATATTTAGTGTCAAATTCTTTAGATCGATTTATGGATTCAATGACGACGACTGCGGCTCCGGGACGCTGGTCTTTAGGGGGCACGTTGATAATCCCCAAGTGCAGGGAATCATCGTAGCAATTCCCAACGGTGGAAGTGATAAGTATGGAGTGTCGAATCCACAAGGAGCTAAAGGTAAAATCAATATTCTCTCAAGTCCTATCTGCCACTGATACGACTCTCCGTACATCGAACGTTTGCTTCCAACTAGAAACGAGAAATAAAACTACGTTGTGGGTATGAAGAGGATAACTTTGCATGGTATCGGAGAGATAAAATATAAAAGTAGGGGTTGTTATCATTAAGTTAGAATATATTACTAAATATTATAAATAGAGAGTGTGGAATAATGATGGGTCGGTGTGCGGATTTATCCTAGGCAATCGTTAACAAGACCAGTAGTCGTCATTGCAATTTCATATGAGGGAGAGGCATAAGCTAACATACTGATGACCAACAAGTATAGGGGATCTATCGTAGTCCTTTCGATAAGTAAGAGTGTCGAACCCAACGAGGAGCAGAAGGAAATGACAAGCGGGTTTCAGTAAGGTATTCTCTGCAAGCACTGAAATTATTGGTAACAGATAGTTTTGTAATAAGGTAATTTGTAACGGGTAACAAGTAAAAAAAGTAAACAAGGTGCATCAAGGTGGCTCAATCCTTTTTGTAGCAAAGGACAAGCCTGGATGAACTCTTATATAAAGGAAAACGCTCCCGATGACACATGAGAATTATCATCAAGCTAGTTTTCATCACACTCATATGATTCGCGTTCGTTACTTTGATAATTTGATATGTGGGTGGACCGGTGCTTGGGTACTGCCCTTCCTTGGACAAGCATCCCACTTATGATTAACCCCTCTTGAAAGCATCCGCAACTACAAAAGAAGTATTAAGGTAAACCTAACGATAGCATGAAACATATGGATCCAAATCAGCCCCTTACGAAGCAACACATAAACTAGGGTTTAAGCTTCTGTCACTCTAGCAACCCATCATCTACTTATTACTTCCCAATGCCTTACCCTAGGCCCAAACAATGGTGAAGTTTCATGTAGTCGATGTTCACATGACACCACTAGAGGAAAGACAACATACATCTCATCAAAATATCGAACGAATACCAAATTCACATGACTACTTATAGCAAGACTTCTCCTATGTCCTTAGGAACAAACGTAACTACTCACAAACCATATAAATGTTCATAATCATAGGGGTATTAATATGCATAAAGGATTTGAACATATGATCTTCCACCAAATAAACCAACTAGCATCAACTACAAGGAGTAATCAACACTACTAGCAACCCACAGGTACCAATCTGAGGTTTTGAGACAAATGTTGGATACAAGAGATGAACTAGGGTTTGAGAGGAGATGGTTCTAGTGAACATGTTGATGGAGATTGACCCCCTCCTGATGAGAGGATCGATGGTGATGACGATAATGATGATTTCCCCCCTCCCGGAGGGATGTTTCCCCGGCAGAGCAGCTCCGCCGGAGCCCTAGATTGGTTCCGCCAAGGTTCCGCCTCGTGGCGGTGGTGTTTCGTCCCGAAAGCTTCCTTATGATTTTTTTCAGGGCAAAAGACTTCATATAGCCAAAGATGGGCACCGGAGGCCTGCCAGGGGGCCCACGAGGCAGGGGCACACCCAGGGGGTAGGGCACGCCCCCACCCTCGTGGATGGTGGGTGGCCCCCCTCTGGTGCTTTCTTCGCCCAATATTTTTTATATATTCCAAAACTGACATTCTGGAGTTTCAGGACTTTTGGAGTACTGCAGAATAGGTCTCTAATAGTTGCTCCTTTTCCAGCCCAGAATTCCAGCTGCTGGCATTCTCCCTCTTCGTGTAAACCTTGTAAAATAAGAGATAATAGGCATAAGTATTGTGACATAATGTGTAATAACAACCCATAATGCAATAAATATCGATATAAAAGCATGATGCAAAATGGACGTATCACATACTTTCTCTTCTTGGATCATATGCACTTATGATTGAACTCTAGCAAGCATCCGCAACTACTAAAGATCATTAAGGTAAAACCCAACCATAGCATTAAAGCATCAAGTCCCCTTTATCCCATACGCAACAACCCCCTTACTCGGGTTTATGCTTCTGTCACTCAAGCAACCCACTATAAGCGAATCATGAACGTATTGCAACACCCAATAGCGGGAATCCCTCACGCTTGCGCGACACAGAGGGCACAGTAGGACATCACCAAAAAAACATACAACTCATACCAATCTAGATCATCAATCAACCCAAAGACAAAGGATATCTACTCAAAACATCATAGGATGGCAACACATCATTGGATCATAATATGTGGCATAAAGCACCATGTTCAAGTAGGGATTACAGCGGGGTGCGGGAGAGTGGACCACGTAAAAGAGATGAGGATGGTGATGATGGTGGTGATGTTGATGAAGACGATCACCACGGCGATGATTCCCCTCCCAATGGCACTCCGGTGCCACCGAGAGAGAGGAGGAGAGGTTCTCCCCCTTGTGCTTCCTCCTCCATGGCCTGCCCCTGGATGGGGAGAGGTTCTCCCTCTGGATCTTGGCCTTCATGGCGATGATGGCCCCTTTGGGATCCTCCTCCATAGCCTCCGGTGATGATGCCCCCCTCTGGCAGGATGCCAAAGAGGGCCTAGATTGATTTCTCATGGCTATAGAGGCTTGCGGTGGCGGAACTTCCGATCTAGGTTATTTTCTGGAGGTTTGGGTATTTATAGGAGAGGTTGGCGTCGAGAACAAGTTAGGGGCCCCATGGGAAGTCCACGAGGCACAGGGACGCGCCCTCCACCCTCGTGGGGCCCATGAGGCTCCCCTCCGGTAACCCTTTGTTCCAGTATTTTTTTATATTTTCCAGAAAAATTCTCCGTTGATTTTCATCGCATTCCAAGAACTTTTATTTCTGCACAAAAACAACACCATGATAGTTCTGCTGAAAACAGCGTCAGTCCGGGTTAGTTCTAATCAAATCATACCAGAATCATATAAAACTATTTTAAACATGGCATGAATACTTCATAAATTATAGATACGTTGGAGACGTATCAGCATCCCCAAGCTTAATTCCTGCTCGTCCTCGAGTAGGTAAATAATAAAAGAAATAATTTATGAAGTGTGAATGCTAGCAAGTGCATAAGTTTGATCAATGATAGTTCCAATCACCTTTTCTATCATCATCATTATATATCATAATAGTAGCTCAACTCATGAAACTTCTCATGATCAAGTAACAAGCTATTCACATATTAAAGTATAGATCATAAACTTCCTTGAAAACTAACTAACCGTGCTCTTAGTCAGCAAACAATTGCAATTCATTTTATTTCGGGAAGGGTCTACATAAGAGTTTTGATTCAGCAAACTCCACATACTCAATTATCATTTAATCTTTCACAATTGCTAACACTCACGTGATATTTATGGGTTCAAAGTTTTAATCGGACACAGAGAAAGATAGGGGCTTATAGTTTCGCCTCCCAACCTTTTACCTCAAGGGTAATGTCAACAATAATACTTTATGAAAACCTACATTCAAGTGGATCTATATATCCGGATCGCTCCAACACAAGTGCTTGCCAAAGGAAAAAAGTGTAAAAAGGAAAGGTGAAAATCACCATGACTCTTATATAAGGGTAGAAGGTAAAAGTAAAAGATAGGCCCTTCGCAGAGGGAAGCAGATCTTGCCATGCGCTTTTATGGTTGCATGCACAAAATCTTAATGCAAAAGAACGTCACTTTATATTGCCGCTTGTGATAAAGACCTTTATTATGCAGTCTGTCGCTTTTATTTCTTCCCTATCACAAGTTCGTATAAAGCTTATTTTCTTCGCACTAATAGGTCATACATATTTAAAGAGCAATTTTTATTGCATGCACCGATGACAACTTACTTGAAGGATCTTACTCAATCCATAGGTAGGTATGATGGACTCTCATGGCAAAACTGGGTTAAGGAATGTTTGGAAGCACAAGTAGTATCTCTACCTGGTGCAAAGAATTTGGCTAGCATGAGAGGGAAAGGCAAGCTGAACATGTTGGATGATCCAAGACAATATAACGTTTCGGATATAGGAAAACATAACCCATTAAGTTGTCTTCCTTGTCCAATGTCAACTTTTTAGCATGTCATATTTTAATGAGTGCTCACAATTACAAAATATGTCTAAGATAGTATATTTATATGTGAAATCTCTCTTCCTTCAATATTCTTTCATGAATTGTTCAAGTGACCAATTCTGCGTTTGCTAACTTTCAATAAGTTTACTACCTATACTTATTATGTGTGAAGTCATTACTCCCCATATTATAAGAATATGAAACGTATATAAATTCAGATTTATGATATTCAATTCATTCAACCATTTACTCATAGGATATACATGAAGCATGTGAGTAAATGACAAACTACTCCAAAAAGATATAAGTGAAGAACACTGAGTAGTCAAATAATTAACTAGCCATGGGAGGATTCTTTTTCATTCAAGATTTCAGATCCAATGATTTTATTCAAACAGCAAGTAAAATTGAAAATACGCCCCAAGCAAAACACATATCATGTGACGAATAAAAATATAGCTCCGAGTAAGGCATACCGATAGTTTTGAAGACGAAAGTGGGGATGCCTTTCGGGGCATCCCCGAGCTTAGGCGCTTGAGTCTTCCTTGAATATTACCTTGGGGTGCCTTGGGCATCCCCAAGCTTAGGGTCTTTCCTTATTCTCCTCATATCGATATCTCACCCAAAGCTTGAAAAACTCAATCACACAAAACTTAACGGAACTTCGTGAGATAGGTTAGTATGATAAAGAGTTAACCATTCACTTTGGTACTGTCAAATACAAGGTTCATAATTGTTCTCACACAATGCCTACTGTTCCATATCATTTCAACAATTTATATTGAGAAATATAAGCCATAGAAACTAGAAAACAAGCAAACAATGCAATGAAAACAAAATCTGTCAGAAACAGAACAGTCTATAATGATCTGAACAACAACCATACTTCTACTACTCCAAAAATTATGAAATAAATTGGTGTATGTGAGGAATTTGTCTATTAATCTTCTGAAAAAATAATCAACTCAAACACACTCTTCTGTAAAAAAATGACAGCTAATCTCATGAGCGCAAAGTTTCTGTTTTTTACAGCCAGATCACATTAACTTTCACCCAAGTCTTCCCAAAGGTCTTACTTGGCACTTTATTGAAACAAAAGCTATAATACATGATTACTACAGTATATTAATCATGTGAACACACAAAAACATTAAGGGTAAATATTGGGGTGTCTCCTAACAAGTGTTTTTCTTTAATGCCTTTTAGCTAGGCATGATGATTTCAATGATGCTCACATAAAAGATAAGAATTGAAACATAAAGAGAGCATCATGAAGAATATGACTAGCACATTTAAACCTAACACACTTCCTATGCCTAGGGATTTTTGAGCACACAATTTATAGGAACAAGGATCAACTAGCATAGGAAGGAAAACAAGGATAACTTCAAAACTTTAAGCACATAGAGAAGAAACTTGATATTATTGCAACTCCTACAAGCATATATTCCTCCCTCATAATAATTTTCAGTAGCATCATAAATGAATTCAACAATATAACCATCACATAAAGCATTCTTTTCATGATCTACAAGCATAGAAATTTTTCTACTCTCCGCATAAGCAAAATTCTTCTCATTCGGAATAATGGGAGCAAACTCAACAGAATAACGGTCATATGAGGCATAATATAATTGAAAATTAAAATCATGATGGCAAGTTTCATGGTTAACATTATTCTTTATAGCATACATGTGATATGTCTCCAACGTATCTATAATTTTTGATTGTTCCATGCTATTATATTATCAACCTTGGATGTTTTATATGCATTAATATGCTATTTTATATGATTTTTGGGACTAACCTATTAACCTAGAGCCTAGTGCCAGTTTCTGTTTTTTCCTTGTTTTTAAGTATTGTAGAAAAGGAAAATCAAACGGAGTCCAATTGACCTGAAACTTCACGGAACTTATTTTTGGAACAGAAGAAGCCCACGGAGTATCAGAGATGGACCAGGAGAGTCCCGGGCTGCCCACAAGGGTGGGGGGCGCGCCCACCCCCTGCCTCATGGACAGCCCGGAGGTCCACCGACATACTTTTTCCTCCTATATATACCCATATACCCTAAAAACTTCGAGGAGCAGAATAGATTGGGAGTTCCGCCGCCAGAAGCCTCCGTAGCCACAGAAAACCAATCTAGACCCGTTCCGACACCCTGCCGGAGGGGGAACCCCTCACCGGTGGCTATCTTCATCATCCCGGCGCTCTCCATGACGAGGAGGGAGTAGTTCACCCTCGGGGCTGAGGGTATGTACCAGTAGCTATGTGTTTGATCTCTCTCTCTCTCTCTCGTGTTCTTGAGATGATACGATCTTGATGTATCGCGAGCTTTGCTATTTTAGTTGGATCTTATGATGTTTCTCCCCCTCTACTCTCTTGTGATGAATTGAGTTTCCCCTTTGAAGTTATCTTATCGGATTGAGTCTTTAAGGATTTGAGAACACTTGATGTATGTCTTGCGTGGGATACCCGTGGTGACAATGGGGTATTCTATTGATCCACTTGATGTATGTTTTGGTGATCAACTTGTGGGTTCCGCCCATGAACATGTGCATAGGGGTTGTCACACGTTTTCGTCTTGACTCTCTGGTAGAAACTTTGGGGCACTCTTTGAAGTTCTTTGTGTTGGTTGAATAGATGAATATGAGATTGTGTGATGCATATCGTATAATCATACCCACGGATACTTGAGGTGACATTGGAGTATCTAGGTGACATTAGGGTTTTGGTTGATTTGTGTCTTAAGGTGTTATTCTAGTATGAATTCTATGATAGATTGAACGGAAAGAATAGCTTCGTGTCATTTTACTACGGACTCTTGAATAGATAGATCAGAAAGGATAACTTTGAGGTGGTTTCGTACCCTACCATAATCTCTTCGTCTGTTCTCCGCTATTAGTGACTTTGGAGTGACTCTTTGTTGCATGTTGAGGGATAGTTATATGATCCAATTATGTTATTATTGTTGAGAGAACTTGCACTAGTGAAAGTATGAACCCTAGGCCTTGTTTCAACGCATTGCAATACCGTTTACGCTCACTTTTATCATTAGTTACCTTGTTGTTTTTATATTTTCAGATTACAAAAACCTTTATCTACCATCCATATACCACTTGTATCACCATCTCTTCGCCGAACTAGTGCACCTATACAATTTACCATTGTATTGGGTGCGTTGGGGACACAAGAGACTCTTTGTTATTTGGTTGCAGGGTTGCTTGAGAGAGACCATCTTCATCCTACGCCTCCTACGAATTGATAAACCTTAGGTCATCTACTTGAGGGAAATTTGCTACTGTCCTACAAACCTCTGCACTTGGAGGCCCAACAACGTCTACAAGAAGAAGGTTGTGTAGTAGACATCAACATGTCATCACAATAATCATCATAGATAGCAGCTTTGTTCTCATAATCAATTGGAACCTCTTTCGAAATAGTGGAATCATTACTAACTAAAGTCAACACTCTTCCAAGTCCACTTTAGATGATAGTATTATTCATACTCTAAAATATATAAGTGAAGTTCATGGAGCATTCTACAATTAATATAGACTAACCAATATCCAAGCTCAAAATATATAAGTGAAGCACACGAAGCATTCTATAAAACCATACTCAAAAGATTTAAGTGAAGCACAAAGAGCATTCTGTAAGGTCATACTCAAAAGATATAAGTGAAGCACATGAATCATTCTATAAATCTATTAAGGGATATCTCATACTAGCATGGTTCTTAAAGAAAAAGAAAAACACAAAGGACACAAATCATGTGAACAAAACAAAAATCGAGGTATACCGATAATTGTTGAAGAAGAAAGATGGGATGCCAACCGGGGCATCCCCAAGCTTAGATGCTTGAGTATCCTTGGAATATTTACTTGGGATGCCTTGGGCATCCCCAATCTTGGGCTCTTGCCTCTCTTTATTCTTCTCACATCGGTAACTCCTCGTTCTTCGAACACTTCATCCACAAAAACTTAACAGAAACTTTGTGAGATCCGTTAGTATACTAAAGCAAATCACTACCTTTATGTACTTTTGTAAATTCATTCCAATTTCATATTATCACTTTATATACTGTATTCCAACTTCACCATGGTTCATACCCCCCGATACTACCCATAGATTCATCAAAATAAGCGATCAACACATAGAAAACAGAATCTGTCAAAAACAGGACAGTCTGTAGTAATCTGGAAGTTTAGTAAACTTTTGCAACTCCAAAAAATTCTAAAAAATGTAAAAATTTAAAAAATTTGTACAGAAGTAATGTGTAAAAAGTTTCAGACCCATTTGACTTTCCAGTAAAAAATGTAAATTCACGCGCTATAGCCAAAGTTTCTGTTTTTGTACTGCACATAGTAAACAAGCAATCTAATCATCCTAAAACCGAAGCTTGGCACATTATTTTTATTATACAATGGATATATACAAGGGGGTAATTATTTTCAGAGAAGCTTCCATGAATTTTTTTTACATTGTTTCCATGAGCATGAACACAAGTGTTCAAGGTCGACCCTCACTTCTTCAATGCATAACCTTACAATCACTTCTCTTATTGAAAAACTTTTTAGGTATGAGAGGCAAGTATTTTTTTTTGTATTTTCATTCTTTTTTTTGTATATTTCACCCACAACTAAACAGAAACAAAAAGGAAAAACAAAATCTACTTAGTGAAGAAAGAAAACAAGCACACACGAGAATATCAACCCCACGCTATTGCTCCCCGGCAACGGCGCCAGAAAAGAGCTTGATAATCCCCAAGTGCAGGGAATCATCATAGCAATTCCCAATGGTGGAAGTGATAACTATGGAGTGTCGAACCCACAAGGAACTAAAGGTAAGATCAATATTCTCTCAAGTCCTATCTGCCACTGATACGACTCTACGTACACCGAATGTTTGCTTCCAACTAGAAACAAGAAATAAAACTACGTTGTGCGTATGAAGAGGATAACTTTGCATGGTATCGAAGAGATAAAATATAAAAATAGGGGCTGTTATCATAAAGTTAGAATATATTACTAAATATTATAAATAGCGAGTATGGAATAATGATGGGTCGGTGTGCGGATTTATCCAAGGCAATCGTTAACAAGACCAGTAGTTGTCATTGCAATTTCATATGAGGGAGAGGCATAAGCTAACATACTTTCTCTTCTTGGATCATATGCACTTATGATTGTAACTCTAGCAAGCATCCGCAACTACTAAAGATCATTAAGGTAAAACCCAATGAGGGAGTCCTGGATTAGGGGGTGTCCAGATGGCCGGACTATACCTTCAGCCGGACTCCTGGACTATGAAGATACAAGATTGAAGACTTCGTCCCGTGTCCGGAAGGGACTTTCCTTGGCGTGGAAGGCAAGCTTGGCGATACGGATATATAGATCTCCTACCATTGTAACCGACTTTGTGTAACCCTAACCCTCTCCAGTGTCTATATAAACCGGAGGGTTTTTAGTCCGTAGAACAACATACAGAACAACAATCATACCATAGGCTAGCTTCTAGGGTTTAGCCTCTCCGATCTCGTGGTAGATCTACTCTTGTACTACCCATATCATCAATATTAATCAAGCAGGACGTAGGGTTTTACCTCCATCAAGAGGGCCCGAACCTGGGTAAAACTTCGTGTCCCTTGCCTCCTATTACCATCCGGCCTAGACGCACAGTTCAGGACCCCCTACCCGAGATCCGCCGGTTTTGACACCGACATTGGTGCTTTCATTGAGAGTTCCTCTGTGTCGTCGCCATCAGGAAGGATGCATCGCCCCGTCTTTAAAGATGGCACCATTGCTAAGGGAGCTTTGGCTGTCGGCCAAACCCTCCGGCTAGGTGGTTTTCTTATGACCGCCTGTTCGGCTTCTGCGCCGATGATGACCTCTCGAGCCATTGAAAACAATCTTCATGTCAGCTCGGAACTCGCCGAGCAGTTAGATCCAATGGAGCTCTCCTCCATAAACGAGCTCTTGGATCGCATCGCCGCCCTGGGAGTCGCTATGGATTACGACCAGATTGGGCCTAAACCCGATCTGAGAGAGATTAACTCTCCCCAAGTCACCCATCACGTTGCCATGGTAGAGGGACAGTGCGGCGGCCCTTCATCTATCTTAAGGACTAGCTACGTCCGGATTCCTGATCCCTCCAAGCCGGATACCTGCGGAGGGGAGGATATCACTCAAGACCTGAACTTAGAGTCAGGCGACGGGCTAGATTCATTGGACAACATCCAGGAATCCAAATTTTTGAGTTCGGAAATTCCTCGGCCTCTGAGCCTCAGATTGGGTGAGGCTTCAGATTTAATTACACCCACCCACCCGAACATAAGCGATCTATCCCAAATCAGGCAAGAGCCCGAAGAAATAGTACATCATTACTGGGCCAGATTCCTCCTGGTTAGGAACAAGATAAGGGACTGTCGCGAGTAATACGCGATCTCAATCTTCTGCAATAATTGCACGGACAAGGGAATCCTAAACGCCATAAGTCGCCGTGATATTACACACTTCGCTGACTTGGCGTCCATTGTACGAAAGTACTGTGTGATGGAAGGCGCCTGGAAAACCAAAATAAAATTTTGGGACGATCTGGCCCTGAATACAAACCCAGTCTAAAATAAAAGGGTGCATCATCGCCAGACACCCGGGTCAAACACCAAAAAGCAAAAACCCTCTATAGGGCATGGAACCGTACTGGAAGGATGGCTTAATGGACCCTGTAAAATTCACAGTACAGAGAACGCCACACCAACTCACAGCCTTACATCATGTTGGATACTCCGGCAGGTGGCCAAAATTGGCGAAGATCTCCTAATTCTGGAGGCCACAGAAAGCCACTCGAGAGACACCAATACGGTATTAACAGTCTTCGAGACTTTCGCATCAAATAATATGCGAAAAAGGACACTCCGCAGCCTTGCCGAAGTCTACCAAGTAGCAACAATAAACCCATGGAGTGACACGGCTATTACCTTTAACGCCAGTGATGAACCTAAATTCCGAACAGCCTGAGCACCAGCCGCATTGGTCCTTAGTCCAATAGTGGACGACTTTCGTCTTACCAAGGTACTCATGGACAGCGGCAACGGATTGAACCTCATTTATGGGGAAACCCTTCAAAAAATGGAAATAGACTAGAACCGCATTGAGCGAAGCAGCACAACCTTTAGAGGAATAATCGCCAGTCGGGAAGTGCGCTGTACAGGAAAAATCACACTAAATGTGGTGTTCGGCACGCCGGATAATTACAGGTCCGAAGAGGTCACGTTCCATGTGGCTCCGTTCAGCAGCGGTTATCACGCTCTGCTAGGGCGGGAAGCGTTTACAATCTTCCAAGCAATACCCCATTACGGGTACATGAAGCTCAAGATGCCCGGGCCTAACGGGATCATCACTCTCGCTAGTGATCCGGACATAGCACTCCGCGCCGAAAACAAGACAGCCGCACTGGCCCTCGAGGCACTATCCGAAGCCCTGGCGGCTGAGGAACTGACTGCGTTGCGCTCCACGGTGAATAGGGACGATGTGGTACTCGACAAAAGATCCAAGTCCACCTCCTTTAAACCGGCGGACGAAATAGTCAAATTCCAGGTCCATCCAACGGACCCCAATAAAACAGCTTCCATCGGGGCACAGTTAAACCCTGATGTAGACGCCGCACTGTGAGAATTCCTACAAGAGAACTGGGACATTTTTGCCTGGCACCCTTCAGACATGTCAGGAATCCCACGCAGGCTGGCCGAGCACAGCTTAAATATCCTAAAAGGATTCAAACTTGTCAAACAAGCTCTTCGGCGTTTTTCCGAACCTAAGAGACATGCCATGGGAGAGGAGCTAGCAAAGCTATTGGAGGCCGGATTCATCAGAGATATAAAACATCCGGACTGGCTAGCAAACCTGGTGATGGTACCAAAGAAGGACAAATCCTGGCGCCTGTGCGTTGATTTTAAAGACCTTAACAAGGCTTGCCCAAAGGATCCCTTCCCCCTCCCCCGCATCGATCAAATTATCGACGCTACCGCAGGACACGATTCGTTGTGTTTCCTCGACGCATATTCCGGCTACCATCAAATCAAGATGGCAGAATCAGACCAAGTCGCAACGGCATTTATCACACCATACGGCCCATTCTGCTTCAACACAATGCCCTTCGGGCTCAAAAACGCCGGCGCAACATATCAGCGCATGATTCAAACATGTCTGGCAAACCAGATCGGCAAAACAGTGGAGGCATATGTAGATGATGTGGTCGTCAAAACAAGACATGTTGAATCTCTAGTAGACGACTTGAGGCTCACATTTGATAACCTCCGAACATATGACATCAAGCTCAACCCAGAAAAATGCGTTTTCGGCGTTCCAGTCGGAAAGCTCTTGGGCTTCATTGTATCCAGTAGAGGAATTGAAGCAAATCCAGCCAAGATCCGAGCTCTGTCGCAACTAGATATCCCAAAGGACCTCAAACAAATACAAAAGTTAACCGGATGCGTGGCGGCTCTAAGCCGCTTTATCTCCCGTTTGGGAGAAAAGGCCCTACCCCTTTACCGCCTCCTTCGGCGCACCGAACACTTCGAATGGACGGATGCAGCCACGGCCGGACTCGACGAAATAAAAGCCATATTGGCAACAAACCCAGTCCTGGCCGCGCCAAACATTGGCGAACCAATGCTATTGTACATTGCAGCAACACATCAGGTTGTAAGCGCAGTGCTCGTCGTCGAACGAGAAACGGACGGACACAAATTCCCCCTTCAAAAGCCAGTCTATTATGTGTCCACTGTCCTCACTCCGTGCAAATCACGGTACCCGCATTATCAAAAGATTGCTTACGCGGTATTCATGGCATCCCGGAAGCTACGACACTACTTTCAAGAGTGTTCAATAATAGTAGCCTCGGAAGTACCACTTAACGATATTATAAACAACCGTGACGCAACGGGCCGGATTGCAAAATGGGCCATTGAGCTCCTCCTGTTCGACATAACTTATAAGCCACGGCGAGCCATCAAGTCGCAAGTTTTGGCCGACTTCGTCGCAGAATGGACGGAGGCCGAACTCCCTAAAGAGTACGACACATATTCAAATTGGATCATGCATTTTGACGGCTCCAAGATGTTGGCCGGACTAGGGGCTGGCGTCGTTTTGACGTCCCCCACAGGAGACACAGTTCAATACGTACTCCAGATTATGTACACAGACTCCAACAATGCAGCCGAATATGAGGCCCTTTTACATGGTCTCCGGATGGCACTATCCATGGGCATTCAACGCCTAGAGGTGCGCGGGGACTCGAACCTCGCAATATCCCAAATAAATGGAGACTTCGATGCCAAGGATCCAAAAATGGCAACTTACCGCAACGCCGTCCTAAAAATGTCAGCTCGGTTCGAAGGGCTTGAATTTCACCATATAGCCCGGGAAAATAATCAGGCGGCAGATGTCCTGGCACGCATCGGCGCCAAACGCGATGTAGTCCCCCCCAACATCTTCTTGGAAAGGCTGTTCAAGCCATCCGTAGTATGGGAAGGGGAGCCGAACAATAACAGCCCGGACCCAACCGCACTGCCCGACACCGAACATTCTGACACAATCGGAGGCTCTGCCAATGAAATAACACCTTCAGCCCATGTAATAATGGCCGTTATCGCCCCGTGGACAGAACCATTCCTCGCCTACCTTACTAGGCAGGAACTCCCCGAGGACCAAAATGAGGCACGCTGCATAGTGCGGCGATCCAAAGCCTACAAAGTCCACGAGGGAGAGCTTTATAAGAAAAGCACTACCGGAGTCCTTCAAAGGTGTATCTCCGAAGAGGAAGGGCGGAACCTCCTGGCTAAAATTCATGCCGGACTCGGCGGTCATCACGCTGCAGCTCGGTCCCTTGTAAGCAAGGCCTTCCGTACAGGCTTTTATTGGCCGACGGCCCGGGCAGACACCCAGGACTTAGTCCAACGATGCGTCGGTTGCCAGCTCTTTGCAAACCAAAGCCATATGCCACCCACCGCCCTCCAAACTATCCCCATCACTTGGCCCTTTGCGGTCTGGGGGCTTGACATGGTTGGACCCCTTAAAGGCGGAACCCACAAGCAAAAATACTTACTGGTCATGGTGGATAAGTTCACCAAATGGATAGAAGCCAAGCCTGTTAAGACGGCCGAATCCGGACCGGTGATAGACTTTATATCCGGGGTTGTACACCGTTATGGCGTCCCCCACAGCATCATCACTGATAACGGCACGAACTTTACGGCCGACGAGGTAAAACTCTGGTGCAAAAACATGGGCGTCAAGCTCGATTATGCTTCCGTCTATCACCCACAAACTAACGGCCAGGTCGAACATGCAAATGGTCTTATCATGAGCGGCATCAAACCCAGATTAGTGCGGTCCCTCAAGGAATCTAACACGCACTGGGTAGAGGAGCTCGACTCCGTACTCTGGGGGCTGCGGACCACGCCGAATCGTACCACCGGATACACACCATTCTTTATGGTGTACGGCGCAGAGGCAGTTTTGCCGTGCGACATAATTCATGACTCACCTCGAGTGCGCATGTACGAAGAAAGAGAAGCCGAGCTCGATCGGCAGGACAGTTTGGACGCATTGGAGGAGGAGCGTGACGTGGAAAAAGCCCGTTCCGCATTCTATCAACAGCAGGCTCGAAGATACCAAAGTAGAGAAGTACGAGCCAAAAATTACAACGTTGGCGAATTAGTTCTACGCCTGCCGGACAAGAAAAAGGACAAACTCAAGCCCAAGTGGGAAGGTCCCTTCATAATTGACCAAGTCCTGACTGGTGGAGCGTACCGCCTGCGAGATGCATCGGATAACCGACTCGAGCCGAACCCATGGAACGCAGCCCGTCTCCGAAGATTCTATGCCTAGCGCTGGACCCTGTGTTCGTCTCCTTCCTCTGTCCATTTTGTATATACTGTCTGTCTTACATTTCTCTCCTTCTCCCCTTCCTTTCTCTTATAGCCTTTAAAGGCTCATCAAATGACGTGCTATTCGCACTCATTAAACCTGGGGGCTTCTTTTAACAGAAGCTTATTTATACGGGCTTCATGCCCATCACATGTGTTACACTTCCACATGTACCTTTTATTTCACAATTAGATGCATCGATATGACTTAAGTTTTGGCCAAGCTGGGTTGCCTGGCTCCTGTGCTTACCCCTACGTTCCCAATTATTCGGCTAGGCGGTAAAGGGAGCACCTCTGCGATTGTTACCGCCGGATCAGCCGGATGTGTACCTCAGACTGGGTGAAGCCGAAAGCTAGCGTTCTTAAGGGAATATTCGGTCGGTGACCTAAAAGTTGATCTTTTCACTTATTTATTTATGCGCCCCTAGATGCTTTTTCCCGCGTCTTTTTCACAGAATGGGCATGCACTTTAGGGCATGCCTCCCAGGGAAAGGAACCCCTAACGGAACTATTCTCCCTGGAAGATGTTTCTTACTAACCATGTAATATAACATAACTAGTCGGGCACTTGTTTGTTCACGCACTAATGACCCCTACGCCTGGTCTCCATGCATTCCCCGGTTCTTATATAACCGCATGGGAATTCGGACACACTCCGGACCGTCAGGTCCCGAGGCTGAAGCGAAAAGGTCGGCCATGACAAACGATCTACAATCCGGCTAGAAGGCATTATAAATGTCAATTAAATTACATAGTCATTCTAACTGATTGTATTCCTCTTCAATACCATCTAGCAGGCTGTCTAATTTACAGTCCTGCTAGGAATACTTTGCGGCCAATTCTACTTGGCCGTATACTAAGCTTACAGGGATATCCTTCCCATCGGGCCCCACAGGACCCACCTCGGCCATGTGGTTGGGGTCAGCCTTTGTGTACCGCGTCTTCACCATGGCCCAGGCCTCCCTAGCGCCTTGATGGCAGGCCGATATCTTCCACAATCGGAAGCGCCGCCGTGCTCCCTTTAGCTTCTCTGCAAGCTCTCCAAGACCTTCGGGCATGGAGATGGATGGCCACAAGGCCTGGGCGATGCCTTGCATCGCCTGCCGAACTCGCTCGAGCAGTTGCGAGAGCTCGGGAAGAAGGTCACCCGTAGAACCGGGCATCTCCTCTGCAGGACGACTTGTTAGCACACCTACAGACATTACTCTGTTAGTCGACTTCCCCGCCGAACTTTTTTTCAAAGGTTCGTTCAAGCACTTACTAAATATGCCACGCCGAAGCCGCTGATTCTCCTTCACGGAGTCTGACAGCTGGGCACGAACATCTTTCAGGTCGACGCCCAGCTTGGTGTTGACATCTTGGAGATTGTTCTTCTCCCGCCTCACCTTTGTCAGCACCTTCTCACCAGCCTTCAGCTGGCGTAGGAGATGTTGCCTTTCTGGATTCAATCCGGCGCCATCTGCAATTTCATTTGTCAGATTCGCACCCATGCCGCGCTTCGCAAAATACTTATATTTCAAAGTGTATATTACCAGAGGGGGTCTCCCTGGGCTCCCCTGCCGCGGTTAGTGCGGCCTCAAGTTGGGCTTTGCACTCTTCCAGCTCCTGGGACAGTAGGGAATTCTTTTCTGTAAGAACCTGCATAACAAATGATCCTTAAATCAGTTATTCTAACTGTTTCAAGTCTCGGGGGCTACTGGTATATATATATAATTACCAAAATTTTCTTACCCGTATGTCTTTTACATATTGCTCCGTGGCTCTGGCTAGACCATTTTGAGCGGCACGGAGGTACGCATCTCCCGAATTGAAGGCATCTAATGCCTCTTGGGAGAAACAAGCGTCGCGAAGAATTGTCCGGCGACGCCTGTGGTTCATGACACTCTCCACCTCAGAGTTGGTGGCAGACAACCTGTCCACATCCTCCGTTGGAGGAGCGTCCGGTGCGCGCCTTGTGTTCGCCTCCGCCTCCGGACCAGGCTTTGGAGCCTGGCTGGTGGAGGCGCGATTGGCAGCCTCTCCGGATATAGTCTGGCGAGGTCTCTTTGTCCTGAAGAGAGCACGAGTGTTAATATGCCTTGAAGGTATAACACCTAGGATAAGGGGGTGCGCCATACCTTTGCGCTGACGCCTCGGTCCGGACTGCACCTCTTTTCTGCCCACGGGGCCCTGCGGCCCCTCGTTGGCTTGTCGCCGCAGGTTCGGCCTCCCGTCTCAAAAACCTCCCCTGCAAAGCTCGGTTGTAATCAGGAAACTGAAAACATGAAAGGGCGGACCCCTATTCGGGGTACTGGGACTTCGATCTCAGTTACCTGGGATGCCGGGATTAGCCCTAGGTAATCGGCCGTAATGGCCACCAAGGCGTTGTCCTTGCTCAATTGATGGAACACTCCATCAATCAGCTCCACAGATAAGTCTGGATCCTCTTGAGAGGCCGGGTCGAGGGACCGTCCTGGATCCTCGGGTTGTGGAGGAGGGCTGTTTATTTCTTTAACAGCCTGGTGCAGTTCCCGCGTTGAAGTCGTTAGACTGAATATTTAACAATGGGAATATAAAACGGATGGGCAAGAATGTGACTACTTACCTAGCTTGGGGGATTGTACATAGAAAATCCACCCTGTGGGTTGACGCGGAGAAATTCCTCCTCTTCTCCCTTGTACAAAGCGGACAAGGTCTTTGTTAAAGCCGCAGCCAAATCCGGTCCCTTACGGCCGTAACGGGTGGCGTCGTCCTCCCTGTTGAAGTCCCACATGGGGTGGCCTCTATACTGTAGCGGCTGCACCCCTCGCATGATGCATGCGGCCATGACCCCGATCATGGTCAGTCCAGAATGAGCTAACAATCTTATCCGGCCCATCAGGTAAAGGACGTCCTTGTCACTTTCCCTCTGAGGGCTCCGTGGACGCCAACTTAGGCGCTTCTTTAGTGGAGTACTGTCGAACTCAGGGAGGCCGATCCGGACAGGATCCGGCAGCGGGACGTCCTCTATGTAAAACCATTCCGAAGGCCAGTCCTCGGACGCCTTCTTTGGGGTTCCGGATAGATATCCGGTCCCGGCGATGCGCCACACTTCGGCTTTGCCCACTTGGTATATTGACCCCTTCCGAGAATAGGGCACAAGGCAGAATAGCTCTTTCCACAGCCCGAAATGAGCCTCAACACCCAAAAACAACTCGCAGAGGGCTACGAAGCCCGCGATATGCAATAAGGAGGCAGGCGTAAGATTGTGTAGCTAGAGGCCATAGAACTCCAGGAGCCCCGGAGAAACGGATGGATTGGAAATCCAAGCCCTCTTATTAAATAAGGGACAAGGCATACCTGCTCTCCTTTGGAGGGATTAGGGGCACTCTCCGCTTGCTCTCCGCCATTATAGATGGCAAGACCGGCTCGAACCGGGACCATATAGGCCGGGGGGAGAAATCCCTTGGTCTGGAGCGTCACTAGCTCGCTAAGCGGAATGGAGCATCTCTCCCAATATCCAGGCTGAGGGCTGGAAGGGCGAAGGGAGGAGTTGCGACGGCTGGCCATGGTGGAATGGACCTTTGTCGGATGCGCTCTGATGAACACTCGCGAAGGGGAGAAGGTGTGGTTTGGATCTAAATCCTCGTCCCCTTAAATGGGCGGCTCATTTACGCGGCTAGGGGTGTGGATGTAAAAACACTCAGACTTTTCATATTCGTTTAACACGTGGGACACAGCCATTATTGGGCGTAGAAGCCAAGGAGCGCAACATTTACAAGAAACCGGACTTTATTCAACAGGTACACGAAATTTGTAGGAGAACCCGCCTTGCAATGCCGAAGACAATCTGCGCGCCGGACTCATCGTCATTGAAGCCTGGTTCGGGCACTACTGAGGGAGTCCTGGATTAGGGGGTGTCCAGATGGCTGGACTATACCTTCAGCCGGACTCCTGGACTATGAAGATACAAGATTGAAGACTTCGTCCCGTGTCCGGAAGGGACTTTCCTTGGCGTGGAAGGCAAGCTTGGCGATACGGATATGTAGATCTCCTACCATTGTAACTGACTTTGTGTAACCCTAACCCTCTCCGGTGTCTATATAAACCGGAGGGTTTTTAGTCCATAGAACAACATACAGAACAACTATCATACCATAGGCTAGCTTCTAGGGTTTATCCTCTCCGATCTCGTGGTAGATCTACTCTTGTACTACCCATATCATCAATATTAATCAAGCAGGACGTAGGGTTTTACCTCCATCAAGAGGGACCCGAACCTGGGTAAAACTTCGTGTCCCTTGCCTCTTGTTACCATCCGGCCTAGACGCACAGTTCAGGACCCCCTACCCGAGATCCGCCGGTTTTGACACCGACACCCAACCATAGCATTAAAGCATCAAGTCCCCCTTATCCTATACACAACAACCCCCTTACTCGGATTTATGCTTCTGTCACTCAAGCAACCCACTATAAGCGAATCATGAACGTATTGCAACACCCTACAGCGGGAATCCCTCACGCTTGCGCGACATGGAGGGCACAATAGGACAACACCAAAATAAAACATACAACTCATACCAATCTAGATCATCAATCAACCCAAAGACAAAGGATATCTACTCAAAACATCATAGGATGGCAACACATCATTGGATCATAATATGCGGCATAAAGCACCATGTTCAAGTAGGGATTACAGCGGGGTGCGGGAGAGTGGACCGCGTAAAAGAGATGAGGATGGTGATGTTGATGAAGACGATCACCGCGGCAATGATTCCCCTCCCGATGGTACTCCGGCGCCACCGAGAGAGAGGAGGAGAGGTTCTCCCCCTTGTGCTTCCTCCTCCATGGCCTCCCCCGTGGATGGGGAGAGGTTCTCCCTCTGGATCTTGGCCTTCATGGCGATGATGGCCCCTTCGGGATCCTCCTCCATAGCCTCCGGTGATGATGGCCCCCTCCGGCAGGGTTCCAGAGAGGGCCTAGATTGATTTCTCGTGGCTACAGAGGCTTGCGGCGGCGGAACTTTCGATCTAGGTTATTTTCTGGAGGTTTGGGTATTTATAGGAGAGGTTGGCGTCGAGAACAAGTCAGGGGGGCCCATGGGAAGTCCACGAGGTACAGAGGCGCGCCCTCCACCCTCGTGGGGCCCACGGGCCTCCCCTCCGGCAACTCTTCATTCCAGTATTTATTATTTTTTTCAGAAAAATTCTCCGTTGATTTTCATCGCATTCCGAGAACTTTTATTTCTGCACAAAAACAACACCATGGTAGTTCTGCTGAAAACAGCGTCAGTCCGGGTTAGTTCTAATCAAATGATACCAAAATCATATAAAACTATTGTAAACATGGCACGAATACTTCATAAATTATAGATACATTGGAGACGTATCACACGTGCACGAAGACTTCCCGACTGTCATCAACAAGGTCAGGCCGGCTCCGGTATAGGAGCAGCGACATCGGCTCATCAGCGGCTCATTCTGGCCGCGACAATGGTCGTTCGGTGGTCCATGAACCTCGATGTAATTTTATGTTTGAGGTGTTTTATATTTCCGATGAATCTTTATAATAGATCTGATCTTCTCACCAAAAAAACAGTGTTAAGTACCATGGGTTCATCCGGGGTGGGGGGGGGTATTAGCAAGATTGGAACAACCCTTTTTCTCTTCATTTAATTTTATGTCATCTTATCAAAATTGTCTAGTTGACATGCATGATAGTACTAGTTATGATATTCATATTCCCTTTAAAAAAACTTGGATAATTTTTGGATCCTTGCAGAAATGGGGGAACACCTTTTATCTCTTTCCACCATGACGGACTTAGAGCATCTCCACCCCCAAGAAGGCCCCCAAGCCACTTTTTGGACGCCGGCGGATAAAAAACGCCCCACTCGGGCACCCAGAGACCCGATTTTCGCCGGATTTGGCAATATTTACGGCCGGCACTCTCACCCCAGACCTAGCCCCCTTGGGGGCAGCTGGGACGCCCGCAGTTGCTTTTTTTGCATGCACATGCCCACTACCAGCCTCTCTCTCTCCCCTCTCTCCTCTCCTTTCTCTCTTTTCTCTCTCCTCTCCCTTTCCTTTCACCACCTACCGCACACAGCACGCATGGCCGGGGCGGGGCTCGCGCTCGCGCAGTCAAAGCTGCCTCCCCCGTAGCTCCGGTGGCCCGAAGCCTGCGGGGTCCAAGGCGGTGGCCGCCGACTTGCCCGACTTCTTCTCCAACCTCCCCGACGACGTCGTGCTCACCATCGCCAACTGCCTCCTGACCCGCCTCGCCGTCACGCTCCCCGTCCTCGCCCACCGCTTCCGCCACCTCCCTACCCTCTACTCCCACCTCGACTCCGTCAGGTTCTCAGGCCCCGCCTCCCCAGTCCCGCTGCCCGCCAGCCAACCCAAGCTCCTCCGCCGCCTTGACATCGTCGTGTTATCCCTCAACACCTGCAGCGTGCCGCCCCTCTCTGCCGTTTCCACGTCCTACTCCGTCGCCGCGACCGCCGTCGGCCACAGAGGCAAGGTCGTGACGGGCCACCAGGACGGGAGGCTGCGGCTGTGGCGGGTCTCCTCGCACGCTCGCCCGGATCCGCCTCGCCACCGTGCTCCCCACGGTCTCCGACCGCCTCCGCTGGTTCCCGGTCCTGTCCAACCACGTCGCCATCCGCCTCCTTAACCACCGGCTCTGGATAGAGTACGCAGACACCGTGTCTGGCGTCGCCATGTCCGCTGACGCAGACACCGTGTTGGGTTCGCGACCGGGCAGGGCAGGACGCTGGGGCGGACGGGGAGGGGGAAGGGTGTGACGCCCTCGATTCAATCGTACACTAATCATACACGCAAATGTGTACGATCAAGATCAAGGACGCACGGGAAGATATCATAACACAACTCTAGACACAAATTGAAAGCAATACAAGCTTTATATTACAATCCAGGGGCCTCGAGGGCTTGAATACATAAGCTCGAATACACAAGAGTCGGCGGAAGCAACAATATCTTAGTACAGACATAAGTTAGACAAGTCTGCCTTAAGAAGGCTAGCACAAAAGCATCTACGATCGAAAAGGCAAGGTCTCCTCCCTGGGAGCCTCCTAACTACTCCAGGTCGTCAGCGGCCGTCTTGGTAGTAGGCACCCTCGGGGTAGTAGTAATCATCAGTGGTGTCGTCTGGCTCCTGGGATCCGTCATCTGGTCTCAACAATCGGGTATGGGGGAAAAAGAGGTAGCAAAGCAACCGTGAGTACTCATCCAAAGTACTCGCAAGACTTACATCAGATATAAACTAAGTATGCATCTGTATCAAACGAATGGGTTGTATCTGTGGACTAAACTGCAGAATGCCAGAAGAGAAGGGGAAAGCCTAGCCTATCGAACACTAGCATCTTCAAGCATCTTCAAGAATCTTGCAGAATATAGAAGAGTACATATCAACATAATATAAAGTAGTAGTAGTATCAACCTTGGCCAGAGATCCTTTCTCGACTCCCTGCGAGAAAGCAATCCCAGAGCCACACTATCTAGTTATCACCTCAAGTATACAGTTCTAGTTATATCAATCGGGATACAACTCCAAGTGTCCGTTACCGTAGGACAGGCTATCAATAGATGTTTTCTTCCCTGCAGGGGTGCACCAACTTACCTACCATGCTCGATTAACTCCGGCCGGACACACTTTCCTGGGTCATGCCCGGCCTCGGCCAAACAATACGCCGTAACCCAACCTAGGCTTAATAGAGAGGTCAAGCACGCCGGGCTAAACCTATGCCCCTAGGGGTCATGGGACATCGCCCCGGGAACTCCTGCACGTTGCGTACGTGGCCGATGAGCAGACCTAGCTACCTCCTTTAAAAAGGCAGGTGCTTACCAGTCCAACCTGACGCGCGCCGCTCAGTCGCTGACGTCTATTAAGCTTCGGCTAATGCATACGACGCAGAACGCCCATACAATGCCCACGTGATGGTTAGTGCTATCAGGCCAGAGGCCCCTTGGATCAAATATCCAAACCGTTAGTGTGTTGGTAGTGCGGTCACGAGCAGAGACTCACGAAAGATGTGACCCCGTCGCCCCGTCTCGAGTAATTGCGACAAGGGCTAAGAATGCCCTGCCACGCCTCGTGTTCAACTCTCGGGTACCCTCCAGGTCAACCCGTCTCCACATCACTCGCGGGTACCCCTCAAGGTCGACCCTCCTTTCTAAGTAACAGTTGTAAAGTCCAAGTATCCATGTGTCCAAACATCAAGGGGAAAAACCGAGGAATCACCCCCGATGAATTCCACTCGATGTAATCATCAAGGTGAACGTAAGAGGATCCACCCTCGAGGTTCACACTTGAGGGGTTGCACGACAGAGCTGTATCGAAAGTGGTTAAGGAGGAAATCACCCTCGATGACCACGACCGAATAGCTACACTACAGAGATCTCATCAGGAGTGATGTATGAGGTTCCACCCTCGGCACTCGATGGTAACTCTGCAGAGTCATACAACTAGTGGGGGTGATGTGCGGTGTCGGGGCATGGGCATCGATCACGTTGATCGAGTCATCGAACATAAAGCGGGGCAATTGGGACAAGGTGGGGGGCACTGATGGATCTCTAACCAACCTATACTAAGCAGTTTAGAATAAGCAGGTAACAAAAACAGGCTATGCATCAGAGTAGGATCATACATAAAGCAGTAGCAGTTCTAATGCAAACATGAGAGGGAAAGAAATGGGCGATTTTGAAATGCTCAAGGGGGGTTTGCTTGCCTGGAAGCTCTGCTGAAAAGGAAGAAGTGTCGTCGTCGACGTAGTCGATCACAGGGGGAGCATCGGTCTCGGGGTCTACCGGAGAGAAGAGGGGGAAGAAACAATAAATAAAAAGCAAACAAAGCATCACAAAGCATAACATGGCAATATGCTATGTCGGGTGTGACCTAACGTATGGCTACACGATATATGTAAAGGGGGAATTCAACCGGGAATGTTTCCCGGTTCCGGACCTGTGTCACACAGATGACAGGAGGGGGAATGTTCCATGCTTAGATAGTTATAGGCATCTGACAGGTATGTGGGTAGCGTATTCGGGTTCGTCTCGTTTTTCTGAGCAACTTTCATGTAGAAAACATTTTCATCCGAGTTACGGTTTATTTTCTACGAATTTTCAAAGTTTTAAACATTTTCTGGAATTAAATAAATTAACAAAGAGGTTTATTGCATCAGCATGATGTCACAGTGACATCAACAGTCAGCAGGGCGGCTGACCAGGTCAAACCTAACCAGTGGGTCCCACATGTCATACACAGAGGGCTAACAGTGGGTTATTTTAATTAAACAAGGTTAATTAGCAGCTGGGCCCCACATGTCAGTGACTAATTAGCTTAACTAATTATTTTTATTTATAAAAACGTTTATTTAACAAAATATGAGGTGGGGCCCGCGTGTCAGTGACACTGCGTGCCCAGTCAGCACAGTTGACCACGGCCAACTGGGGCCAGGGGGCCCACGGGCAGTGACCCAGAGGCGGGCCCCAGGTGTGCCACGTTGGCGGCGGCGGGGTTTCGCCGCCGGCGACCAAAACAACGGCGGGGCTCGCCGGACTTCACCGGAAAACGCGCATAGGGGTCTTTTGGCGCGGGACTTGGTGCGTTCGAACGAGCAGAGAGCGCCGCGTCCATCTAGGCTAGCGAGAGGTGCCGGGAACGACCGAAGCGGCGTCGACGACGAGCTAAAGCGGCGCCGGAGTTCGGGCTCTAGTGAAAACGGAGCTAGGAGGAACAGGGAGGCGTGCTAGTGGTGGCGTTGGACTCGCACGAGCTCCCGGAGCTCGATGCGAGGCTTAGCCGCGCGTTACATTGGCGAAGGCCACGACGGCGAGCTCGTCGGCGACGATGCGTGCGGGTGCTAGCGGAGCGGCGGCTACGGGCGACTAGAGGGGGGTTAGGGAAGGGTGTGTTCAGCGCAGGAGCTCACCGCGGGAGCGTGGGGACTAGGTAGTGAGCTCGGGGAGGACCGGTGCTGCAGATTGACGGCGAGGTCGTGAGGTGGCCGTAGAGGAGGAAGAGGAAGACTGCGACGACGGCGGTCCCTCCCGGTCCCGATCCGGTGTCGAGGAAGAAGAGGAGGACCACGCCGGAGCTCCTGGACTTGACGGAGCGGCGTATGGGTGACGGTGGTCGCGGCTACGGCGAACGGCGGCGATGGTGGCGCTCGGGCATCCGCCCAAATCGAAGCAGAGAGGGGGCGAGGGGGAAAATGACGAGGAGGACAGGGGAGGGGACTCGAGGAGCCGGAGAGGGTGCTCTTATCCACCCGCGGTGTTGCCGGCGAGGTGGTCCGATGGCGACGAGCCCCTGTAGCGGCGCGCGACCGAGGAACGGGAAGGGGGCGCAGTGCGGGAAGCTGGGCCGACTGGGCCTGCCAGGCTGGTTGAGGCCCGGGGGGCTGGGGGTTCTCTCTCTCCCCCTGCCTTTTCTTTTCTTTTTTTATTTCAGTAGCTTTTGCATTTTCTTTTAGCCACAAATGACCTTGCAAAAATATGCCACTGGTCAAAACAAATTCAAAAAAATATTGTGCACTGTCAAAAAAATTGTGAGACCTTTTTGAAAAAGTTTGCCAATTTTATAAATTAAAAAAACATTTAATTTATTGCTTAGGTCACTGTTTCAAGTAGCTTAGGCCACTTAAACACTTTGTAAAAATGTTGGTTCACCATCAATATTAGTTGTGGATTATTTGACACACGATGAACATTTTAATTTTCATGTTTGAGCAATTTGAATTTCACTCAAAATTTGAAAGTAAATTCAACTTGAATTTGAAATGAGAGAGAATAAGGATGATCAAACATTTGTTTAGCAAAATGATTAACTTAATCTCAGGGATTACTATAGCAACATTACACCAGGGTGTTACAAAGGGCCTCGAGCTCGCGGCGGCGCGGGCGGGCGCGACGGAGACGGAGACGAGCTCGAGGAAGAGGAGGAAGCAGAGGTAGCCTGCCGCCACGGAGCGCCAGCCGGTTCGGCAGTTCGCATGGTGATGATGGCGGGGATACATGCGTGAGAGGGGAGGGGGAGGGGCGGCAACGAGGGGATATTTTCTTAATCCGAGGTGAATTTTTTTTACCGGCAGCCCTCTAAGGGATGAAAAAAAAAATGCCTCCTCAATGGCTGGAGATGCTCTTAATGGACACGGGCACACGGTCTTCTTCTTCGCCTCTATAGACTCTGGAATATCCATATGGCCACCGCCGGCGCTGTCGTTGACCGGCTCCTACGCCGGCTGGCCTCCGACGCTCGCCGGTCGGAGCTACCCTCGGGCGTAGACGAGCACGTGGCGCATCTGTGGCGAACTCTGGCGGGGTTGCAAGATGTGCTGGTTAGTGTGGAGAGATATTTTAGGGTGCGTACGGAGGTGCAGGATTGGATGGCGAAGATAAATCAGATTGTCTATGACACTGAACATCTCTTGGACGAGTTTGAAGACCAAAATGGCATCGGATCTGAGAGGACCGGCTGTATTACAAAGGTTCGATAGCCCCAACCCCCAAATGGCTTTCCAAGGCATCTTCTTTATATTGGATATAACCGCTAGTGCAAATTACTAAAAATTCCTTTTCGTTTTGTGTCGATAATGCTACTCTTTAGGTTATTACGGTGCTACACTTGATCCTTCATAGATTTATTGCCGATTACAGTTTACATTTGCTCCTGTCATATACTAGTATTTCTACAACCAATGTTTGAAATGGAGCTGCTGCTGTATATATATTTGTACAACTGATTTGGCAGTGCAACGCATCAGCTATATTGCACCATCTAGTTAGTTAAAACTCTTGTTGATTGATCATTTTTAAAATAAATTTTGCAGGCAACATCATTGTGTTCTTCATGTCCATTTTTCTTGTACGATACCAGAGTGAATAGAATGAAGATACTCAGAAAAAGGTTGGATCTTTTAGCAAGAGATTCTGTGGTTTTCAGTTTGATGCAGCACCCAAAGTCTGATCTTGAGCAATCTGATATCCAAGAAGAGTTCTATAGAGCTGCAATTGTTGGAAGAGATAGTGACAAAGAAAAAATAAAGGAATTAATGTTGGAAAATAATACAGAAACATTGTCCATCATTCCCATAGTTGGCCTTGTTGGTTTGGGGAAAACAGCTCTTGCCAGATTAATTTTCCATGACCAGGGAGAAGGGTGGAATTTAGATCTTCGTATTTGGATCGACTTAAATAGGAAATTTGAACTTAAAAACATTGCTGCTGATATAATCACACAAGCTAATGGAACAAAAGAAGGACCCTCAGAAATCAATACCAACATTCAGATCCATGAAAATCTCCAATTGCTAAAGAATCGTTTGCAGAAGACACTTCATGACAAACGTTGTCTAATTGTCTTGGATGACCTTTGTAGCATAGATAAAAGCCAGTTGGATGAACTGAAGGAAATGCTCAGGCGTACGAACAAGTGGATCAAGGTTTTGGTGACCACTTCCAGTGAAATAACTGCAGAGCTAATGCACACCTTCCCACCGTACGAGTTGTTTCCATTGTCTGAAGATGACTGTTGGGAAATATTTTCTGAAAAAGCTTTTGGGGATGGAGGTACTGTTAGTGCATGCCTGAAGAAAATTGGGAAGCAAATTGTGAAAAGATGTGATGGAATACCATCTTTAGCTCATTTTCTTGGTTCAGTAGTGCACAATCAAGTCATGGATGTCTGGTTAGCAGCAAGGGATGAACCAATATGGAAATTAGAGAGCACATATTCCATGAAAGTTAAAGTGTTTTCATCACTGAATCAAATATACTATGACATGCCCTCAGCGCTGAAACTATGCTTTCTATATTTATCAGTATTTCCTAAGGGATCTATTATTGATAAAGAAAAACTTATCAGACAGTGGATTGCGCTTGATATTATTGGATCAAAACATGGAACTTTGCCATCCTATGTGCAGGCGGAGATGTACATTCAGGACCTTCTGTCAATACATTTCCTCCAAGTCAGGAAGACACATTCAGTAAGTCACCAAGTATTTTTTGGATTGACAGTCTTTTCTTTTACTGTTTGAAGTATGCTTTTCAACCATTTACGGATATACCATTGTGAAAATTTGCTGCCTACGTTAGTAAGTTCATATTTTACTTATTGTTGTTTACGGTTTTCATTTATAAACTTCGACTGATGAGTAAATACGTAACTTTTGTTCTCGACAATCTTCGCCTGTCATTCATGAATATATGATCAAGGTTATTATCCTTTAGAATCAATGGTACTTTCTTTATCAGATGGTAAATGACTCACCAATAGGTTCATGATGAATCATGCGTATTACAAGATTCTGGTATTTGTATGTAGTATATTGAGCTTATCTAGCCTTTAGTTAGTACTCCATCCGTTTCAAAATACATGACGTTTTATATATGGACAGTCTCAAGATGCAACTTTAAGCAACTTTTTTATATGTATATCTTGGTAAAAAAATAAATTTTGAAGCTATTTTTCATGAAAAATGTAATGCTACAGTTTGTACCAAACAAATCTAAGTAGTTTTTTGTTCATTAGTTACGAAAGAGAGAGAAGTTTGACAGCATGCTCTCTAGGAGGTCTTGTATTTTAGAACGGAGGTAGTAATAATTTAGTTAGATTTGAATGCATCAATGATGTCATAGCTTTAGTTTGGAATATCTTTGGGAGCTTCCATTTCGATCTTTCAGGATGACCATTCATGTGGCCATGTTGCTTGCCTACTACTACCTCCTTATTGCTCTAGAAGGTTGACTATGCATGCATGTCTTGCCTGTATCTTTCTGTGCTTGAGAGCTTCAGGCTCAGAATGAAGGTTTCCAGAGAAAAAAAATATATGGGACTTCGAATTTCACTGGACATTTATCTGCCAGTTGTTGCCCCGTCAGTATTCACCCAAAAAATGCTGCCAGGCAGGGCAAGAGAAGTTAGATGAGGTTTTAAACACTGACACCCACCTTTAGCCTTTTCATATCACGCTTTCTTGGTTCATGTTCTGTATCATAGTTAGGTTCTCCCACGGATGGTTGTAAACTAGTCCAAATTCAAATAAGGTGGTTATGTTGGGGAATTATATGATTTATGTTCTGTTTGTTTCCAGGTTAATGGAATGGAGATCAGTACATCTCCTACAACACTCTACATGCATAACTTCGTCCATGAATTTGCAAGGCATGTTGCTTGCAATGATATTATTATTTTGGGTGATAGAGAAATGAATGATAATGCAAAAGAGCTCTCCTTCCAATATGCATTGTTGACCCATTACAAAGGGCGATCAACACTTTGCAGTGCATTGCTCACAAGGGCAAGGGCATTACACTTCCTGAATGCTGAGGCTATAAAGCTCCATGGAGAAGCATTTGAATTACTGAAGCATCTGCGTGTTTTGAATCTCAGTGGAAGCTGCATTGAAGAAATACCTGCTTCCATTGGCCATTTGAAACATCTAAGATACCTTGATATTTCTGGCTTGAAAGTTCAGACATTACCTTCTTCCATGAGTACGTTGATAAATCTTGAGGCGTTGGATCTATCAAATACTTCTCTCAAGGAATTGCCCTCTTTCATTGGTTCTTTAGAGAAGCTAAAATATTTGAACCTGCAAGGCTGTGACATACTTCAAAACTTGCCTGCAACCCTTGGTCATCTCCAAACACTAGAGCATCTTAGGCTGTCATGTCGTTATGATGTTGGTGAGCTAGCTGACTCTCTCTGCAATCTTCAGGATCTTCGGTTTATTGATTTGTCAAGCTGCACTGAGCTTCCACAGTTGCCTCCTTCATTTGGTAATTTAATGAAATTGGAGGATCTAAACCTGTCTAGTTGCTTCAACCTCAAGCAGCTACCAGAATCTTTTGGCAACCTCTATCTTCTTAGGTCTCTGAACATGTCAAGCTGCTATGAGCTCAAACAATTGCCTGGATCTTTTTGCAATCTCGTCAAGTTGGAAGTCCTTATACTTAGGAGATGTTGCAGACTTCAAAACCTCCCTCCGTCCTTTGGGGATATCAAGAACCTTCGAATTTTGGATCTAACTGGCTGCGAGGCACTTCATGTAAGTGTTGGGATGTTAACAACCAATTTGGAGTATCTGAACCTACAGCAATGTCTTAAGCTGCCGACTCGGCCTAACTGTTTAAATAACTTCACTGGACTGAAGTTTTTGGATCTCTCATGGTGCCTCCCTACCATTGACTGTCTGCAATCTCTTGGCTACTTGTTCAATCTTGAATATCTGAACTTGTCGCAAAATCCTCTCGTCATACCTGTGTCTTTTGTGAGGCTTCAGAAGCTGCATACGTTGGACCTCACTGGTTGTGCTCTTGAGCATCCATCCCATAGTTTACCTCAGATGTTCCTAGATATCATACATAAAATGACAGGACTGAAATTTCTGTTGACGAAAGATCCGTTGATAGTGGCCTGTCTTCCACCATACATCCGGTGCTCTGTTAGGATTGCTGAAAACTGGCACATAACTACCGACGAGCTTGTTATTCCAGACCTCACAAGAGGGTCCAGGGGCTTAACTATTGCAGAGAGAGCAAATCTGAAGAATCGTCCAGAGCTACGTTTCCTTAAGCTGGAGTGGACTAATACTTCTCATCCAGCTGTGCGTGGAGTAGATGAAGATTTAGGTGAAGAAGTTCTGGAAAAGCTCCAACCACACCAGGGTTTAGAGCATTTTGAGCTAGTTGGGTATTCAGGATTTGCATGGCCTACATGGATGATGAACAACATGGTGACTTTACTCCCCAACCTTGTCAGACTCCATCTGCTCTGGCTTGGAAACTGTAAAGATCTTCCTCCACTGGGCCAGCTCATAAATTTGCGGCACTTGCATATAGAAGATATGCCTAACCTTGTAAATCTAGGTATGGGTCTTTCTGGGGGCACACACCCCTTCAAGAAATTAATACACCTCAAATTGGAAAATTTACTAAACCTAGAAGAGTTGCCTATACTGTTGTTGACGAACAATGGGAATCAGCAGTTCATGTTCCCTGCTCTTGAGGAATTGTCCGTGCTATCCTGCCCTAATCTCATGTTCAAACCATCTCTGCCAAAGTGTCGGAAATATGGAATAAAAGATAGTAACAGGATTCTGTCATGTGGGGAACCTTTGGGGCCACTGTCATCTCCGTCACCAGCAAACATAATGATTACTGGGTGCAGGATATCTTCCAGTTGCTTGCAATGGCTTGAATCCTTGCATACTATCGAGAAAATAGTAATTGATGCATGTGTGGGGGATGATCGGGAAGCAGTAATCTCTTTGAAGCTCCTGGAGGTAAAATGCACTCAAGAATCATCCAGTAGCAAGATTCGGAATGAAAAAACAAATCAAAGTTCATCTGGGACAAGGATTTTAAATGAATTGACCACTCAGGTAAGTAACTGTGTGCTTCATTTGTTGCTGTACTTATTTCTTCAACGTATTACTTTTCTTCTCCCGTTACTTAGCGGTACAAAATATGTCAGGTTAATGACATAATATTTAAAAAATTATTACTTTTCACACTTTTCTGTGGTCCACTGGTCCTCACATCCAGTTATCTTATGGAAATACAGGATGATGCCTATACGAATACTCGCCATGTTGTGGATGTGGACTCATTGGGCTGGCAATCCGCCGGTGAATCATCCTTGGTATCTTTACAGAAAAACCCAGCCACAACAGGCCTTGGTACCTCAATAATCCGGAAACTTTTCCCGAAGTTTAATACCAGTCCGGGACAATCAGGTTAGCACATAAATATTTGCCACTCTAGACTGAACAGAAAACCTATGTGTCAACTCAGGTTACTGCATTTTATTTGTCATTCTAGACTGAACATATATTTGTTGTGACATTAAGTTGTTTTCGTGTGTATAAATGACACTTCTGCATAAGGAAAGAATACTCCTGTTTGTGGTTAGGTATGTTTCTGGGCTAATATTTATGCCGTGTCACAACAAAAGACTGCATAGACGCTCCACACAATAAAAGTAAGAGCATCCTGTTCTTCTATATCATTATACTTAGTAATTCTAATGTATAACTAAAAGTAGTAATGGCCAAAGCTGTGTATTGTTTGACCACGTTGATGTCTGATACGACAAGTAGAAGAGAAGAGAAGCATTTAGTTATTTTCAAAAACCGAATGGTTTAATTGGATCGAAGCTTATGAATCAGATTAAGTATGCATTGATCGGTGGAGATATATGCATAATTATTCTCAAGGGATAAAACAATGCTTTAGATTCTTTTAAGTGCTATTAGATGGCTTTCTTTTGTGGCTTGTTGAAGTATGACAGAATGTTGTGCCTTCATTAAACGTTATTGCAGCTTAAAAACATTAACGTCCTATGGATGCTTCGAGAAGAAAGCTTTGTGTTTTCTCGAAAAAAAAGCATTAACTTTTAGGAATAGCAAATTGATCAATTCCATGAGCTCAAGGCCAATATATATACATGTACATGGGAAGAGATAAGTAGGAATTCTAATACAAAAGGAAATACAAATAAGTGTCCTACTACAAAACATACATCTCTAATATTTGAAACCACAGCACTGCAAACTTTTAACTAGGTGACACATACAGCCAGTGGCATTTTTTAAAAACTGCTGACTGTAGGTGCATGGGTCCAACTTTCCCTAATATTTTTTTCTCGAACACACATCAAATGCATGTCATTTTGTATTAGAAGAAAGCGCCGAAATAGCGCAAATACTAAAGCAACAAGAAGAAACAGAGAAAAGGCCAAAAGGCACAAAAAAACTGTACAGGAAGGGCTGAAGCAACTAGAAAACCAGGTCAGGGGGGCGGGCATGCAGCGGCAGCTGCCTCAATGCTTTTGCGCCAGCGAGCATTCAGCACAGTTCGATTACCAATCTTTTTGCTGTGGCTCACCTTCTATGTTCATGTACTCTACCAGACTACTATGTTGAGAAGCAAACAAGGGTACATCTGGAAGTCTTATTTGTGAAATTATTTTGGAAGCGGAAACATTAGGAAGAATTTACTTTGTTTGACTGTTGTGCTTAACAATTTTT